>NC_056730.1:880788124-881113739 GCF_019279795.1 Protopterus annectens | reverse complement strand
CCCTAGTGGGCAGAGATCTGGATACAGTTCAACTCCGCCAGTAGGGCCAGGATTCCTAAAATAATAGTGGCTTGGTCCCGATAGGAGGGGAAGCAGATGTTTTATATAGGACGATGGACACCCTTAATGTCAGGTTGCAGCTAGTGGGCAGAGATCTGGATACAGTTCAACTCCGCCAGTAGGGCCAGGAGTCCTGTAATAATAGTGGCTTGGTCCCGATAGGTGGGGAAGCAGATGTATAGACAGTATTTACTTTATATAGGACGATGGACACCCTTAATGTCAGGTTGCAGCTAGTGGGCAGAGATCTGGATACAGTTCAACTCCGCCAGTAGGGCCAGGAGTCCTATAATAATAGTGGCTTGGTCCCGATAGGAGGGGAAGCAGATGTATAGACAGTATTTACTTTATATAGGACGATGGACACCCTTAATGTCAGGTTGCAGCTAGTGGGCAGAGATCTGGATACAGTTCAACTCCGCCAGTAGGGCCAGGAGTCCTATAATAATAGTGGCTTGGTCGATGGGAGGGAAGCAGATGTATAGACAGTATTTACTTTATATAGGACGATGGACACCCTTAATGTCAGGTTGCAGCTAGTGGGCAGAGATCTGGATACAGTTCAACTCCGCCAGTAGGGCCAGGAGTCCTATAATAATAATGGCTTGGTCCCGATAGGAGGGGAAGCAGATGTTTTATATAGGACGATGGACACCCTTAATGTCAGGTTGCAGCTAGTGGGCAGAGATCTGGATACAGTTCAACTCCGCCAGTAGGGCCAGGAGTCCTATAATAATAGTGGCTTGGTCCCGATAGGAGGGGAAGCAGATGTATAGACAGTATTTACTTTATATAGGACGATGGACACCCTTAATGTCAGGTTGCAGCTAGTGGGCAGAGATCTGGATACAGTTCAACTCCGCCAGTAGGGCCAGGAGTCCTATAATTATAGTGGCTTGGTCCCGATAGGAGGGGAAGCAGATGTCCTAGTTGTTCAGCCCGTTCAGATGGGAGACGTGCAGCAGCCAGTTTCAGACTTCATACCAGTCAGACATTCCATGCTAATACAAATCATTCCATCAACTTTATAACAGTATTAGAGCAGTCCTTCTCTTTGGACCTTCATCACCCCATTATTCTTGGCTTTGTCCCAATGTCTGGCTCCCTGAGGCTGGCAGGTTTGCTCCTAGCAGTTGTCAGCATGGTCTTTCTTTGCATTTTGTGGACTGTTATGTTGGTGTTATGGACCCCATGACACTCCCTAAAGGGCACTGTGGGTGATGCATAGGCATTTTCCAGAAGATTGTAGGCCAGGTGTGACAGATGCAGGCCATATGTAGCAGGGCAGTGCATTCTGTTGATCATATGTTCCCAGGCTGCCAGCAAGAGACACCCCTGGGACGGCACCAGTAAGGTGACTGTGGGTGTTCCTGACAATTGCTTTCTGTTACTATTGCACCATCACTCTGGGTGACAGCTGGATGCTGCTTAAGTTTAGGAACATGTTACTGCATTTCTATGGGACTGGGGGGAGGGGATGACATGACTGTACATGATGCACATCTGCACAGACTGTGCTGATATTTAACATTTTGGTCCCATGTAGCATAGTGGTATGTCTTATCTTTCAGACTGCAGGCATAACAGTATCAACCATGGGTCAGATTGTTCTGGCATAGACATTTGTAGTTTCATAATTCTTACCTTTCAAAGCCATATTGTCACTGCCAGGCCTACTGTGATATCACTGTATAAAGGTCTTTGGGTGGGGATTTTGTAGATGTCGCCATGTGGGGGCCTTTTCCAGGCATTTCTGTATGGTTGTCTACAGCTGATCTGCTGTGTAGGGTTGGTGGTGGGTATGGGACCCCCACTTTGACATCCATGCATGTGATCTATGACCCCCCCCCCCAGTTATTTGGCTCACCCCATATAATGCAGTGGTATTTGTCTACTAGGGTGGTACTGCATGGTGTGGGTAGGGCAGTACTGGGGATACACATCCTGCTGTCCCACAGTGCTGTCAGTTGTCTGCTGCTATCCCACTTAGCCACCCCATTCCCTTACATGCTTGATCAATACCATAGATATGCTATCAGAGATTTCCACTCCATTAGTTTATGTTGTTACAGAGACTGGCTTACCTTGTGCC
Organism: Protopterus annectens; assembly: GCF_019279795.1. Classification (NCBI taxonomy): domain Eukaryota; kingdom Metazoa; phylum Chordata; order Ceratodontiformes; family Protopteridae; genus Protopterus; species Protopterus annectens. The sequence goes on along the minus strand of NC_056730.1, from coordinate 881,111,587 downwards.
TGCAGCTGTTGTGAGGGTGGTGCTTGAGGGCAGGCTTTGTCAGATGCACACAATACACTGCCTATACATGGTCCGGTATGGGTGATGTGATGTTTGGCATCCATTTTACTGTGTGTGCGAGTCAGACAGAGAGAGATCAGTCCCTGGGACCCTACAGTGTCAGTGTATGTGCTATGCATTGGCTCTTTGCCAAGGCCAGGGCATACTTGGCATGCCTCTGTCTGCCTACTGGGCATTGCCTCCTCTGAGTCACTCTGTGCCTGTGAAGGCCTTGGCAATGGTGGGGGGCTGTGTGGCCCTTCCCCATTTTGTTCTTGCTGCAGCTGTTTCCGCAGGATCATATTGTGTAGCATGGCACATACTATGACCATGTGTGCAGATGTGGTTGGAGAGTACTGCAAGGCTCCACCGGATATGTCAAGGCAGCGGAACCGTGACTTGAGCATCCCAAACACACTCTGTATAATGATCCTGGTTTGTGCATGTGCCTCATTATGGCATTTTTGTGTGGATGTGTGTGCATTTCTGATGGGTGTCGTCATCCATGGCTCCAGTGAATATCCAGCATCCCCCACTAAATGGCAATATGGGTTGTCCCCCCTGCCAAACCACTGATACAGCTGTGAGGAATGCCAGATGTGGGAGTCGTGATAGCTTCCAGGGCAGCAAGCACACACAATCATGATAATGCCCTGGGCATCACACATGACCTGGCAGTTGAAGTGGAACCCCTTGCGGTTTATGTAGACCCTACCCTGGTCAACAGGTGGTGCTTTGATGTGGATGTGCATGCAGTCTATGGCACCCAGTACCTCCGGGTAGTCTGCTACATGGTGGAAAAGGCGCATATTGTGGATCTGCTCCTCACGGGTGTTGAGAAATTTAATGTGCTCCTCGGCATGTTGTCGCATGGCATCTAGGAACTGGTGGAATATCCTGGATGCAGATGCCTGTGAGACCCCCATGATATCCCCAGTTGGTCTTTGGAAAGTACCTGTAGCTAATATTCTTAGAGCTACACATACTTTGGTATCCACTGGAATGGGTTCCCCTCTGTTTGTCCTGGATGTGAGGCGAGGCTGGCACAGCTCCACAGTTTGCTTCAGTATGTCCCTGTCCACCCTGTAGTGCTCTACTATCTCCAGATCATGTAGCCCCTGGTAGGATACCCTGGGCCCGAACACTCTTCTCCTCCTCCTAAGTCTGGGGTGGTTGTCAGCGTTGTCCTCTTCACTGCCCTCAGCTTCTTGCACATACTGATGTATGAGAACGACAGCAGCCCCTATCATTTTGTTAGTTTTGTCAGGTAAAATTTCCCTGTCTGTTTACCCCGGTGGTGTAGAGTTTGTGGGAAAAAACAGACTGAAAGGTGTTTGCATAGTTGATAGTGGTGTGCTGCAGATGCTGCTTGTGTGATTGGCCGAGTATGATACATTCCACCTGCTAGCTCTATTACTTGTACTTGAGTGCCGCTATTCTGCTGTTCCCCTTTTTTCCTTGTTCCACTTGCCATTTCCTGTATTTTTTTTTATTTTTGTAGTTTACATCCCGGTGCATGCCGCGCCCACCCGTTTAGGTGAGGTAAACAAGGCTATGCAACCTCAGACACACACCCTTGCTTACATATACACAGTGCTGCCATTTCCTGTGTTTTTTTTTTTTATTTTAAGACCTGGTGCGCACCGCGCAAACATGTTTAGCTGGAGTAAACAAAGTTATACAGCTTCAGACACACCCCCTTGCTTAGCTGGGTTTAGCCAAGCACAAATCCGGGCAACAGTGCTCCGATGTGCGTACAGCAAGCATGACACACTCCCTTTTCATGTTAGTTGCTCCTCCTGCCTACACGATCCTGTTCGAGCACCTACACAGTTAAGTGCAGGTTTTGGACTTAGAATATTTTGTGATTCAGTAAATTTCCCCTCATTTGCATACCCCACTGCCTTAGCCCATAGATACTGCACTGACAACATAGTCTTTCCCCTTGACGACCACTGTCCCCTGGTATTGTTTTGATTCTGCATGCCATAGATTATAATGGCAAAATGCAGATTTTCTTTAAACTTGTGTTTTCACATTTTTTTTTATTTTCATGTTTGCGCTCCACTGCACATTGCATAAACGGCTGAGATCGGCCACAAAAAAATAAATTTTTTTATTAAAATTAAACATTTATTTATGCCAATGGCCATATATTCGGCCATTGGCATGCCTACATAAGTGTATACATGCTTTTATTTGTGCTGTCATGCCTTCGTTTTCTTTTTTGCAGAAATGTGTTCAGTTAGTAACTGAACACATTTCTGCACTGACACTTTTCCTGCATAGAGACCTGGCACCTTCCTGAATCGCTAATTCACCTCATTTGAATGATTTTCACCAGCAAATGAGGTGATTAGCATGCCGCACGGTCTTCCTTGCAGGAACAGTGTAGTCAGGCTCGTGCACATCGGATCAGCTGTTTGCTGAATTGCTCGGCAGCCGAACTCTGTGCATACACTGTTCCTGCATGGAGTTTTAGCTTTCATGACTCCCAGGGTAAGACTTTTAGTAAATCTGATCAGCTCTTTGTTTTCTTTCATCCCTTGGCAGGGGATCCCTAATGTTATGAATACTGCAAGAGTGAAGAGAAGGACATCTACTGTTATGTTAAGATTTTACGCAACTACTTTATACAGAAAAACTGAGTAAGCAGTGAAACAAAAAAGACAGACAACACATTATAATCTTCATTTTTAGCAAAGTAATTTGCAGCTTTAACATGAGTATAACTGGGAACAAAGTTAATTGTAAAAAAAAGAAATGCTTCAAACCATGACCTATAACTTTAATAAATCTAAATATTTTTACTTTATAGCATAACAAAGCTTTCTCTATTACTTTATTAACTATTTTCATAACTTTACTTTGCTCACCATTAAATGTAATAAAAATCTTGGTAAGATGGAAAAAACATTGTATAGTGTTATCCTTCCAAGTTGTTCCTCCCTACCAATTAATACTTCAGCATAATAAAAACATAGTAAGAGATAAAAGCACATATAGTTTTATCCTTTCAATATGTTCCTTACTAGCATTTCATACTTTAACTTAGCATTGCTGTAACTCAGATTTTGCTGTAATAGTATCATTCTATCAGTCCATCATTTGTATTACTGTTCCTGATATTACCATTTGGAATGGCCAACACATCATCATACTGTAATTATGTCACCTTTATATTTATTATATTGTCCCTTTGTTTGGCCATTGTTTCATTCTCCTCCATTTATCTTCTTACTGTAGTCTAATAATTCCAAATCTTTAAAATCCATGATATGTCATGATATGTTTGTAGTATATGGAGAGTACTGATTATGCTCCGATATTCGGAAAAAGACAAACCAGTTAAGCACCAGAATGACACACAACCTGACCTTAATTGTTAAGCACCCCCCCCCCCCGCTTAAGTTGTTAAGGTCACATCTACTGCCCTGCAGTAAAATCTGCGTCTATTGACAAGCAAATGACAGCAGCAGAACAAAACATTTGTTTCTGCCTGCCGTCCATACCCTTAACATGTACCTAACTTCCTGTTAAAAAAAAAAAAAAACTTAGAAAGTTGCTAGAATGGTTCTATATCAGAACACCGAAAGTTCATTCTTTCGAATGTTCTTACATCTACCCCTAATCAGCGAATGCTGACAACATCGAACATTCAGAACAGCAAATTTTTTCCTAGGGAACAAATTTGCTGTTCCAAAACACATAAACACAACACAAGCACACCAAAAAACACAACACAAGCACACCAAACAAGCAGCAATCCACACATACACCCAAAATCTTACAGCTAACCCTACACTAAACTGTACAAACACCACTAACTATCCACTTACCTTAATCCAAATCCTAACCCTAAGGTTAGTCACTATCGCACACTCACCTCACCCGCACCCTAACTCACCTAACTCACCTTCCCCAGCCTGAAGGATAAGTGATTAAATATAACTAGATTTCACATTTATGTGAACAGTCCTGAATTCAGCAGATCTCGATGAGCAAAAAACATAATTTGCTTTTCTGCGATGGGGGAAAAAACAACTGCAGTACTTATTAAACATATGATAGGACAAGACTGTATATGAGTACTGGTTCTAAAGATACTTCAGACAGACAACAAGAAATTGAATGGCTTTTTTGTACATAACTAACTTGTATCATTACTAACATTTGTTGTATACAAATGCTAACCCACACTTGTCTATGACTCGTTTCTGTGAACATTTCAGCAAGAAGCCAATACTTTTGTAGTGATAGTGTGCTCTGTCTTGAGGATATATTCACTATAGTGCATTCTTTAAAGCTTTCTGCATCTTATATCAAAATCTGTCTACAGTCTAATGTCATTTAGAGTCTGTCATAAGTTTTCATTTGGAACTGTTCTACACTGTGTGTCTTAATTAGATGCCCAGAGTGCAAGTCCTGAGAAAATAACCAATTTTTGTGCTGTGCTGGTTATCAGAATTCTTGCCTCTTTGAATACCACAGATATAGAGAAAGCATTTCTTGCAAATATTCTTTAAAAATCAGTATATTTACTCAACCTAAGGTATGTAAACTCATGCAATTATATTTGTTAGAAGTTTATGGGCAACATAGTTTATGCTGCCTTTTTTGCCATCTAGGTAATAGTGCATAAATTTACATGAGTAATACATAACATTCTCCACCAAATATCGCTTCATCACTGTGTACAAGAATAATTGAGAATAGATATTACTGTGAATTAAAACATTTTTTGTTTATGAACCATAATTTTCCTTTAACGCTTCATCATCAGACATGTTGAGTGTGATCACACCTGCAAACTGTTTCACAAATAACACTTGGTAGCTATTCTCTCAAAGACTACCTACCTGTTCAGACTCATTCAGCACAGAGTTACTTCTATAGTTTGATAATTTAATTTCTACAGAAACAGTTAATATCTCCTGATGTTTTGTTACTCCCCAGGCTAGTGAAAGCGGATAACATATACATACTAAATCTAGAGCAATTGATAATAGTTTTCAATCTTACTCACAAACACTGGCTAATCTACAATGTATGTACTGTACCTGTGTATTATGTATGTATTCTACCTATGTTCCAAATTTCAGCTGTACACCACAAATCTATTAATTACCTTTATTTTTAAAAATTAATATTTTTTTGTTTGTTCTCTCCACTGTAACTGTTTATGTGCCGCATACCACTGTAAAAACATGTCTATGTATTCTACCTATGTTCCAAATTTCAGCTGTATACCACAAATCTATTAATAACCTTTATTTTTAAAAATTAATATTTTTTGTTTGTTCTCTCCACTGTAACTGTTTATGTGCCGCATACCACTGTAAAAACATGTCTCTTGTAATTTGTGTGTATACTGATCATGTCTAAATAACTAAATGTGTCTGTAATTTTTCTTTGTGGAGCTTTTCTCCCTGGGCCTCTGCTGAAAAAGGGCCTTTTCGGCTCAGTCAGACACCCCTGGTTAACAAATGTAAAATAAAAAAATAAATAAAATAAATACTGCTGTTTTCATTTTGTAAGACGCCCTGAATTAGGTTTTCCCATTTTCAAGAAAAATTGGGAGGCACCATTTGCAAATTACATTGATTACATATTGTAGACATCAGAAACAATACCAAATATGTTTAAATGTTTAATTTAAGAACTGTGTGGCAGTAAGTCATTATTTATGCAGTATACTGCATGTTAACAAGCTATGTCTTCGATAGCTGCATCTTTAGACTGCACTGCTGTTTAGTAAGAATTTTGATGACCTTTTTGTTTCTTAACAGTAACACATTGCCATTTGGTAACTGAGTAAATGGAATTGTCCATGACTTCTTTTCAGCCAGTACCCAACGCTTGGCAATCAGATGCATGTAATTACATAGTTCAAAACTGTATAAGATAGGGTTACAGAACTAAATAAGTTGTGCCAAACAGTACTGTTTAAGGTCAAGTTCATCTTTCAAGACAACTTCTGATGATGCTGCCTTTGTAATGACGTCAGTGTCTGTTATTTTTCATTGAGGCTAGTAAATGATTGCTTGTCTGTTTGGAATACTGGAGTTATTCTTGCATTTTGAGAAAGAGTGAGAGGATATGGTTACATTTAAATATATGTATGTATATATATATATATATATATATATATATATATATATATATATACATATATGTGTGTATATGTGTGTTTATAGATACACACACATGTGTGTCTGGATATATACATACATATAACATATATATATATATATATATATATATATATATATATATATGTGTGTGTGTGTGTGTGTGTATATATATATATATATATATATATATATATATATATATATACATATATATATATGTGTGTGTGTGTGTGTGTGTGTGTATGTATGTACATATCTACATACACAAATCATTGACATTTTTGGAATACTATTATATGGGAGATACCAAACAAACACCAAGACTTAATCAGTCAGTTATGCAATGCGTGGTTGCTAGGTAATTAAGATCACATGGATGGTAAAGCACAAGAGATAATTTTAATTGTCTGGCAACCACAAGTAACAGAAGCATATGTGGTTAAGACCCAGTAGTTACTTGCTGTTTACAATGCATAGGCTACATTATATGACAAAACGTCAATTGTTTTGTTTTGGAAGCAAATTCTTTTCAGCCTGTTTATTGAGACCTTTCTACCCTCTCTACGTTAATGAATGCTGTTAATATTTGTCACAATGTAAAGGAAAGCTGTTAGTTTCTTTCATGAGACAGACAATATAGTTACAGTCATCAGTTTTGGGCTGTAACAAGGCCATTTTGTGTGTAGATGTTTTATCTTGCACATCTTTGTGGCTTTGGTTAATTAATACAGTTTTGAAAAAGAGAGTAAGGCTTGGTTAAGAGGTGGAGAAAGAAAGTTGCACAGCTGCTGAGGGCCCTGCTTTCTATACTTAATAATAATTTCCTATTATGATCTCCATTATCTGGCTGTGAGCCACCTGGCTTGGTGTATCATCAGTTTTGTTATGGCTTGTTAGCTTGTTTTTTATGCACACAGTGCCCTTCTGCAATAAATCAGTTTAAGGTTAAATTTTAGACATTTCCTTTCATCACTCCCCCTTTTTGGCTAATTGCCATCCCACTATGGATATCTTTTATTTAGCAAAGTGTTCTTTTCTTTTGTAGTTTTTCATCCCTGTTTTACAATGTTAATCTCAGCATTACATAGTACATTTTGGTGGCTGAACTTCAACACAGTTTATCCATACCAGGATGCCTTCATTTCTTCCTGTTGTTTACCTTGTGCAGTACATTCTTTAATGCTGCTTATGAGTTTATCTCTTAACTGTTTACGCTTTAATCTCTATTTCTAAAAGTTTTATATTAATATTATTTAACCTGCTGTGCCGCATAATGTTTTATACCTGCAATTAAGAGTTCCTGGATGATAATTTTATACTTTTCTATAAACTGTTTCACACTAAGTAATACTATGATTTTGTACAAGAAGTAACCCCCGAGTTAAATGGTGTTGTGTGGTATGCTAATGGCATTTTAACAAGCTTCTACATATGTTTGTATTACTTGTTTGTTCAAAGGAAATAGACTGAAATTCTTTGTGCTTTCATTGTATATCCCTGTCACAGTTTTGTCATGTGTGAAAACACAGCCTTACATGTAGTAATTTCTCCTGTGGAAGAATTGCATCTGAGGTGAAGCATTGGTGTTACGGCCATACCATTAGTTGGCAGTAAACACTGGGGCAAATATTGAAAAAAGTAATTTATTCTACTTGTAAATGGTTTACATTAGTGAGCATGTTCCAAATTTTAAAAAGCCGCAGCAACCTCAGAAGCCTCAGTTCACATAGGATAATGCTCTGTACATGCTGATATCAGATGTAGTGGTGTTTTAGAGACACAGGTCCAGTTTCTCAACACCAGTGCATGCTCTGATCTGCACTTCTGGTCTTGGTGTGCCAGTGTCTGGGGGTCAGCTAGCACTGCACAATCTGTGATAATTTAGAACTTGTCCCCTCTTCCCCATCCATAGTCCAGTATCACAAGAACAGAGGAAGTTACTAAGCAGTCAGTGAGACTAGAAATGCCTATTCTTTAAACAACTTTAAGCAAAACATACATAAATTGCTCACTTACTGTATGAGGACCATACAGAAAATCAACTTGGTGAATTTATGGCTTTCCATCCATTCACCTGAGTTAACTTCGACGATGGCCAGAGTATTAGTTGGTATTGATAGATAAAGGAAATTGGTTTTGTAGGGAGGGAAGTGCAGTAGATTATGAACCTATTTTTCCAGACATTTTGCTACTTTATTGATGTATCATAGAGAATACCACTTCTCTGCAATTGTCTTCCTGTCCACATAAAGCAAAGTATATCCCCCACTCTACCTTAATATAGTACGCAGATGATTCCACAGTTATTAACACCTCTGACAGTATATGTAATCTTCACACTCTCACTCAACAATCTCTGCACCTAGTAGAACAATGGCAAACTAAAAACAACCTGCTACTCATCCTCAAAAAGACCAGGCTTCTCCTTTTCCTTCCAAAAAAACTCAGTCCGGCTAAAGACAACTTCACCATCTCATCCTTAGATAATACAATTCTCACCACCGACTCAAACCCCAAATTGCTTGGTGTTACTATAGATGACCAATTAAAATTTGACCTACATATCTTAAACTGTATCAAAAAATCCACTCAAAAACTAGGTCTTCTATACCACAGCAACAAATATATACATAACAAAGCTAGACCTATACTGGCTGAAACATTTATTCTACCATCCCTGCTGTATGCTGCTCCCATACATACTAACCTCCAAAATAATCTCTTAACCAGACTAGAAACCAGCTATAACAAGATAGCCAGATTCACAGCCAGTAAGTAAACTTAAGATGGCTTGAGTTCCCCCACATGCTTCAAATATCACAACTACAAATTGCACATAGCATGCTAAATAGCCCCAACTCCTGCCCTGCCCTTACATCCATAATTACACCCTAAACACTCAACCATGACATCAGAAGCACACAACAAAACCTACTTCAGGTGTCAATTCAAACAAAAATATTGGAAAAATAGTTTACAGTCATTCAGTTGCATACTCATGGAACAAACTTCCATTGTTCCTTTGCTCCCCAATCATAAGTGGCGAATTCAAAAAGCAACTAAAAATTATTTCCAACATGCATGGATCTCTACTTGTCAAGAAATAAACTAATTAATTTTTTTCTTCTTCTCTCAATCAACATATCTACTTGGTATCTGCTATCTACACATATTACTCTCTCTGCATTTAGTACCTATGACATTAAATGCATCTTTGTTGTACTATGTCATTACTCTGAATTATATATTTTTTTATTTTAGACATTGCTATATTCCTTGCATATAACTTAATGCTAACCAAATTTCTCAAACATATTGCTACTGCATTCTCAAAATACTGTACTTTTTCCTTGTATTCACGTTGTATACTTTTGTTTCTCTGTTTATGTACTGTTAAATATCTTACAACTTGAATTGTTAGTTTTTTCTTATTTACTTTCCTGGATCTTTTTCACTCACGTCTCTGATGAAAAAGGGCTCTCTGGGCCCAGTTGGACTAACCCAGTTAAATGTAAAAAAACAAAAAAAAATAAACATATCTATTTTTCTGTTCAAGTATAATCTGGAAGAAAGGATGGGAAACCAAAAAATCCTCCCCTCATTAATACCTTTGTCCCTTATGAATAGGGGTAATATGTAAATGTCTGAGCTCTGGGCTATTTGTACTTAAAATATAAGGGCTCTGCTTATTCATACGTATACAGTACAGTGGCTGTAAACTTGTTGGGCATGCATGACTTGGCTTCAAAAGATCTTCATGGATCAATAGCCTAGCAAGTACCTATGAACCTGTGTTGATTTAGATCTTTTGTATAGGTGTTTGAGATGCCACTGGTATTCTAAGGTACCAGAGGTAAAGTAGAGCTTGCCCCTTCATGGCACAGAAGGCTAGACACAGTTCATCACAAAGGAGGTGGTAGGCCACAGAATGTCATTTAAAGTTATGCTAATCGCCAGAGTTAGAAATTTCTGTGGCCTTTCTAGTTGGGTAATGTTCGTAGTTTTGTAGGTGCCAAGGGAGGCATTATATTCAGTAATAGGTCTAATAAAGGATGAGTACAAAGGAATAATGACATCCTTAAATTTGGAAGAAATTCACCAGTGTCACTTGAAACAAATAAAATGATTTTCTAACTGTAGTATAAACATAGTAGTAAAATGAGAGAGTTTCCTACATGTGTGTTGAGGTATCTTATAACAGTGCCAATCTGTAGAAAAGTGTTGTTTATATCATAGGAATTGGGAATGGTTTGCTTACTAAACACTACCATGCTGCATTGTTTGGCATTCATTTTGAGACCATTTTATTGAACATTAGGTGCATGCATAGCCCAGCACCTGACAAAGCAATTTGGTTTCAGTGAGTTAATCAAGTAATAGTTTACAGTGTGCAGTCATCAACAAATTAGGTAGCCACAGTGTTGACCTGAATGTCTGCAAAGTAGATGCCAAAGAGGAGAAGTCCCAACACAGAACCCTGTGAGGCACTGCTAGTTAGAGTTTTATGTCCTGGCTGGAGTCCTGCAACTTTTAAAACTAGAGTTTTATCAAATAGCCAGTTTGCAATCCAATGAACAATGTAGGGGGTTATATTGAGTTTCCCTAATTTGTCTAATATACCAGAGTGGGGGATGTTACAAAAAGCCTTGGACAGCTTAAGATAGGCAATATAGTGGGATGCCTTTGTCCTCTGCCTCAGTAACCTTTTCAAAGACGCTTATCTGATTTAGGGGAGAGGATCTGCCCTTCATAAATCCAAATTGGTTTTGGGTCAGAGTCAGTATATTTGTTGCTTCTGCTTTGCATTTATGAATTTGGATACAGTTTGTTCTGTGCCTTTACATTTAAGGCTGGTGATCTGATGGGCCTATAGTTACCAGGGTCTGAGGAGAGATGCCTTTATATAGAGACACCACTGTAGCAGTTTCCCAAGCATCTGGAACAAACTCAGCAGCCAAGCTAAGGTGAAAAGATTAAGAAGGGTTTCAGATAGTTTATGTTTAACACTGATGCAGATGTACTTTATGGTATAAGGCCCAATGCTGATAATATTTTAGCACTAGATATGGATTCTAAGACTTGTTCTGCAGTGCATTTGGTGGGAGATAGTATAATAGGGGTAGTGGGATGGACTGTATGGAGTAGGTGGGGTAAAATGCATACTAAATTTGTGTGCCAGGATATCTACTGTGTTAGTTAGGTTGAAGTGATTGTTATTATTGTGGACTAATTAATTGCATTCTTGGGCAGTGTTTCGTAATTTAGTAACATAGCTAAAGATTTGTAATTCACTTTGGGTCAGTAGCTACTTTAATTCATACTTGGCTTTATATTTCCCGGAGGCCCTTTTAAGATAATTGCTGGTTTGCTTCCATGCATTTCTGATGTGAGGTATTGTATGTTTTTACAGTTATTCAAGATTTTTCTTTTTTTTGATACACAGTTTATTGATACAAGTGTCCTACCATACAGGTTTATTCTTAAACTTGTCATTGCACTTGTGGCGGGTGGACACTGGCTTGTCTCTGCAGCTACTGAGGTGTTGGTAGAAGTTAGAGGTTTAAGAGGCTACTTTTTTTAGCTGGATCCGTGGGTGGGGTTTCTTGGTGACTATAAACGTCAAATAAGAGCTCTAGCATTTTAGACTTTGAGAAGTCCCTATAAATTGATGCTTTTGATGTAGAGGGGAAAGGGGGCACCAAAAGGCTTAAAGGGAAACATGACTGATTACTGGTTAGATTCAACAAGGTATGTAGTGATGCAGGTGAGATACAGGCTAGTGCAAAGTTAGTGAGGACCAGATCAAGAGTATCTGAACCCTTACTGGAGAGTTTAACACTTTGCTTCATGTCATTTGCATTAATAATTTTATTTTTTGTGGTATAAGTTTGTCATTCTATGGTTGGGTTGTTAATGTCGAATAGCACGATAGTATTAGGATTGATAATGATCCATTCAGGTGCCATGAGGTAGTTATCTTGTTCCTCTGTGTGCATCACTGAGAATCTGAATGAGTAAATCTTGTTGCAATTGGTTGTGTTGGAACTGATTTGGATTTGTAAAAGTTCTAAGGATTGTTGGTAACCTGACAAGAAGTGATGAGGGTTTCTGACAGAAAAAGATACTCTGTTGCAGTTACCCATAATTCTGAAATCATGGGAGACACTGAGCCTTGGTACAGAATGAGTGCATTCACTGTGCTGGTATCAAGTTTCACGAACTGCAGAAATATGAATGTGTTCAAATTGTTGGAACACCTCAAGTTCTGGCATCATTCTGTTTAGACTCTTGATGTTGACTGGACATGACTTTGATGTTTTGGAATATCCAGTGTGTGGTCCCTGCCTAAAAAAAGGCCACTATGAAGGAAGCAGATGTTTTATTCAGTATGTGAAAGCCTTGGTGCAAGAAGTGTAAGGCATCCTTCCTGAAGAAAAGATCCCTTATCTATCACCTCATCATAGGCTAATACAGCTTACCCAGTTGTTGAATCCAATTATCTTGCCATGATATTTATGCTTCATTCTTGGTGTGGACAAGACACTACTCAAGACCATTGTCTTTCCTGACTCTTACACATACTTAATGGTCTATCTGCATATCATCAATGGTGGAGATCTTTCATTCACTTCCATATGGGCTACAACTAGGTCTTATTTGTCAGGTTTAATGGTCCTCGAGACCTTTGTGACAGCTCACATTCTGATCCTTGGAAAACAGCTCACTGTCACTGTGTACTTGCCTTGCCTGGTGAATGTGGAGTCAATGTGCCATACAATAAGGTCTCTAATAACTAAGCCATTTTTTCTGAGTGGTAGTTGGCTTTGATGGTCATTTGGGCTTCTGCCTCCCCTCCCAGTGACTAGATTTTTTTTTTTTTTTTTTGCTCTCCCTCCTCGCAGTTGACTATCAGTTGCTAACAGTTCCTCTTCCCTCCTCTGTTACCTTGTCTACCAGACCCACCTTACCTTCCTTGGGCTAAACTTGACCAACGTCAGGCTCCAGTGAGGAGAACAAAGATACTGGTGCAGCATCTTACAGTTACAGAGGAATGTGCCATAACTCCTCCCACCCAAGCCTACAGGAGGTACAAATGCACTTCCATGCATGTGCAACTTCCCAACCAAGTGATGTACTGCTTGAGGCATGAAGCTCACCTGGCTGTTATTGCTGCTACTGCAGTCAGCCTACACAGCCCCCCTTCCTCCAGGATGGGTAAGCTGGCATCAGCCAATCACTGCTGTCCTTCCTGTCTTTCCAATACCCCAACACTCATGCTGCTACTTGAACCCAGGTCATTTTGTGTGTTGTAAGAGATTCATCCCTCTGCACCATGAGGCTGGCCCCTTGAATGCTAATTTGGGAGTTTTATGAAGTTGTAGTATTAGTTATTATGAGGGCAGGTGTTGCATCATGCACCTGAGGCTGAGAATGTTTTTTTTTTAATGTGGACTCAGGAGGCTTCTGTAAGTTATTTTAGCAACCTTCACATAGATTAAATGTATGGAGGTGTGCAGTGACTGTTGTGGAAGCGAGGTGCTTACCAACATAAGCCAAGTATAAAAGTTTAATCTCCAGGTTAAATAATTATTTAAATCCCTTGCATGCCGCCATGGTGACTAGTTTGGAAGCTATATGAAGACATAGTACTGGTGAGTGTAGAACATAGCGGTGGGCAGTTGAGCACACAGGACAGTTGCTACACTGCATCAAGTGCATGTAGGTTAGGCACGGAAAGGGTGACAGCAAACCACTGTGTCATAATGCCAGAGATCTGGGAAGGGGTTGACTGAGGAAATGTTTGAGGTTTGACAACAAGACAAGGGGGATAGGAAAGAACTGAGGCTGGTGAACACTTTCCCTTATGTGTTACTTAGGTTAGAGGAGCTAGTAGCTATTATCTGGAATGTAGTGCACCACTGCTGTTACAAGAGTACAACTTCTTAGGCTTGAAGTAGTAGCAGCTAGAATGTGCTATACAGTGCTGTATTGTGCTGTACAGCTCCTATGCACATTCAGTCAAGTTTCAAGTGCTATACAGACAGAAACAGTGCAAGAGTTGAAAAGTGACTAAAACAATTCGGTGAATAAATAGTCCAGAAATTACTCAGAAATGCAGGTGTGGGTGCCATTAATAAGGCAGAATGCAGGCTCTACGCACACTGTAATTATGTAGAAAAAAGCAGAATACCAGCTTCTATGCACACAGCATAAATGCAAAGAAATTGAAGAATACAGGTGAAATGATTCAAGATTGTAGGCATGGACATCATCAAATTAAGCAAACACAGTGAGATAACTCAGTAGTAACAGTACAATAGTTCACAGTACAGTGAAGCAAAATGGCTCAAGAATGGAAGCACTGATGCTGCAAAATTAAGCAAACACAGTACACCAATTCAGAAGTGAAACAAAATGCCAGCACACCTAAACAGTAAACAGTAAAATAAATAAAAACTACAATGTTTGCAAGCTGCTGTGTGATGAACATCTTGTAAAGGGAGTAGATTTCAGGGCTGCTATAGTAGGATGATTAAACAGGTGCCTGTTGGCTAATGTATAGTCTGAGTTAGCACACGGACAGCTTATCTCAAACAAGAGCTAGGCCATGCAGTGCAGCACACGTTGAAGCAAGGTAGAGCTGCTAGAGCAGGTAGCAGCCAATTGAAACTTACAGTGCTAATTAGCTGCTAGTAGACAAATGCCTAGAACAGTGCAATTTCAGTACTCCAAAAACAGTTCAAAATGTAGAAATAGTGTCAGCAAGCACCACACATCTCACATTTTAGCTCAAAAAGTCACATCCTGGTGTTGAAGGATCCATATAATAGTCATTTCCAAAGCATCTACTGCTCAGGTACATAATGTTGAGCAATTCAACTCAAGAAAGTGCTAAGCCATGTAACACAGGTCAGATTAAAGCAATGCAGAACAATATAACAGCCTGTAGAATCTTACAGTCCAAACTACTTAAGAGTAAATTCATGTCTAGAGTAGTGCATTTTTCTTTTTCATCAATAGAAAAAACAAACTGTTCCAATCATAAAAGTACTAGAGCAGGCAAAACAATATATAAGTTCATAGGTGGTTACTAGGCTAGCAGCCCTAGAGCCTTTACAAGCCTCGCCATGTTCATAGGAGGTTACTTGGCTAGCGGCCCTAGAGCCTTTACAAGCCTGGCCTTGTTAATCACAAGTATTCCCATTTTTTTCTTTTTGGGTGGTTCGCAGAACAAATTTATGAACAGAGAAGGTATGTGATCAACACTGGCAACCCTTGTCCATGAGGGACATGGGTACCACCCCAAGTGCGAATTTGCAGTCTTCCATCTAATTATCTAGGGTGCATTTGAATAGGGTCAGTGAGGACCTCTGTTTTATGTGAACAGGAAGTCTAATCTAGAGAAGCAGCAGTCTCTGGGAAACATATCTGTCTCTCAAGTATGTTCTCTTAATGTCACAAGTTAGGTTGAGATCCTTAGAGCGAGTGACTCTTGTGCCATTTGACTTGCGGATGTGCAACATTTCCATTAGGACAGCATTGGAAATTGCCGTGTAGGCCAGGCACAAGTCACCTCTCAGCAGCCTGTAGAATACAGGGCTTTCAGCCTGTCCATGTAGGTCATGGTTTGGAGACCCTATATTTTCTTAGTGAGAAACCTCTGAGGTCTCTCCAGCTGCTGTAGGTGTTTAGTGAGGTACATGCAAAAGGGTGCGTTATACTCTACTAGTGGTCTGATGAGGGTTGAGTACAGTGGAGTTATAACATCCCTTGACCTGGATGCTATGCCCTTGCTTATGAGGTGCTCTACATAGAAGGCTTTCCTTACCACTGTGGAAACTTGGTGGTCAAAGTTCAGATTGCTATCAACCTGTGTTCTCAAGTGTCACACCACTGGGTTGGAAATCAGTAGGGTGCTGTCAATATTGTAATTTGTAGGGAATTCTGTTTTGCCAAAGGGAATAATAATGCATTATTTTGCATTTAGTTTTAGACCATGGCTTTGGCACCAATCATTTGTTTGTGTTAGCCCTTCTTGTGATATGTTGACATCATTGGGAGACTCGATGATTGCTCCCAGTTTGCAATCATTAGCAAACTTGGTGAGCCAAAGGCCATCTACTTTGACATGGACTTCTGAGAATTAGATGATAAACAGTAAGGGGCCCAGCACAGACCTGTATGTTGCTCCACTGGTGACAGGTCTAGTGGTGGAGGTGAAGTCACCAGTTTTGATAATGTGTGTTCTGTCAGTGAACCAATTGGCTACCTATCCTGTGACATAAGGGTTAAGCCATATCTGGGAGAGTTTCTTACCAATGCCAGAGTGGGGAATTATGTCAAAAGCCTTGGCGAGGTTGAGATAGGCAGGGTGCACTGTCTTACCCTTCATCCATGACTTTGGTGACATTCTCAAAGAAGTCCACTAGGTTTAATGAAGCCAAACTGGGTTGGGTCCAGTGTTTCGAGGTCACTTATGCCTTGGTTGATAAGGTCTATGATAATTCTTTCCATGGCCTTGCAGATGAGGCTGGTTAGACAAGGTCTGTGTGATTCTTTCTATAGCCTTGCAGACGGGGCTGTTTAGACTGATGGTCTGTCGTTCCCAGGGTCAGTAGATGTCCCCCCTTTGTGCAGGGCGATTACTGTTGCTGTTCTCCATTCTGCAGGAACATAGCTAGTTCTCAAGCTATGGTTAAAGAGAATGCCAAGTGGGTCCACTAGGTCTTGTTTTAGATTCTTTAGTAAACAACCTGGGATATTATCTGGTCACATTGAGGCAGTGTTTTTGGAGAGTGCAGAGATGATCTGTTCTCTAGAGATACTAGGGCTGATGTCAGATATGCTTTGGGATATGGTAGGTGGGGATGGGGGGTGAAGTTTACACTGAATCTGTCAGCTAGCAGGTTGGTGATATCTTTCAGTGTAGTTTGAGAGATCCCATCTACAACCAGTTTGGCACATAGCTGGGCATTCCCTTTTAGACTTGATATGTAGCTAAAGGATGCCTTATGATTATCCTTGGCCAGGGATGCGATTTTAGTTTCATAATTTGCTTTAGAAGACTTTACAAGATTTCTGATTTTCTTGTTTAGGCTTAGGAGGAAGGAACTCTTCCTCTACAGAATGATATCGTCTTGCTTGTTATAACCTGTTTATACTGGAAGTCCACCACTGTGGCTTGTTTTTATGGGAAAAACTAGTTTTGATCTGGTCAGGTACAGCAGAGTTTATGCAGTCGCTTAAGTGTTTGTACAAGGCATTTGCATACACTTCTCACAGTGATCATTGATGTCTGCAATTGCGGGTGGTATGAAGCTTTTTATACCATCGCTTAGAAGAGTGTAGTTAGCTTTTTGTTCCTTTGAGGCTGTCAGTTCTAGTAGTTACTTCAAACTGGACTGATTTTTAGTCTTACCTAACCAGGGAGGGCATCACACATGGGGAAGTACAGTGACCCCCCATGTTGGTGAGTATAATGTCCAGAACATTACACTCCGTTTTTGTTTATATAAACTTAAATAAACGTATAAATAGACTGACTACTACACTCATACATGTTAACACACTGGCTGTTAGTCAAAATGGCACTGCTGCCTGCACATGCTCACTATTTATATGCACGTGCCTACATCTGGAAATGCTTCTTAAAGGTACATGCACACACACGGTTCTGCATCCTTCCTCTTTGAGAAATAGCTCCTACATCAAATGACAGTATTCAATGACATGCACTTATACAGAAATGATCTTTTGATAGGGAATTATATAGAACTAATTCTTTGACATGCAGTCATACAAAATCAGACACATATAAAACAATTATGTCCAGGTTGCAGTGTATTTTACACTAGGTGTAGAAATACAACCCGATTGTGTAACATAAAAGTCAGAATTGGATCTAGCAACGGGGACTGTTTTCAAGGAATGTTCAACTTTGGGGACAACTGGGACATCATCAGGAATGGGAATGGATACTGAGACATATTCTTTGGTATGAACATTGTCAGGGTTGCTCTGAGATCTAGAGTCTAAATTACAGGTATGATGCTTCAACATCATTTCTGATACAGGAAGAAAATGCCCGTTGTTTCTCCTGTATTCTATACCCTCAGATTCCACTAAGTAGGATTTCGGCTTGGCTCAACTACCTCTCACTTGACAAATTCGCTCAAAGCCTTTCGCCATTTGCATCCTCACTGTCTCTCCTTCTTTTAACGGACAAAGAAATTTTATCATAGCTGGACTTCTGAGAAGAACGCTTTTCAAAAAGTTGGACTTTGATTGCTCTGTTGTTTTTAGCATTAGGCACCAACAAACTAGAACTGATAGGCAAGGTTGTTCTGGTTTGCCTAGATAGAAGTCTCTGAGCAGGGGAGCCAAGTAGGTTGTCATGGGGTATATTTCTGAGATTAAGTAAATTCAAGAAGTTATCGGTATTGTCATGCTTTGACCTCTCTAGTAATTGCTTTGCACTCTGTACTGCACGTTCAGCAAGGCCATTTGACTGTGGGTATTCAGGACTCCTAGTAACATGGATAAAGTCCCACTCTTTTGCAAATCTCTGAAACAATTGACTGGTAAACTTGGAACTGTTGTCAGAAATAACTTTGTGTGGACTACCATAGACTGAGAAGTGACATTTCGTCTTAGTAATAACAGCACCAAACGTTGTTAGGTAGCAAATCGATTTCAAACCAGTTCGAATAAGCATCTATCAACACTAAGTAATGCTGATTGTTCCACTCAAATATGTCAGTGGCTACTATTGACCAACGTAGTTTAGGAATATGGCTCAGCTGACATGGCTCTTTTTGCAAATGTGGCTTAGTACTATTGCATACTGAACAAGAAGAAAGCATTTTATCATTGTCCTTTGATAGAGAAGGCCAAACTACTAGTCCTCTTGCCCTTCTTTTGGTAGAATCGGAACCTGGGTGGCCACAATGCAAACTCTGAATGTACTCATGTTGTAAGGAAGTAGGAACAATAACTTTGGGACCTTTGAAAATGATACCATCTTCCATCAACATCTGATCTCTGTATGGAAAGTAAGATTGCACTTCTGGCTGTACACAAGATTGTGAACACAATTGCCAAGTTCCTTCTCAATTTCAGCATACTGCATTTCAGTTTGGGTAAGAGTTCTAGATATGTAGGCAACAGGTCTGCCCTCTTGAAGGATAACTGCACCAAGACTGAACTTTGAAGCATCACAGGAAATAACTACTTGGTTTATGGATATCATAGTACCTTACCGTAGGAGGGTTTGCAGTTTGCTCTTTGAGGTTATCAAATCCTCTCTGGTGTTGTTCCAACCATGACCAGGCAACATTTTTGTGTGTCACCTCTTTTAAAAGCACTGATAAAGTCAGGGATAAATTTGCCGAAATAGTTAACCATACCAAGAAAATGCTGTAAAGCTTAGACATTGTCTGGAGCTGGCATTTCAAGAATGGCTGCTTGTTTGGAAGGGGCTGGTCATAAGTCTACACTGGTAAATAAATGACCTACACAAGTAACTTCTGGTAGTCTGAATTTACACTTCAGAGGATTAAGCTTTAAGTTCACTTCACGTGCTCTGTCCAGAACTTTCCTGAGGTTTCTGTCATGCTCTGCTTCACCATTGCCTCTAACTAGTAAATCATCCACTATTGTTGCACACAGATAGCCCAAAAAAATTTGCTCCATTGTACGCTGAAAGACTTCACTGGCAGAATTTATTCCAAAATGCATCCTATGGAATCTGTATCTACCAAATGGCATGCTGAATGTAGTCAGTAGTGAAGATTTGCGATCAAGCATTACTTGCCAAAATGAACTCTATGCATCTAAGACAGAAAAAAAACAGTGTAATTTGGCATGAGGGTGGCAGTTGGCTAGACTGTACGCATAGGATGATGAGGTCTCTCTAATTAATTTATTTATTTCCAGTTTGATGACCAGGGAGGTCCACTGGGCTCAAGGAGCCTGTTTTTAGTGGAGGCCCGGGGAGAAAAGCTCTGCATTACATAGTTTAGTTACAGATGCAATCATAGTAAAGAAGACAAATTTACAATTACAATTACATTTCATGTTAGAGAACAGGAATAATTCTTTGGTTACATAGTATCTAAATATTTAAGATGGCAGTAGTGACTTCATTGAAAGTGAGAGTAATGACTTAGTTGAAGAGAGAAAAGGTGGAATGTGCTATTTACAATATGTACATTTATGTCCTATTTACAATATGTACATTTAAGTTAGGTTAGCTTGTACTCAGAGTTAGTCAGGAGTTTAGTCCATGCCTTAGTTAATGCCTTGTTCAAGTCTCTTGGATCAATGCATATTCTGATTTCATCTGAATCTTTCTTATGAGCAGCTACCATGGAAGATACCCACTCAGTTGGTTCTGTGACTGGACAAATCACACCTTGCTGCACCATTTTGTCTAACTGGACCTTTACTTTGTCCTGCTTAGCTATTGGAACTCTCCTTGCTGGCCTGACCACTGGACTGACCTCTGGGTCTACTTTCATGGAGTACAGAACTGGAAGTTTGCCTAGCTTCTCATTGAAAACATAAGCATACTTGGAGAAAATTGAGTCAGTGATGCTGGAACTGGGACATGTGCTTACAAGATGTACTTTGGTAAAAGAAAGCAGTTTCATTCTTAAACTTTCTCAGAGACATAATAATGACTGCACAGGTCTTCTAACTACATAAAATTGCGAGCTGTAACTGTTCCCAGCCGAATAGCATGAAAGCACTACTGAGCCTTCGTTTTGAATCTCTTCACCTCCATAAGCATCAAGCTTTGCACAATAACCCAAATGAAGTTGCTCACCAGCTCTCACTTTACCAGTGATCAGGATGGCACAAAATACTTCACTCTTTGCCAACAAATATACTGCATTAACCTGTTCACTGACCACTGATACACCATCTACATCATCAGCTTTCTTTGTTGAGTGACTTTTCTTAATAACTGAAGAGGCTTACTTGATTTGTAAAACTTTTGAAAGTGGTTCCATTTTTTTACACTTGCTGACCAAATGCTAAGCACTTCTCTCTTTTAGACTCAAGATTGGCTCCACAATTACGACAGTTAACAATAAGCCTTGACCTGAGCTTTGCCAACTCGCACTATACTGCACTGAGCATGCACGTTTTACTGAACTAGTCTTGGAACTTGCTAGAAAGTTACGGGTCCTCCCTGGAAATCCCACAGGAGTTGCAGCTGCCATGTGCTTAGGTCTATTTCTGCTGGCCATGTGCTGCACATTGTCTACGCTTGCTTTAGAGGCTGTTGAAACCATGCTCTTATCACTTGCAAGCATATTTGTGTGCCTTTCTGTGAGCGCATGGATTTGACATATCTCTATGGCTTTGCTTAACTTTAAATCTTGGTCAAAAAGCAAAATCTTTCTTACTGCAGCATTATTAACACCACATATAAGCATTTCCATTATTAACTCATCTTTCAAATAATCAAATCTGGACATTTTTAGCCTTATTTCTCAAGTCAGTGATATAAGCTGCAAAAGTTTTACCTGGCTTTTGGTCTCTTGTATAAAATAGGTGCCTCTCTAATGTAACATTTGTCTGGGGGTTGCACATTTCTCTAAATTTACTCATGGTCCTCTTTTGATTCAGCTGGTACAACAGTATGGTGGTTTTCCCCCTTGTCCTGCATATACTGCTGGTGCATACACAAACAGACGCTCTCTTTCAATGGACCATGACCCAGATAAGTTAAGCAAAATGAATGCCCTTGTATGTGCATCCTTGTCAAAAAAAGCTGCTTGTATGAAAATATATCCCTGCTCAAATATTCTCCAATTCTCTGCTATATTATGATCAAACACAAGTGGAATGAGTCTGCAAAATCCCTCTGCCATATTAACACATAGTA
The DNA here is from genome assembly GCF_019279795.1 of Protopterus annectens. Classification (NCBI taxonomy): domain Eukaryota; kingdom Metazoa; phylum Chordata; order Ceratodontiformes; family Protopteridae; genus Protopterus; species Protopterus annectens. The sequence continues at coordinate 881,089,519 of NC_056730.1, read as the reverse complement.
GTGAAGGTGCTTGGAATCATGTATGAACATACACACACACATAAATATGCCAGAACTTTATTCTAGCACCATGTCGTTCTTCTGGTCAGGATGAAACAGTAGAACATTTGTGGGTTCAGTTCAAGAAGCTTTATAACTTAAATAAACTTATAAACAGACTGACTACTACACTCATTCATGTTAACACTCTGGCTGTTCTGTTAAAATGGTACTGCTGCCTGCATGTGCCTACATCTGGAAATGCTTCTTAAAGGTACATGCACACACACTGTTCTAAAAAGGGTATCAGAAGTTTTAGAGGTTTGGGATGCATGGCTAGGCTTAAAAAGGCTGTTGTGATTGTTAGCTTAGTAAACACCTATGAACTTATGAAATAAGTTCACTAACCCTGAGAAATGTTCACAACACACAAAAACTTTGCAAAACTTAGAAATATTTTTTCTAATCCCAAGTATCCCCATTTGTTCTTTTTGGGTAGTTTGCAGAACGCATTTATGAACAGAATATGTCTGTGATCAACACCAGCTACCCCTATCCATGAGGGACATGGGTGCTACCCCATGGATGAATTTGCAGTCTCCCATCCAGTTACATAGGTTCATAGGAAAATGAGTGCGTAATTGATTTCATTGGTTCATAGGTGAATACTAGGCTAACTACCCTGAAGGGCCATTTTAAGCCTAGCCAATGACCTGAGGTCAGAATTAAACCCTACACCTTGTTTTTATGAAGTAAAGACCTTGACCATCATGTCAAACTCCTCACAAATTTAGCTCAAAATGTCACTTTCCTGGTGTCAAAAGAGTCAGTACAGTAGTCTTGTCTAGTAATTCTCCTGCTCAGGTTCTCAGTGTCAGGCAGCTCAGCTCAAAAAAGCACAAAAAGCATAATTTATGTAGCCATTCCTGCTCTATTTACCATGATTCCTGAGTAGAAGTAGTGTAAAAGTCCCTGATAACGTAGTGGTAAAGTATCCTTTCCTCCAGCACTACAATCTACTGATACAAGAAACAGAAGTGTATTTGGTAAAATTGTGTTTGGACCATCTCAAAGTTATTTTTATTTCCTTAAGTTGATGATGCACAGATGTCTGAAAGTATGCTAGTTCCCCAGTACCATATAGGTTCATAGGTAGGTACTGGGCTATCTGCCCGAAGGCATATATTAGCCCAGCCATGTTGTGCAGTATTCACCACCTCTTTGGTTAGTTCCCTAGGCCTTTGATCTAGCAGCTAGTACCCTTGGCCCCTATCTAGTAGAGCTGTTGGTATGATCCCTGGTGTGAACTTTCCGTTACCCATCCACTCGACAGGGTTCCTCTTGAAGAGTGATAGTGAGGGGCTCTGTCTTATGTAGATCGGGACCTTGTTCCATAGCAAGGGAAGTCTTTGCAAAGGGAATCTATCCCTCCAGCATGTTCTATTCATTGTTGTGCTGAGGTTTATATCCCTAGAGCATGTAGCTTGAGTAGATTTGGTTTTGCTAAGATGGAGCATGTTCAACAGTTCTGGGTTGGACATGGCTCTGTATGTTAGACAGAGATCGCCTCTGAGAAGGCGGTATGCAACAGAGGAAAGCCTTAGTTTTTTCAATTGTGCTGCATAGGGCAACTGTTTGAGGCCAGTAATCCTCTTAGTGAGGTACCTGTGTGGTCTCTCCAGCTGCTGGAGATGCCTGGCCAGGTACATTCCAATTGGTACATTGTACTCAATAATGGGTCTGATGAGAGAAGAGTAGAGGGGCACCACTACATCCTTAGATCTTGATGAGAACCCTTTCGTGATCAGATGGGTCACATAGAGGGATTTTCTAACCACCATGGCAGAATGGTTATCAAAGGAAAGCTGAATATCTACTTGGGTCCCCAGATCTCTTATTACTTCTATATGGGCATCTTATTCCTAGAATGTGTATTGTTTTTAATAGTTTAAAATGACCAGTGATGCCAACATCACACTTCCTCCACACAAAGTTGAGATCAGTTTAGGTGCAGATTGGAATGTGAGAAATATAAAGAGATGTTAAAGATCTAGGTGCCTTGAATGGCAGAAGGAAGCAAATTCATTATGATGGCAATAACATTGATACCCTAGTGATTAAATTTAAAAATATATTAAAGTTCTTGCAGCATAAAGTTTTCTTAAAAACTGTACATAGGCCTCCGCTTACACAGTATAAGCATTTCCTCTGCTGCTTGCAGTCTGAGTTTCACCCCATTCCTCAAAGCTGTCCAGAATTTTGCAGAACATTCAGATTTTTACTTCATAATATTGGTCTGTTCCTGATAGAATTTGTGGTTTTGTAGCCAGTCATTGTGGATTTAAGTCACTAAGTAATGACAAACATTTGAGTTCCATGCTTCATATCCTTCGGAAAATGCATGCCAGTGCAAAATTGTTATTCTATCAACGTTTAAATTTATAAGAGCAATGCTTAAAATCTGTCCCCCGATTTTGGGCTTTTGTCTCCCTTTAGTTTGGCTTTGTTTAGAATTATTGTACAGAGAGTCTGTGGGGTATTTCATGTCTTCATTCTAGCCTTATGTATACATATATATATATATATATATATATATATATATATATATATATATATATATATATATATATATATATATATATAATCTACACACGCACACGTGTGTGTGTGTGTGTGTGTGTGTGTGTGTGTGTGTGTCTTACCCTACATTAAAGCCACCTGGCCACATTTAGACCTATGCTGTTCACATTGTTAAAGGCAGTTTTTTGTTAGCATGCTACATTCAATTTAATGTTTCATATCCCTAACAGGATTGCACAGTAAAAAAAAAAATAAAGTCGCTTGTAGATCTCTTCTAGCAGATTTTACTTAACCCATACTGTCCCTGCACATATGACATTTCACAACTGGAATTGGTAATCAAAAGCTTGTAAAAATAATAGTTTCAATCTAATTTCAGATTAATTACTTGACTTGATCTCAAAGTGATAGTCCTACATAATTTTACAGTACTAGCTGTTGCAAAAAAAGTATGGGTCCCATATAATAAACTATAAGCTGCAAAAAATGTTTGCATATAAATGTATTGTGTCTAATACACTTTGATGTACTGCTGGTAATAATGATTTCTACCCATCTACATTTTTTTAGACTAGAATATAGTGGTCAGGCAAACTTTCTGCTTTTTTTAAATATTGCCCAACCTCCTTTTGTATTGCCCTCAAGTGTCAGAAATTTGAAATGTCATTGTATCTGTATTCAGTTTTTTTTTTAATTAGGACTATACAGTGTACATTCTTATTGTATGAAAGTACTGCCTTTGAAAACAAGTTCAAGTAAAAGTGCAACATGTCTGGCTGATAAAGAATTGACACCCATGACAGTCTGGAAATGTTTGATGCGACTGCTGTATCAGTAGTAAGTAGGATCAAAGTGAATCAGAACACTGTATAAGTTATTAAACCTGATGACTGAAACAGGTGTTCTTCTCACCAGGCTCCAATGGCACAAATAAAAATAGTACAAAAATGGACTACGGTGAAAATGAAGGAACCACCAGAATCATTGCACCTTCACCAATTAAAAGGTAAGAATGTAATTAAGATGCAGTCTTTAGAAAATGACACTTCTTCCTGTTAAACTTTACAAGATGCCAGAATTTGTCTTCAACACTCCTTTTTGTTTCCTAACCATGTAATGAGTGGGTGTACCACAGTCAGTAAAATGTTGTACTTGTGTTTACTTTATGCTTTTCTGTACTAATTGCATTCACAGTGTTCCTTTCCTGGGAGTTGTTTTTTAGGAAGATAGTGCATCTTCCCAGATCAGGGTATGTTAGATGAGAAAAGGTTGCCATTGTATGGGTCCAAATGATAGGTACCCTGGTTGCCCCTTTCTCTGAATAGGATTACTGGTTGCTCTGTGGCACCCTACTTCATTCACTGTTTAGAGTTGATATGCACTGTTAGTTATTTACTTTGGTCTGTAGTGCATAAATACCTTAAATTCATAGAATCAGCAGTGCTCAGTGCTTGATTTTAATCTCACCCTCCTACTAACATCACTGAAGACCTTCCCTGGGTTTCAGAGACATACTCACCTCCAGCACTAATTGCCTGTCATGGGCCTGTCATTTAGTAAGATAGTGCAAATCTCTGATTTAGAAACAAGGTAAAGCGGAAAAATAGTTTGGGACAGAAACCAAGACAGTGAAGGCAGAGCAGCTGAGGAAGTTAAAGATGATAAAAGTGAAGCGCCTGAGATGGGTGGTAGGATGCTGACAGTGGAAGAAATGAGGACATCAGAGCTGAAACCAGGATGTCTCCAACTGTAGAAAATGTCAAAGAGAACAAATTACTGTGGTTTGGTCATGTGCAGGAAAGAAGAGGATGATTTGATAAACCAGATTTCTGACATACAGGAAGAAGAATTATATGAAAGAAGACCTACTACAGTTGGGTGTAACTCTCAAAAAAGGTCAGCGAGTGACACTGAATTGAGAGAAGTGGCAGTAGGGGACATGAAAGCCCAATCCCATGTAAAAAAAATAGGATAAAGGCAATTGATATATAGACAAATCAGTCCCCTTCAGGCCACCCCCACATAAAAAATGGGAAAAAGCAGATTGATATATAGATTTGGGTATAGATGCAGATATTGATATAGGAATTGTAATCAACATGGGTTAAGGCAGTCAAGCTTCTTGAAGGACAGTAGTATGCATTTTTGATAATCAGACAAATGAACCTCTGAAGTTACAATTTCTGTTTTCTGCAGTTTAAAATAGCTGAAAATAGCTGTTTAAAATAATTGTAATAGTAGAGCCTTCTATATTTAAAACAGGAACCTCAGTTGTCTATCAGTAGTACACAAACATTCATACACACACACACACACACACACAGCTTGTGCTAGTAGTTTTTATCACTGTGGTGAAAACTGTTGTGTTTGAAGTTCGCCAAGATTTCTTAAACAACTATAGTAATCCTTTAGTCTCAACTGACTTGTGATTCTGTATCTGGCTTGGTAGTCATTGTTGATAAAAAAAATGTTCACGTCCTTGACCTGCTTTTTCTTCTCGCAAGTCCTGATGACAACCCTATTAATGTAAATTCATTGATGAAGTTAACATAATATATTCACTCTCAGGAAATGCAAGAAAGCTCTGTATGATCCTGCAGACAGAAAAAAAGTGGTGATCAAGGTCTGCAGTTAAGGCTGGCTCTAATCAAAATCTTTGATATTTTTGTATTTCTCTTACCTCAAGAAATGTGACTTGTACTTCTCAAGGCATCTGGAAAAGAAGAGTGCTCATCACCTTCTTCTGTGGTTTCATCTGCCATCGTGACTGGGTTTGAATTATAAATGCATGTTTTTTTTTATAATTTTATTCAGTTAAATATTAGGAGGGTTTTGATTGAAGGCCTGACACAATTCTTTTTTTTTTTAAATAAATTTATTAATTTTCAAATACAGGTAAACAATTACATAGAATGTTAAGAAAAAATTCAACCATGAAAGAGGAGAATCAATAACAAAACACAATTAAAGTATTTACAGAGATGTCCACAATATAAAAATACTTTAAACCTTAATATACATAAGATGATTTTATCAAATAAGACTCAACTTATACCATGTGGTAAATGAAGTATTTCTGATGGATCTCAATTTAATGGTCAATAATTCCAAATGACAAACTTCAGTGATGATAATTTTAAATTCTGAGAAAAGGGTGAAGTATCAGACTTCCAGTTTCTTGTTATAACCTTTGTAGCAACAGCTAAAATAGACCAAACCAAGGGGTATTTAATTGTTTTTACAAAGACAGGAACTGGTGTATTAAATAGAACCAGAGATTTAGATAGGACAAAATTATCTGAAAATAAAGCCTGAAGAAAGTTGTTAATGTTGTCCCAATAAGTTTTAAGTACTATGCAGTCAAAAAACATATGGGACCAGTCAGCCTTTGTTTTTTTCTTAGATTTCCAGCATAAACTGTCTCTCTTATTAATTTTGCCCATTATGTGTGGTGTTAAAAAGACTTGTACATAAATTTCCAGGCAAACAATCTCCATTTAAGTGAGGAGATAGTTAATTTGGAAGATTCTAATATTTTCTTATCGTGATCATCAGGTAAATTATTAACTAAGGAAAAATAATTCCAGTAATTGCGTGGTTAACTTTTCATTTCATTTCTAATTATTTTATATACTTGAGAGTTTGCCATTATTAGGAAATTTATGTTGTATAGATAAAACCAAAAAGCTGAATAATTTAGTGGCAGACATTCTTATAATAGGCAACATTAAATCTATTTTATTTAGCATGAATTGTCTACAGGCTTGTATTTCCAACCATAGATTTGTATTTAGTTCAAATTAAGCCAGTAAATGATCTACAGATTTCAGTTCATCGTTTGTCAGCAGCTGAAACCAATATACTAAATTCTTATCCTTATAAAGTCATAATTTTAGTAGAATCAGAAGACGACGTAATTCCTTGTCTAAAGGCAATAGGGAAAAGAAGAAAAATTCAGGCTTTATAGGCCAGGGATTTGTAAATAAAGTTTCTAAAATTATTCAGAAGTGACATAGTTTGATGTATATGTTAAGAGACTTGTATGTTGTGGGAGAGCCCTTTAGTAACCATATAAATGGATTATTCACTATTAATAGTTTGTGAGAATTTGAGTTATTACATGGATTAAAAGACAGTATCTCTAAAAATTTCTTCCATTTAGCTGTACAATATATGTCTTTTAATAAGGATATAGATTTAACCAAGGCCTGACATAATTCTTTGTAGTACATTGAGATTTATCTGCTCCATGTACTACTAGTTACAGAAAAAAAAAAGTGCAAAGTGATTTGCCAGCTTTCAAAGCCATACAGCCATAGTGAGCATTATCAAACAAACAGCTTAATACATCTTATATTAGGGATAGATTACTACCATAGATGGCGGGCAGGAAAGAAGCTGTTTAAATTCTGCCACTCTCTTCTCCTGGCTTGTACTGGCAGGTTTTAGTACCTAGTGCAAGACCCAGTCTTAACAGTGTTTAGGAGTGTGTTTACTGATCGTTAAGTTCAGGTTTCATGCTACAGAAGCACTTCACAAGTTTACCTTTTTCCCAGTATTGGAAAATAACTGTGGTATTCCCTGCATTCCAATTCTGCTATATTTGGTTTAGCTTTTGGTTTCCATGTTTCAGTAATTGCTATTTTTTAGTCAACAGCATTAAACTTAGTAGGGCCTAAATATCCCATCTCAAATATTCATTTCTTTAGTTACAATAATTTGTTCCCCCAACATTTCTGACAAAAGTACCCTGTAGGGAATTTTTAAAATCGACCAACTCGTTGCCTCCCCTAAAACATGTTCCCAAGTACTCCTGTCTTTCCCATAAAACTTCCAACATTTGCTGTCTACCTGTGGAAAAATTCTCTGAAGCCTACTTGAGGTATAAAATTACCCATGCAAACACTTCCATGAAAAAATCTTAAACCTTCTAGATGTTGCATACATTAGCTTCCTGTTGTTCCTTTATTTAATGTTTTTCATTCTCATTTCCCATTTTTTCCTAATCTCTTCTGATTGATTCTTACAGTTATCATGCATTATTATATACCCCTGCTGATTATCCCTTTTTTAATTGCAGGTTCTGTTCTAGGCTAAATTATATACTCAACCAGAGCTGGTCTTTAATTTAACACTTCCCTAACCATTTCTCATTGCCTATACTCTGTTATTAATCCCTGGTAGGGAGGCAGTCTCCATCCCACAGTCCAAACTTCTAGTCTGCCTCATCCTACTGTATGACGTTTTACTCCCAAAATGTTTTGTTTCCAGTACCTTGGTTCCTTGGCTGATTTTCTCCAATAAATTCAATCTCCCTCTTGCCTATTTCCTATGCCCCTCTTTGTAGTCATCTCTATTGGTAAAATCACCCTTCTCAATTCCCTGTTTGGCTTAACTCTTAAAATACTGTATGCTACTTTGTAAATATTGTGTTCTGTATGGTTCTTGTTCTTCTACCCAAGAGGCTGCCTCCAAAGTCCTGCTCTTTTCTTATCTGATGAACTCCTCCTCCCTATTTCAACATCATGTCTTTCCACTTTGATTTGTAGTTTTTGGCTTGTATTATATATATGAGCCTTAACTGTGTGGCTTTTAAGTATCCCTTCAAATGTGGTAATCCTAAAACCATGTTGTTCAGTGGGAAAAACAACTTATCCCACTTAACACTTGCCCTCTTTCCCTTCCAACTAAATTCCTAAAATTCTTTATTAAGTATGGTCCACAGTTTCACCACTGTTGATGAAAATATGCTTAACCTTTATATAGTATTAAAAGGGACTAGAAACATTTTCACTGCATGTGCTGTACTATCCATATTCATAGATAAAAGCTTCCAAATTCTCAGTTGTTGTATTATCTTTTGTTTAGTCTCTTCTCACATATCCTTAGCTGCTATGATAGAATCCTTTTTAATCCTAACACCTAAGTACTTTGTCATATAATTTCCCTATAAATATGGGTATTGTATTCATGTGTGGGAACGTAGCTTATTGGTATAACCTTAGATCTGATGTTGTTAATCTTCATTCATTCATGATGGATGGGTCTCTGTTCTGTCTTCGAAACCAACTCGGCTGATATAACATGCTTGTGCCAGCCAAAATCTGTTGAGCTAAGATTACCCATAGTGCCCCTTTCCTCATCTCCTCATATCTCATTTACCACGTAGAGTTTCAAGATGTGTCAGGCCAGCTCTCAAGCTAAGGGTTTCATTTTTTCACTAAATATTGACCTTTTGCTTTTCTAATCACTTGTAACGCCTTTATTCTTAATTGTTTATTGATACTTTACTTCTTGTGCGAGTGAAAATTTCTTTCCCTTTTACCTTTAATGGTATTCCTTAGTACCATCGTTGGTACAGGCCCCTCTCTTTCCCTTACCCTTTGGTAGTATATATATATATATATATATATATATATATATATATATATATATATATATATATATATATATATACACACATACATACATACACACACACACACACACACACACACACACACTACACACTACACACACACACACGCACACACCATCGTTCGTATTCTTCTTCTCCTTCCCATTACCCTTTTGAGTATTTCTCTCTTTTACCATTGTTGGTAATATAAAAAAAAATGTTTTCTTCTGTGTGTGTGTGTGTCAGTATATCTTTGCTACTGTTGAATTGCTGTTTTTTTTTCATTGCTTTTGGTTTACTGTTGTCTGGATAATAGTATAATGGTGGACAAAAAGGGCACTACTGGTTTTAAACAATGTGATAAATGTGGCAGGAAGATGCCAAACTCTGATGGCCATTTCTCCTGTGTCATTTACTTGGGGGTACCACACTTTAAAGTTCAATTCCAGTGCAAGCTCTGTAAGGCCTTTAGTGCCTGCATCTTAGTGGAGTGCAAGAATAAACTAATTCTGAAGGGTCTTTTAAAAACCCCTTTCTCGGAAGCTTTATCTGAGGAGGAGGTCTCAGCCCCTCCTAAAAAAGAGTTGAAGAAGAGGAGCCAGTCAGTACCATCATCTCCTCATCCTCAGGAATTGAAAACCAATAAAGCTCAGGTTCATATGGAACAGTAACCAAAAATTGCAAAACTGACTTTGATGCCTATGTTGGCACCAGAGTCTAGAACTCCATCCATGGTGCTGTCTTTGACTACGGAACCAACAATGACTACTTCTCCCATGGTACCACAGTACCACAGACCCTCTCGGCACCAAAAATCGTCTCGCCATTAAAGCCGGTCACCCCCCCCCCATCACAGCCTTCTGACCATGGTGCCGCAGGTCGAGACACTAGCCAGGACCAGATATTCTCCACCAGTTGACCCTTTGTTGGACAGCAGCTAAGTCCATTCCTCGATCGGCCAGAATCTCCATCAGGGATGTCAACCCGTTCCTCCAGGATCCTTTCGTAGCTTGATGTAGTGAGACTTGTGGATCAGCTCCTAGTGGCCAGAGGCATCCCAACTCCATCTAAAACCTCCCTTCCACCTGTAGCTGAAACTTTTCTCCACAGACTCCAACATATATTCCTCCTTCAACCTCCCCACAGGTTTTGGAGTTCTCGATGCTGACACCTATCCCAGTGCCAGCTTCTTCGGTTCCACTGGTGAATCTTACCATGGTTCTGGAGCATACCCTGTGGTCCACAGCTCAATCAGGGCCAACCCACCCTCAAGACCATGACTGGTCTGTCCACCGTGACCCCTAGTACGGCACCGATTTTTTTCTATGGCACCAACCATGGTTTCAGTTGCTCTGGCAGCTGTGAGTCCTCTCACACCTCCATCCCTGGAGGCCGGCTCGTTGGAGTGGGGTGTGACCCCGGTTCCAAGCTCCCATCCCTCTTTGGGCAACCTGTCTTCCAGGTTATGGAGAGGGCACTCACCTCCGGTACAAAGGTGGCCCCTTCAGCGCTGGAATGCCACTTATATATGCCTTCTGGTTCGCAGCTGACAGAGTCCACTATGCTGGGACATTGCACACAGGAGCAGCAAGATACCCTACCACAGGGCACCCTCACTTTGGAGTCCTCTTCAGATGTCCCCCCGAAGAGCCACCCCGTAAGAGATCTTGCAAGAGGAAGCACATTGATTCCCCTGAGGAATCTCTCACCGAAAATATGGATTATGATGAGGGGGAAGGGTCCCACGGTTGCCCCCTGAGGGTGTTTCCTTCTGAGACATACTGGAGATACTGAAACAGAGGGGTGACTGGAAGCGCACCAACCCTTCTTCTGAGGAATCTGTATTCTTCTATATTGTTCTTAGGGACATGATAGGGAATGAAGCGAATAATGCAAACAAAAGCTTTGACATTGTAAATCTTTCTGATTTAGTATTGTCTGAGGCAGTGACAACTGTTTTGCTTAAGGGTACGAAATATGTGCCAACTTTTTTTTCCTTCATTGGTTGAATTTATCAATGAAATCAAAGTGTTTTGTAGAAAACAATTTGAGAGTGTTTTTTGGCACTAATGAACAACATCGCTCACAGGAGAATGAAGCAAATATCTTGTATGATTTAAATAAAGATATGGAAGATTCTTTGTTGGACATTTCTCTACATGATAATTCATTTGTTGTTTGGGACTCTGATGATGAATGTGTGGAAGATATGTCTGAAATAAGTAGTGTAACTAATGTTTGTTTTTCAACTGGGTATGGAAAATTAAAAATACCCAAGGTACCCTATACTAGTTCTTTTGTACCCCCGAAGAATACAAATGCAGTCAGTGTCTTTGAATGTGCACTTTGTAAACAAACTGAATTTGCATACTATAAGTATATATCAAGCTGTAAATCATGGAATTTGAGTAAAGAGGAATGGTAGGCTCTTAAACAGTTACATACTGTTACTGATCAATATGCATTCACACAGGCAGATAAGGGTGGAAATTGGGTGATTTTGAATAAAAGAGAGTACATTAATATGGCCTTGGAATTGTTGTTAGATGACAAGGTTTATAAAAAGTTGCCAAGCGACCCAATAAAAGAATTTAATGGGAGGTTGTTGGAGTTATTAGAAAAAGGAGAAAGACTGCTAATTTTTTGTTCATGGGGATGTTAAAAAGCTGTATTTAAAACATCCGAAACATGCCAGGTTTTTTGTCATTCCAAAAATTCAAAAATCAATGACTAAACCCCCTGGTAGACTGATAGTCTCAAGGGTGGGTTCTTTTTTTTACAGAACAAAAGCATCTTTTTGGACTCCCAGTTAAAGATACATCTTCCTAGTGTGCAATCATATATTAAAAATACTTCTCGTGTTGGAAAATAAGATTCAGTGGGACCCAAGCCTTTATCTTGCCTGTGTGGATGTCAAGTCCTTGTACACCAATATTAATATCGAGATGGGCCTGGAAGCAGTGGTTAAAATGTTGGGTGAAGGACCAAAAACCACTTACATTTGTCAGTTGTTAGAATTTGCTTTAATGCACAATTATTTTGTTTTTGAAGATGATTATTATTTGCAATTGGAAGGAACTGCAATGGGGGCGGCTTTTGCCCCATTCTATGCAGTGTTGTTTATGGCACATTTTGAAAATATGTTTGTGTATACTACAGATTTTTTTAAGGACCGTGTGATTATGTTTAAAAGGTTCATTGACAATTTGATTTTTGTGTGCGGGGGGAGATTAATGAGTTTGATCAATTCATGAAATTACTTGGTCAAAATACTTGTGGCTTGGAATTTACTTATAGAACTAGTAGGAATAGAATGCAGTTTGTGGATGTTGAATTTTATGTAGATGAAAGGGGTATTTTGCAGTATAAACCATGCCATAAGGATACGGCTGCGGACAGCATTTTGGAAGCTGGCAGTGCTCATCCTGGTCATTTGATAAAATCCCTTCCTTATGGTGAGTTTAGAATAGAGCAGCCACGGTGGTGCAGTGGTTAGCATTGCCGCCTCACAGCAAGAGGTTCTCCGGTTCGATCCTCAGCTGGGGTGCCTTCTGTGCGGAGTCTGCATGTCCTCCCTGTGGTTGCGTGGGTTTCCTCCGGGTGCTCCGGTTTCCTCCCACATCCCAAAAACATGCTGTAGGTGGATTGGACACTCTAAATTGGTCGTAGGTGTGAGTGCGTGCATGTGTGTGCCTTCTGTGGAAGGTTGGGCGCCGGGCTGGCAACTCGACACCATAAAACTCCACTGCCAATCATGAGCAGACAGGCGATCTGCTGTGGTGACCCCTAACCGGGAAAAGCCGAAAGAAGAAGAAGATGGTGAGTTTAGAATAATGACCAATACTTCTGATAAAAAGATGCTGGAGAAGGAATCTGGTCTAGTTAAGAAAAGATTATTAAAGCGTGGATATAGTATGGAACATATAAGTGAAACTTTAAATAAGCTGGAAAAAAACAAGTTATAAAAGGAAAAGTAGAGCTTCTATTCAACATGAGAAGTTTGTTAGGAAAAATGAAATGGAGAAGGTTGGTGTAGAACCCCTTTTCTTTGTGAACAAATTCTCTCCCCTTTCTGGAGTACTTAGGGAGTGAATAAATAACCTTTGGCCTGTGGTATGTAGGAATGAAGTAGTAGGGAAGTTATTTCCTGAGAAAGTTACTTTTTTGTATGGTAGGTTTAATAATTTAAAAGAGTTGTTAAGAACAAGAAATAAGGTTGATTCAGTTAAAAGAAAGTGAGTATTTCCATGTGGAGTTTGCAAAGTATGTGACAAACTGAAGAACATTGATGGATGGATAATAAATGGAAAAAAAATTTCTGGTTAAAAATGAATTTAGTTGTAATCCGTGTGGTGTAGTCTGCATCATTGGATGTGGATGTACACCTTGTAAATGGTATGTGGGACAGACAAAAAGAAATGTGAAACTTAGAATATTGGAGCACTTGGGTGATGTAAGAAATAAGAGATTGAATAGCCCAGTGGCACAACACTTTTGCGACACACATGGGGTTAGTACAGATAATTTTTTCTTTAGTGTATTAGCAAAATCCTTTGAAGAACATAATGGGGGGGGTTGAATTTAAAAGAAAGTTGATCAAGTTAGAAACTAAATTAATAGTATATTTGGGCACTTTATATCCTAGGGGTCTCAATTTGGATATTGATCGGGGCATTTAGATGCTAAATTTAGTGAATGGAGTTTATTTTATATACAGAACAAATGTGTTGGTTAGGTTAAAAGCAATGAAATTTGTATGAACAAATTAATTGATTAATTTGATATTAATAATAAAATATGTGCAATAAAGTGAGGATGAAATGTTTAAAAAGTTTATATTTAATAAAGTAAGTTTATAGGTCATGGATAAATATTTATAATTGAGTCTCAGGGGTAGGTTGAGAAGTATTTTTTCATGTGTTCGAATTTATAAGTTATTGTGGTGTATGAGGAAATGTGGATTAAGTAGTAGAAGTGATTTAATTTTTTTGGAAAAAGTGTCATTTGGGAATTTCATTCACTCTGTGTTGTGTTAATTTATTTAATATAGTTATGATGTATAAGAAAGTGTGGGGGTACATCTTTAAGTTCTAAGCTGCATTATGATTAAAGAAAAGTATTTAAATGTTTAATTATTTAATTTAATTAAATTAAGATGAATTAATGCTGAGATGGAATATAAAAAGCTGCTTGGATTGTATGATGTTATTCCATTGAAGGCCTATGAGGCCGAGGTACCAGGATATATTGATTAAAGAAGGAAAATTGGCAGTGCTTGGTGTTTTTTTTGATTGAGGAGAATTCCTAGCGTTTTAGCTTCCTTTGGGAGCTTGTGTGATCTGGTCTTTGAATCTGTATTCTTGCAGGCTTTCCATGCTCAACCCTTAGATGTGTTAGTCAAGCTCATTGTGCAGTGCGCTTGGAAGACTCCTGCCACCATCGAGCCAATCCTCCGGAGACTGGACACATTACTCTCCCTCCAGAGGTGCACCCACATTGGTCCAAAGGTTTGTCAGTAAATGCTATGGTGGTGTCAGTGGCCACAAGGAAAGAACTTGCAGAGGAGAGTCTTGCTGTTTATCCTCCAATCAGGGAATCTCAGATATTGGTCAGGTTAGGGAAGTGGGTTTATGCCTCATCGAACTTTGCCATACGGTTGTTGAAATACTTAGCACATTGTACCTGTCTCCAGAGAGACCTGTTCATGGAACTCTCAGCAACTTTGGCAGGAACTGTGTCTGATGAGGTACGTGACAAAGTTGCCTCACAGCTTGCCAATCTGGAATCCATATCTAACTCGTCCATGCAGTCGATTTCCCATACAACCGAAGGGGTGGCCAGAGCAGCAGGTGTTGTCATGAGATGTCACACCTGGATACACTTGTGCAACTTTGTGGACCCTTTCTAGTCTTCCTTCATCAATACTGCTGTTGATGCCTCCTCTCTTTTCGGTCTAAAGATTAAAGACACATTAGCCAGGTGTAAGAAGGAAGGCAAGACCCTATCTGCTGTGGGTGTACATTTTTCTACTCCCCAACATTCCTACTCTAGGAATCAGAGAAGTGGAAAGATGTGGTTCAGGAAATCCCAAGGGTCTTTCTGTGACACACGTGGTGAGTTTTCCTCTCTGGGCAGAGGAGGAAACTCATCAGAAAGATGCCCCCCCGAGGCAGAGGGGTCCATGTAACCAGGGGTCCAGAGATTCTTTTTCAGAGCAGTCCTACCAGTGCTCCTGAAGAAAGGCCCAATGGCTTGCCTCTGGAAGCAGTCCTGGGATGATTCTCTCTGCACCATTTGGCCTGGCATTCCATAATGACAGATTCCTGGGTGCCGACAGTAATTACCAGAGGTTATCACATCCCCTTTGATCTTTACCCGAGGTTGCAAAGGCGAATCCCTGATGTTCCATACAGTCAGAGGGATGTACCAGCACAAGAAATCCGAAAGCTGCTCCAAAAAAGAGTCATCCAGTTAATCTCACCAGACCAAATAGAATCCGGATTTTAATCAAGGTTCTTTTTAGTGCCAAAAAGACAGGGGACTGGAAGGCAATTGTGGACCTAGGCATCCTAACAAGTTGGTCAGGCAAACCAAATTCCGGATGGTCATGGTTAAGTCTATCCTCCCGTTTCTGGAAAAAGACGACTGCATGTGGAAGATAGATCTCCAAGATGCGCATTACCATATATAAATGGACAAATGCTCCAGGAAATATCTCTGCTTCTGGCTGGGAGCCAGTCACTACCAATTTTGAGCACTGCCCTTTGGTCTCTCCATAGCCCCCAGAGTGTTCACCAAATGTATGGCAGTGGTAACAGCTCACCTGAGACTGCAGGCATTCAGAGTGTTTCCATATCTAGATGATTGGCTTCTTACCACCCCCACCAAGCATCTACTGCTTCACGCTTTACTCTACACTCTACAGCTAGCAAACTCCTTAGGGATCTCAGTAAACAAAGAGAAGTCAAAACTAGTACCTGTTCAAAGCCTAGAATTCATAGGAGCAACATTCAACACAAGGTTTTGCCTGGTTGCCCTTCCGCTTCACAGGCTTCAGAGACTAAGATCTCAGCTCCAATTGATCCTCTCTGAGGACAAAGTCCCAGCTCGTTTAATCCTTCAAATGCTAGGATCAGTGGCAGCAATGATTACCGTGAAGATTGGGTGAAGATAGATGAAGGCTGCCAGCTTAGCCAGATAGAATTTTGGAGATAATTCTGCCATCTGTAAATATTAATGTAAACCACAGGCTTGTTGTCTTAAATGGTAAAAATAGTGTTACATGTGGAACTGGAAAAAATGTAACAACAGTGCACTCTACTGACCAAGTAAAGCATGTTGTGACCCTTTGATGTTGAGTCAGTAAGTCTAGAGTGAGGCATCCTGCCTATTGTTTTAAGGCCAGAGTTAAAGGCCAGAATTTGCATGCATAAATGTCCTTTATTGCTCTGGTTTCTGCCGAGAGGTGAAGAATGTAAATGTAGTTTCTGTTAGCCTGGGAACACAGGGAAGTGTGAAGAATGATGTAATGTGAACCAGGAATGTGATTTAAAAAACAGAGAGAATCAGAGAGCATTAAGCATTTTTGTCTTGACCATCCAACTCACCAGCACTGTCTTGCTCTATATGTAAGTTTATCTTAGACTTGTGTTTTCTCTTAGAAATAGCTAGAAACTAGAAAGATTAGACTAAGTGTTTTGCTGTGATGTTAGAACTGTACTACTGAATTATTTTAAAGTCTTTCTCTGTGACCTCTGAACTCCTGACTAGCACTGTGTAGTAAAAAGTATTGTCTTGTGTTTTGACTATTTGTTATTAAATATTTTTAAACCCTATCAACTGTGGCTGTTTTTGTAGAGATAATTTAAACTCTTTAGAATACTTGCATGCCTTTGGTAAAATTGTACAAAGCAATTTCAGTATCTTTAGCCCTGGGTTATACTACCAATTGGATAATAATATTGCACAGTAATAATTGGCTACCCTTTTAAAGGCCTTTGAGTAGCTGATAAATATTAGTGGGTGGTGGCAGCTGATACTACCATATAGTCTGGGAAAAAGAGACACAGCTGGAGAACCTGTGCCAGCCTTCCCCAGGAGTGTCTGTGTGGTTGTATAAACTCTTCTCAAAGTGTGTGTGTGTGTGTGTGTGTGTGTGTGTGTGTGTGTGTGTGTCTGTGTGTGTGAGCTACTTGGGCAGGGACACAAAGCACTGTTTGGACAGAGAGTGCTGGAGGTTTTAGCTTGCCCACTAGGCTGAGATCTGGACCTATAGCTGTGCCAGTGGGGAGTCTTATTGGGGACCTGGAGAGCAAGGGAGCGACCAGCCCCAGACTGACTGATTTCTGTGTGCTCTTAAGGGAAATTGCACTTTACTGTGTGAATTTATTATCCTTTCCTCCTATATGAGACGCCCCTCACTGGTGTTAGTGGTGAGGATTGAGGCTACTTGATTGCTGGGCCAGGGCAGGGGTGTCGCATATTGTTTGTCAGTGGTGGGATATCCACACCATATATTAATTGGTTGGCAAATACTAATTGACTTGTAGTGGTGTGGGTAGAGTGAATTCCTGTAGCTTGTGTACGATGAGCTTTGAAGGTGTTTTGTACTCTAAATCAGCCACTCAGTGAATACTCAGAGTTCAGATCACAATTGTTTTATTTCTTTTGTTAGCTTAGTTAGTTAGGGTGAGCAGGCAGCATGTCAGCAGAGGAGTATGGAAAGCTGACAAGGTGACAGCTGGCGGAGATGTGCCAGGCTAGGGGACTGGTGCATGGAAAACTGACTAAGGCAGACCTGATTGCAGCCTTGGTTACAGCTGCATCAGAAAACAGCAACCAGGAGGACAATCAGACTGGCAGTGGAGATATAATACCCTCAAAGAATGGACAGCTCAACCTTTCTGCAGAGGACATACAAATCCATCTGGAGCTAAAGAGACTTGAGTTGGAAGCCAGGCGTTTGGAACTGGAAACTGCAACATTTGCAGGCTGTGCCAGTAGCCGGGAAAGCCACTAGTCCAGGTACACTTCCAGGAGCTAGGGTTAAATGTTTTGAATGCAACCAGTGGGGCCATGTGGCATACAGGTGTCCACGGAGGCAAGGTGGGGAACAAAAGGTGAGGGAGCCAGTAAGTGGGAAAGACAAAATGCCAATAGTAGGTTGTCTTGAGACAAGAATGGTAAGAAACTACCATCCTGCAGATATCCTGATAGGGAAGGATTTGGATGAGGCAGTACCATGTGTTTATGCAGTTACATGCAGTCAGGCTAGGAGACAAGCATGTGGGTCTGGTAGCCTTGGGGAGACCCGGACAGACTGCATACTTGCAGCCAGGACTGGTTAGGGAGGGAGCTACCCTGTAGCAGTGAGACTGAAGGTGAGCCACAGCTCCTTGGGGGTACTGATGGTCCCTTGGAGAGAGTGACTGCAAAGGTAGAGGTGAGTAGTAGTACCCAGGATGACAGTGAGGCACCACTGTCAGAGGATGCCAGACTTCCTGTGGAAGGGGAGCTGGGAAGGGTTACAAGGAGAGAGTTGAGACAGGCTCAGCTCTCAGACCCTACATTGCAAGGCCTGAGGCAGGTAGCTAGGGAGGCATCTGATTCTCAAGGAAAGGGAGAATCTCTATACTGGGACAAAGGATTACTGTACAGAGAGTGGACCCCTGAGCGAGGGGTAGAAGGTGAGAGAGTACAGCAGTTGTTAGTGCCTAAAGCCTACCATCTGACACTTCTGACCATAGCCCATGATATTCCCTTTGCAGGTCATATGGTCATAAAACGTACAAAGAGGCATATTATGCAGAACTTCTATTGGCCTGGAATTTCCAGATATGCAACAGGGTAATACAGGACCTGTGAGCAGTGCCAAAAGGTAGGCAAGGCAGGAGACAGGGTGAGAACTCCTTTGATGCCTTCGCCTGTGATTGAGGAGCCATTTCAGAGGGTAGCTATGGATATTATGGGTCCTCTGAGTACCCCAAGTTCCACAGGGGAAAAGTATATCCTGGTGGTAGTGGATTATGCTACACAATACCCTGAGGCAGTGGCTTTGTCCTCCATTGAGGCAGAGAAGGTGGCAAATGCATTGTTAGAGATTTTCAGCAGGGTAGTTTTCCCAAAGGAAATACTGACTAACAGAGGTGCCATTTTCATGTCAGACCTTCTGGCTTGTCTGTGGAAGTCCTGTGGGGTGAAGCACATGAAGACCACCCCCTACCATCCCCAGATTAATGGTCTTGTTCAGAGGTTAAACTCTACAATCAAGTCCATGCTACGGGCATTTGCAGATCAGTTTAAGAGGGAGTGGGAGAAATATTTGCCCCATCTGTTGTTTGCTTACAGAGATGTTCCCCGGGAATCCACAGGTTTTTCACCCTTTTAGTTGCTGTATGGGCATAGGGTGAGGGGACCTCTAGATTTAATTCGAGATGAGTGGGAAGGTGAGTGTGAGTCTCACAAGGAGTCTGTTGTGGCATACATCCTAAACCTCAGGACAAGGCTCAGGGAACTCATGGGCTTGGCTCAGGAGAACCTGGCAGAAGCTCAACAACAGAAAAGGTGTGGTATGACAGGAATGCTCGAGCTAGAGAGTATACTGTGGGGCAGCAGGTAATGGTTCTCATTCCTGTCAGAAACAACAAGCTGCAAGCAGCATGGGAGGGACCCTACAAGGTGGTAAGAAAAGTAAGTGATGTTAATTACATGGTGGAACTGCTAGGCAGAAGGCAGGGGCACAAATTGTACCATGTTAACATGATGAAACCTTACCATGATAGGGAGGCCCTTGTGCTGAGCATTTGCAGTGGATTGCAGGAGGAGTCTGAAGGCGATCTGGGGACTGATCTTCTCAGTGAGGCTTTGGCTGACACCTCAGTGGAAGGGTTAGCAATGTCCCAGCAGCTGTCCCCTACCCAGGTTAGAGAAATCCAAGCAGTGTTGCAGGAATTTGGGGACATGTTCACTGGGAAGCCAGGGTGTACCAACCTGGGGCAGCACCAAGTAGATACAGGACCCCAAAGGCCTATTAGGCAGGCCCCTTATAGAGTGCCCGAGAGAGTCAAACAGACTCTGAGGGAGGTGGTACAGGAGATGTTGAAACTAGGGGTGATTGAAAAGTCCAACAGTCCCTGGGCCTCCCCAGTGGTGCTGGTGCCAAAGAAGGATGGCAGCACCAGGTTCTGTGTGGACTACAGGAAATTAAATAGTCACACAGAGTCAGATGCTTACCCCATGCCTAGGACAGATGAGGCCATAGAGCAGCTGGGTGGGGCTAAGTATCTTACCCCATTGATCTTACCAAGGGTTACTGGCAGGTGCCCTTGACTCCCTGTGCTAGAGAGAAGTCAGCCTTTGTGACTCCTTTTGGCTTGTATGAGTTCACAAAGATGCCCTTTGGGATGAATAATGCCCCAGCAACTTTCCAGAGGCTGGCAGATTATATCGTAGCAGGAGCAGGAGGGTTTGCCCTTGCTTACCTAGGCATTGCCATCTACAGCCATTCACCTAGGCGAAATGGCTGAGAGAATGTCTCTCTTTTGTCTATCAACATAACCAAATGTGTTTAACTATGAAAATAAAGGCGCATTGAACCAGATCAGTTGCTACTTCAGTGTATTTTCTTTCTAAAGCTTCTATGGATGACATTTGTGCAGCAGCCACTTGGGCATCTCCTCATACCTTTATCATTCATTACAAATTGGACTTTATCTCCAGGGGGAGAGCATCCTTTGGCTCAATGGTGCTCAGGAATATCCTTCTATAGGGCCTCCCAGGACATAAAGTAGCTAGAGACTGTACTATCCATCATGAATGAATGAATGAAGATGAGCATCATCAGATAAAGAAGTTATGTTCTTACCATAACATTCTATCTGTGTTGTTGATCTTCATTCATTCATGACATCCTACCCTCCTATCCCCTCCGAAAGACTCCTGGAGGTTCGGACTTGGTCCTGGTTTCAGAATAGGGTTTTTGCTCAGACAAAGCCACTGCTTTCTATACTTATGAGCAAACTCGATCTGAGGAGATGAGGAAAGGGGCACTATGGGTAATCTTAGCTCGAGAGTTTATGGCTGAGGCGAGCTTGTTATATCAGCTGAATCAGTTCCAAGGACGGAACCAAGACCCATCTGTCATAAATAAATGAAGATCAACAATACAAATGGAACGTTATGGTAAGAACATAACTTCCTTTTTTGTCTTCATTTATTTTATATCCTAAAACAAACTTGAAAATATCTTAAAATGTCCCTCATCAGCAAATAAGGCTAGTTTTTCTAGAGTATCATACCAGTTAAATCACTGAATTTGTGAGTCCCTTATTTTCTTTGCCAGTGGCTGTACATATGAGGCAAATAGTGAAGTGGAAATTTTACACCCCTGCCTGATAGCTCTGTACAAACAAAGCTTGTTAGGGAAGAACCCTCCCACCTTGATTCTTGCCTCTGACTCTTTATATATTTTCTTTATTAACCCATTATTCTATCAAGAAATACAGATAATGCCATTTCCCTACTTATAAAAAACATGCCCAACTCTATTGAATGCCTTCTCTGTATCAAAACTCACCGACAGTTACTAGGTCTTCTTATACTTGGCTTTCCTCTCAATAATCATCATTCTGTTAATGTTGTCAGATTTTTACCTCCTCACCACAAAACCACATTGACCCATACCTGTTTTGTAACACCTTAGCCATTCTGTAGCTAGCATAGAAGTACCTGCTTTTGAGTCATGACTCTGAATTGAAATTGGTCTATGTGAAGTTGAATTTAAAAGGTCTTTGCGCTCCTTGGGTAGTATAGCCACCACAGCTTTCTTCTAAGATGCTGATACAGTCCCTCCTTTTAAAATATTGTTAAGCATAACCTTCCAGATCTATATCGCTTTCTTCCCTCCTAAAAGAATACTATCTGTTCCTGGAGACTTCTGTGTTGTTTGATAATAAATCATTTTTATCTCGTCCCCTCCAATCTTGGCTATTAATTCTTGAGTCTCATCTTCCTCTAACCTTGGCTTATTTAAGTCTTCCATAAATATTTCCATTTGTGTCTTTTGAGTCCTCATGCTTCTGCTCAGTACAGATTTTATAGAATTTCTGAAATATCTCTAATACCTCTATAGGGTCTCTGGTTATTTTTCAGTCATAGATGTCCTAATTTTGGCAACACCCCTTCCTGTTTTCTGTTGCTCAAGTCATTGTGCTAATGGTTTTCTGTGCTCTGGAGTTGTTATTGTGGTAGTTGTTGATAGATTTATTGTCTTCCTAAGGATTCATTAACTTATATGCCTTCCACATATAAACCTCATGTACTGGGTCTGTCAGGCAATATCAATGTACTATGTTAACACATATTGATACTCTGTTTATCATATTGTCTTCTGTCAGTGCTACAGCCAGGTAATGATTTATGTTTCAAACTCTGAATTACTGACGAGGCTCAGATTTGCCTTGATGAAAAAATGTATACCACATTTCTGAATCCACATTTTAAAGTTTTAAATGAAAGTAGAAACCATAAAACAGTTTGTCTTTCATCTATCTTTTTACTTGCTTATTGTTATTTAATCTGTGTTTTGACATATCCAGTAATTGCAAAATAGCAAGGTAACAATGAACAAAGAAGTCCTTCTTCCACCATCACGTCTTTGAAAATAGATTGCTAAAATGTTATTCTTCGTACATCTGTACTTGCTTATTATCATAGGACTTTTATTATTTGGACTGCTGAACAGTCTTATTAGCTGTCACAGTTTCTTCCCTTGAGCTAAACAGCAATATTTGTTGCCTCAAATATTTATTATCTCCACCATTCCACTCTAATGTAAATTACCCTCTGCAAATTGGAACAGTATCACAGGAAGAATTATTTGTTCATAAGCCAGCAGTTTGAAATGTGTACAGCAGAATTTTTATTAGGTCTGCACTGTGGTATGTGGTCTACCTGAAACATTAAGCAAATTAGTCTAGCCTATTGAAGTGATGTACTCTGTAGTAAAATATACTTTAAGTTTATGAAAACAAATATAGACTTTGAAGTTGTTTTGTTTGTTACCCCCTTGGATCTTTGATTAAAATGCCATTACATTAAGTAGAATTATGTTATCTTAAAATATGTGGATTCGTTTTTATTTTCAAGTGCAGCAGAGTGCCTGATGTAGCTGTTGGGCCTTCCTAGCAACCAGATGATCTGTTTATTTAAACTGTAATAGGTGGATGCAGACAAACCCCATTTTTATGGATATGTTTTCTTATTTTTCTTTGTTGACATGCCTCTACAGTCATATGAGTATAGTGATGGATGGTATTTTCATTTCCAAAAATCATATTGTGACCATATTAGCACAGCTTGTATATTGTTACTTGTAAATGAGAGCTCTAGTATGAGATCTTCTTCACCTACTATATAGTCTACAGTTAGTGGAAGTTAAAGGAAATAAGTAGTCGTGGCTGTTTTAGCATGTATTCTGTCATTATGTCACTCATTGATACATAATTTGTCCCATTTCCTCAACTGATATTATCTTTAAAGATAAATCACTCTTTCTTGCAGTTAGCATAAACACTAACTGATGTCAGTTCGCTGACTGAGTTTTGGAAATGTAAAATATTTTCTAATTAAGTGTATCAGTTATTGTACTACTTCATCTTGTTAATAGCTTTTACATTTTTTATATAAATATCTTTATTTTTTAAGGAAACCATTGAAACTAGCCAATCAGAGGAGTGGCAGTAGCTGTAAGGATTTATCTGTGAACTTTGCTTAAGTTATTTTTACCAGCACATAACATGTACACAGTTTGACCACATTAACCCCTCCAAACAAGCCCAGCCCTTCGCTTGATCTGTGATTTAACTCTGAATAGTGTGACTTAGCACTACCTTTTCATGGAGAACACGACCTACAATAGCAATGTTTAGAATAGCTCTGTACTAAAAGATTCAGCCCTGCTCAAAGGTTTAAGAACTTCTGTGAGTTGCGTGGAATTGAGTGGTTTTGAACGCAGTGCTTTACAAATGCGCACAGCTCAGGCTAGCCCCCCCAGACCTGGCGTGTTGCCATTATTTTAAATTTTATGGTACTTTTACCTCTCTTAGGTGAATCCACTGACAGACAAACAAACCCACCAGAGTCTGAAGTAATAAATTGTCTTTATGGCCCTGATGAGTGCATTGCACTACTTTGTTGCCCGACTTTGGAATTGTAATATTTTTTTGTCAGAACTGCACAGGAAATCCAAGTTTAAAAGACTGTTTACTTTCCAAAGGTAAGACTGAATTTTGTCTGCAACAAAATATTTCTTTTAGTTGATCTCTGAACACATGGATTTCCTTTACAATACGGGCCCCATTCTAATCAGTTTTTTCCACCTTTACATTCCTACAGGTAAACATTGAAAATGATGTAATAATATTAAATAATATAATAGTATAATATATGATACAATACAATATCAGTTTATTGTTATATTGCATTGTATTTTACTATGTTATATTTCATTTCGTCTCTAAGTTACCTGAAACTACAGCACCTGACCCTTCCAAATAATATGTACTAATCCTGGATATGACTGGTCTGTTGCAGGATATGTGTGCACACACAGCCACATTCACTCTCACATACAGGCAGCTAGAAAGATTGTTATTTCATGTATGACATGTCTGTTGGATGTAGTAGGAAATTGGAGCAGTATGTAAGACCTATGCAGACAGAGTGAGTTATGAAAACTGAATTGGAAGACCAAGCACTGGGTAGAATTCCCAACTGCTGCTAAACTTTACTGCCAGGCCATGGATTTGTGCTTCAGAATTTGAAGATAATTATTGTTCATATAGGGTTTAAATCTTGCAACTGCAGGACAACTTTTCTGTATTTCTTCCTAGTAAATGTACTTTTAGTTATGCTTTAATTTTTATTATAAATCAGTTTGTACTGTGCATATGTCAGTTAGTGTTGTTTTTAGTTTGTGCATGTGAACAATGTTTATGTATGATTGTTTTATGGCATATACACATTACTGTAGAGAAGTAGTTCACGTCGCAGGCAATACTTTGGTCACTAGTAGTCTAAGTAAATAAAGTGGGCATTCTAAGGGCCACAGTACAGAATTATTTTCCATTATTGTCAGTCTGCTCCTACAAACATAAAACGTCTAGTTACAATATGTCTGTGTGTGTTTTCTTCAGCTATGCTTGTCTCTCTACTGTAAGTTCAGTATTTCCTTGTTTAGATTTAGATTGTTTAGCTCAGTAGATTTAGCAGAGGATGCAAAAAGCAGGAATTCATAGAAAACCTAGCATCACTAATGCTATATTTTTTTTGCAGAGGGCTTCTTTTCTGTTTAATGGCAATCACTTGCCCAGTCCCATTGCAGCAGTTTGCAGCCATTGTCC
The DNA here is from genome assembly GCF_019279795.1 of Protopterus annectens. Lineage (NCBI taxonomy): Eukaryota > Metazoa > Chordata > Ceratodontiformes > Protopteridae > Protopterus > Protopterus annectens. Next base: position 881,064,163 of record NC_056730.1, on the reverse strand, counting down.
TCTTGCAAGAATTTTGAAAAGCAGCACACCAAGCTAACATGAATAGTGACATTGTGGATGACTATAGACTGCTCCGAGGTGACCTTTGTCTTGTTTTTCAAGCCATGAATGACCCAGTCCTGTTTGACTCTCTTTCTATGCAAAACCAGTGGCTCTACCTTTACTAGGGGCTTAAATCTACACCAACAAATAAACAAGACTCACTGGAGAGATAGTCCTAACTCAGTTTATTCCCAGCCAATATAAGAAGTTACCACTACAGGTCAAACAAAGTACTACTTTGACTACATTTAAGGCTAGTCTTGATGAATGGATGTCTAGACACAAACTTAAAACAGGATTATCATGTGCAGCCCTGCTCAGTTTGAGAAGTAAGCATTAGTATGTGCTTGAAAAGGGAGACGTAAGCTTTTAAGTGTATGGCTAGGCATCTTACAGTTCTTGGGATCTCTTGCCTAGTATTAATCCTAAGTTCCTGTGTCACAGTTTAGGTTTATCTGTGCATAATCTGAAACATTTATTGGATTTGTTTTGATGCTTTCAGTTACATGCACATAGTCCAGTGAAATACAGTTTGCATCCAGTTTAGCCCCTTCATTGTACCATAAGGAATAATATTCAAATTCTGTCCGAGTTCCTACTACTGAATTCACATCTTTCATACCAAATATTTTCATAAATTACTTCAGAAATCTGTTCTCTTTTGTTACAATTTCCCTTCAAGGTCCCCATGGTACAATCCTCACTGTTGCAAATCAAGTTCCAGTTCCAAGCTATAAGTAATATTTCCTGCCAAAATCTGATTATTTCTACCAAATTTTTCTTAAGATCCACAAAGCAGTTTTTGGTGGAATATAAATAAGTGCAAGCGTATTCCTGTTCCCTTGCCAGTAGCCACTTACTACCACAAATCTACCATTATTGTCTCTTTTTCCTATTCTTTCACTATTGGAGCACCTCTAGCAAATCCGTAGAATTACTCCCCTTTTCCTTTGTTCCTGATACTCTGCTGAATATCCATCCCGAAATCCATTCACATGCTCATTTCTTTCCAAATTAGTCTCCTGCAGCATTGCTGTTTACACTCTGCATTTCTTAATATAATTCAATACTTTTTGCTTTTTTGCCTGTACCTGTAAGGCTGTCTACATTCTAAGGTAATATGGACAGAGTAGCCATTATGATGAAAAGCTGTTATTCCCACCTATTATACATGACAGATATTTTTTGAATGTGTATTTTCAGCTTTTGTCTTATATGTACACATTAAAGTGTGATAGGCCGATGTTTTATGCAGTTGTTTCTTCTCTTGTCCATTTGAACCTATGCCACATTTTCAGTGTTTTTTGTTTTAATGCAGATCCTCAAACAAAAAAACTAAATACATTTTCTGAACACGCCCTCCCCTATTAACTTAGAACAAACACATAAAAGTATGTGCATATTCAACAAATGAAATTTAACACTGTAGTAAGGAGCAGTTGCCCCATACTGGCCCACAGGCATTACCTAATCTAAAATTAATGTTACACATGCAATAGCCTGTGTTCCCACTTACAGTCATTACTAAAGCATGGACAAAGTCATTTAAAGTTTTACAGAGATGATGTAAAGTCTTGACGTGGTTTAGATGTCAGTTTTTAAATTGCTTCTTGTTTGAGGTCCCATGTGGGTGTGAGGATAATTAACAAGTGGATGGCGTAGTGGTGCAGCAGTAGTGTTGTCGTCTCACAGCAAGAGGTTCCCCAGTTTGATTCCCAGCTGGGGTGCCTTATGCGTAGCGTCTGCATGTTCTTCCTGTGTTTGAGTGGGTTTCCTCCGTGTACTCAGGTTTCCTCCCATGTTACAAAGACATGCATCTGGAGCGTTTCTCCCTGGGCCTCCACTAAAAATTGGCTTTGTTCCAAGTTGGACTTTCCTGGTAAGCAAATGCTAAATAAATAAACAAGTAAAAGTCCCTAACTGAGTACATTGCAGGTGGAGTTTTTCCTCACAGGCAGGAGGATTGCCTTAATATAGCTGTGAGGTGCAGAGAAGATAGCTGTGGCAGTTGTTTGCATTTGTACACCAAACAGCTCTACTAATTATGTTCATCCTTTTTAGAAAAACAGTGACTGAGTTGCTTGAGGTGGTACCATCAACTGACTGTAATCTTGACAGGAGACTTCAGTGCTACCTTGGCCTGAACATTGATGACAGACTTTGTGGCTGTGTCTTCATGTCTGAGCCTATATGTCTGAACATTCTTTGAAAAGAACAATGGAGCTGTCAGGTAATCATCACTTGGTTGTGATTTACATTTTCCAGGCAAGGCATGAATGGATAAACCTGTGAGACTCAGATGAGCAGAGAATGTTTGCTCAGAAAATCTGAAGGCTTATGTTTGAAGTAAGTCCATCTTCTGATTCTGACAGTCTTTGTGTTGTGATACCTGGGGAACTGAAGGTGAAATGACCACAATCAAGACCTCATTCACTGAGACAAGAAGAATAAGCTGTGGCTAGAGATGATTAGTACCTGACACAGTGGTAAATCTAGAACATTGTGCTGGATATCAGTGGTTAGAGAAACTGTTAGGAAGAGTGAAAAAAGTGATTTTCCATTTCGTGCTGGAAGAAGACTTTCCTGATTCATCTTAGAGGTATCAGCAAACCAAGAAGGCCACACCGACAGCAGTCACTAAAGCAAAAGTTCTGCATGGAGAAAGTTTGGAGAATCCATAGAGTACTTTGGCTCCTCAATGAGGCTGTGAAAAACCATTTGGCAACCTAAGAAGGGAATGTAGGATCTCACTCAGCTTTTACTAAGCTGGCCAGAGAAGTACTGACCAGTCCTGGTACAGTTATTGATATGTAGAAGGAGCCAATATATCTTCATATCAGATGGCAATACCTGAAGTCTCTGGCTGACATCCAGCACTGTAACTGAAGTCACTGCTGTAGTCAGAAGCCTCCATAATTGGACGATTGCAGGTGTCACTGAGATCTGTCCAGTGCTGTTAAAGGTCTTGGACAGAGCTGTGGTCATAAAACTAATGTACCTTTTCTGTGTTGCACAAAAAGCAGAGCGAGTACATCTGGAATGGCAAACTGCTGTGGTTGTTATTACCTTTAAGTAAAGTGACTAGAATGTATGTTTCATCTGTGAAATCACACTCCTTTATACTCCTTGGAAAACACCATTCAAGAATGCTGAGAGGATACTTTATCCCACTTTAGATTAGTTCATAACACTTCTCTGTTTCTTAATTTTCTGATGTAATTAAAGACGGATTTATAATTGTCCATGGCATCAGATACTAGTACCATTTCATGCTTGCTTAGCTTTGTTATTTCTAATGGTACCTTTTATTTCCTTACTGAGCCTTTTGATATAATCTTTAATGTAGACATATTCAGGATTTATTATAGAACATAATAGGTCTTTTTTTATAAAGCTGATTTTTACTCATAGACCACTAGTTGGTTTGTTTTTGAATTTCCCAATGTATTTGGTTCTAATAGGGACTGCCAGGTCTAAGCAGTTTTCCTAGATGGAAGTAGAACTCTGCTGCATAAGGAGCAGCGGTGTCTACACAGGGAGTGATTATATGAGATGTAAATTTTATAAGCTTATCAGAGTTTGAGTAGTTTTGTTCTCCTGAAGTCTTTAAATTAGGATTTATTCACTGGGGGTGTTTGATAATTCAAAGGAGAAGGTCATATTTAACCAGAGATGTGGATACTATAAGCATGGTGTATTATGGTCCGTATTGGTAAAGGCAAGGTTTTGCTTCCTAGTGGTTCTGTTAACTGATTGTTCTAGGGAATTATTATTTATTACATCCTGGAATTTTTGGACATACCCAACTTTTTAGGTGCAAGTGCACCACTTTATCGAGGGATATTTAAAACCACCCACTGAAAGGTACTTTTCATTATTTGTGTTTCAGAAAGTACATTCAGGAATCTCTTATGCTCACTGGGCACATAGAGGATAGCGGATACTTTGCTTTGCACAGAGTAGCTTGTTGTTCAGTGGGTTCTGCTTGAGGTCTTGGGAAATCTGCTTAGAAGTGATATGGTTTCTGACATTAAAATGTACCCACGTTTCCCTCATATCTGAATGTGTGGTATGTGCTAAACACACCTAAGGAGGGAGTGCTGTCTTTTAAATCGATTCTCAGTTATGACACTGACATGGATGTGTTCAAGTTGCAGGAGGGCCTCAGAATCAGGCAACGTTTTATTAAGACTTCTGTCATTGTGAAGAGCAACCTTTATGTAGTTTAATTTGGGATTGCTGTAACTTTATTTTATGTGATGTGCCAGAATACTAGAATCCCCGAGAATAACACCAAGTACTTATCTAATTGCTGAAGCCAATTATTTTTTCTTTGTAATTAGGTATCATTGTGAGTGAAAGTTGGATTCCACTAAGGACTAGAGTCATACCTGCATTTGACATGTGTAGTGAGATCCAGCATATCTCTCTGCATGTCTTTCAGGGTTGAGAACTTTGTCATTCACCCCCACATGAACTACCACTAGGTCATATTCATATTTTCCTTGTGTAAGGGATTGAAGAGCCTTTGTAATGTCACCGACTATGGTGCTGAAGGGATAACTAACTGACACCCTGTCCTTGTCCACCCTCATAAGCATGGAGTCAGTGTGCCTGGCAATGCAGTCACCAATTGCTAAGGCATTTCTGTTTATACTTGTGATTTTAGTGGTCATAAAAGGTTTAAATTCAGCCTGGTCACTCTTCAATGTGTGAGGATTGTGGTGTTATGTATTTAGATCTCTGCTGAGGGTTTATTTTCCTGATTCTAGGAGGCATGGGAAGCAACGTTTTGACAATCACAGCCTGTGGTGATTTGATATGCTGCTATAGAGCTGTGGATGGCATATGTGGTGCTCACAGGCCATCTTCTTTGGTGAAAGGGTGGCCTCCATGTTGTGTAGATTCACCTCTTACAAACTATATCATGTATGTCAAATAGTAATTGACTTTAAGCATTTGGCAATTTCTACACTGCCTAGGACACTTGACTGCTATGAAGTATAAAATAGAATGGATACAAGTCTGTTTGTCATCTGTTTTGGCCAGGCTGGTCTAAGTTATAAGGATAAGTGCACAAAGTAGTCATTAGTATGTACCGTAATCAAAAGTACAAGAGGTCACAACAACCAAGATAGTAACAATGGCAGTAGTAAATAACAAGCCTACAAGAAGTTTAGAAGAACAGGATAAGAACTTAAGTAGAATGTAGTCACAGTAATCAAAGTAGCAGCAGTGACACTAGTAAGTAAATAATAAGCCAACAAATTATTTTAAGCAGGACTGAAATGATAGTAGTAAGTGAGAGAGTAGCACAGCAGCTACAGTGATAGTAGTAACAACAGAGCACCGTCAGAGCATAACTCTCCAGTGTGCAGCTACAAGCAACTAATAGCATCCCCACGCAAACACGCTCACATGTGATATGTCACTTTGAAGGGGAAATTAAGGAAGACACCCATCGCCTACAATGCAGTGCTCAATTTTGTGCAGCTGTGCTCAAACAAGGGCAAAGTCAAGTAATGCAGTAGAAATTAAAGCAATGCACATGCAACCAACAGCCAATAAAAACTTAATGCTAGCTCACTTCCATCAAAATAATAGTTTAGGGCATTGTAAATTCCCTCTCTCTCACATGACAAAAAATTGCTAAAGCTGTTCTAAATTTTAAAATACTGGCAGACAACACAAGTCTCAATATTACCTATTAATTCAAATAAGAACGTCTGTGGGGTTGGAGGGAACAAATCTGTAGTCATTTCCATTGAACCGGTATTTATTTTATTTATTTTTTATTTTACGTTTGTTTACCGGGATAGTCCGACTGGATACATGTCCATTTTCATCGGAGGCCCAGGGAGAAAAGCTCCACGTAGACAAACTTACATAGATTACACAGAAGTTAACAAACAATTATAAAAACAAAGTGATTATATACAATGGCTTAGTAGTGTTCCCTAGTAGGGACTCACAATTCTCATGGACAGACAATTAAAAGTAAGAAACATCAGATTGGAAGCAGAGCTTGGTGACATAGTTACAAGTTATGATAATTGCAGAATATGCTTTTAGTTTATAACTTAATCAAGGTTGGTACATGGGCATAGCCAATTCACTTTGATATACTGTTTGAGGTTTTTTTTTGAAGAGTAAGTTTGAGAAACATGTAACTTCACTCAAACAAGGGTAAAACTGAGCAACACAGCAGAAATGAAAGCACAGGAAACCAAGAGCAAACAGAAACTCAGAAATAATAGTTCAGAGCACTGTACATTCCCTTTCTCTCACAAGAGAATTGCTAAATTATGTAAACATATTTACTGAGTTTAGAATATGCTGGAGTAGTTGAAATGCTGTTGTCATGTTTCATTCATGTTATCAAAAACTTGTATTTTTGAGAAGTTTTTTTATAAAAGTAATGGGTTATTTGTTTTGTCGGCTGCAGTGGTGCATCTGTTAGCATTGTCACCTCACAGCAAGAGGTTCTTTGGTTCGATTCTCAGCTGGAGTGCCTTCTATGTGGAGGTCATGTCCTCCTTGCAGTTGAGTGAGTTTTAAAAGACATGCGGGTAGGTGCATGTGTGTGTGTGTGTGTGTGTGTGTACCTTCTGTGAAGGTTGGGCACTGGGCTGGCATCTCGACACTGTAAAAACTCCACTGCCAATCAATCTGTGGACCAGTGATTCTCTGTGGTGACCCCTAATGGGAGAAGCTAAAAGGCATTGCTAATGGGTTATTTGTTTTATTGGTATTTTTTTTTCATTGCTGCAAAAAGAATTGATGATGTGTGTTTGAATATAAACATTTTCAGAACCAAAATGCTTTGTGCACAACATACAGTAGGGGGCTGACCGTTTTTGTATCTGGCTAGGTGAGAGCTGAGCACTGGCACTCAGTATCTAAAAGTAAGATCTCTTCACACAATGGTAGATATCTCTGTCATTTAAGGTTAATGTTTTGGTAAGTTTCTCACACAACTGTACGTTATGAAAGATGAGTGGAAGACATCTTTATAAAAGTTACTGTATGTAAGGTGAGCACAGATGAAGGGTAGCAGGGTGGAAGGAAACTATATGAAGGAACTATGAGTTAATTTTTCACTGTGCACCCTGGGGAGCTAAAAAAGAGAGCCAAAAGTAAAAGTATCTTAAAAGTAGTTAAGGAAGGAAAAATATCACTGTGGAATACAGTAAATGATCGAGCATAATACAGTAAACACAATTTACTGACTCTTGTTTTGTCAAACTAGATACCCCCATATAGAAATATAGCTTACCTTGAAGTGCTCTAATCTATATTTAGTTGAAGGCTGCTGGGGCATTTCTTCAACATGGGAGGCTGAGGGGGGTTCCTCCCCATTCAGAAAGGGTTTCAGCCAAACCCATTTCAGTAAAACAAATTAGACAAAATGTATTTTCTTGATATGTAATTCAGCCACTTTGGCAAGTACTGTAGCAGGTCTAGCTGATATCCTCCAAATCCCACTTCTTCGAAATTTTAAATGATGAGACAAATTCGCCGAAAACTTACTTTAACGAATGTTTGGATCACTGCAATTTAACTCTGGGAAATGAGGCCCTTTCCCCTATAATGCAATTGTGAAGTTGGTATATTTAGTTAGTGGGGTGGGGGGAGCAGCCCCCCACATGTGGCGGTGTGTGTAGGAGGGTGAAGCCTCCCCTTTGGTGGGTTTAATTTGCTTCATTGTGTTTGTTTTTAGTTTTGGACAACTGTCTTGTTTCCCAGTGTTAAATTACAATGATTTGACCGTTCATTATAGTACGTTTTTAGTGAATTCGTGTCCTCATTTTACATTTTGGAGAAATGTGATTTTGATCATGTAAAGTAGACTGACTGTAGCATATGTAAGACTCTATCTGGACGCTCTGAAATAAGAATGCGGTAGATGAATTGTAATTTAAAATACATAGTGCTAAGAATGTGTGCCATAAGGGATTAATGTACTATTAAAGTACAGGCAATAAATGTGTTTTTTTCCATATTAAATTGTATAAAGTGATAGTAGGCAGAATACTAGAACAGTGTAATATGTTTTCAGCATACAAAGTCTCTTGAATAAATGTTATTTTTGTAAATGTTAGGAGGAAGGTGGCATTTTAAACGTGTACAGAGCTTGAATTTATTACTGATAAAGCAGAATGTCTTGGATGCACAGCTTTTTTTTGGTGTTTCAGAAAAAGTGTGTAAGAAAATATACTTTGCTATAAAAACAGAGAAAAATAATTGGCTTTTAACAGATGTTATACATTTATGTATTTATGTATTTATAAATGTTGCTTGTGTTTAAGGAAGGGGGGAATAAGGTGTGTGCTTTCAAAATGCTACCTTTTAATTTCTCTTATAAATAAATGGGGAATATGCTTGTGCTTGATTTATTGTTGGTTTTGTGTGGTGGCTGGATCTAATGTGCAGTGTTTTTCTTAATACTGCCTTGCATTCTTTTACGTCTAAATGGGCACTCAGCAGAACAGCAGCAGGGTGATTTAAGGGATTTAGTCTGATTGCTTCATCTGAAGGATTGCATATTCTATCAGGCACGGCCCTTACTCGGCAAGCCACAATCCAGTTTCATTGTTTCATGTTTGAACATTTGATTTCATTTCCTTCCTGTGACTGAAAGCTACAGTTTTCTGGTTCAGAGTTGGATGCATTATCAGCTGTGCTACACTGAGAGAGAGAGAGAGAGAGAGAGAGAGAGAGAGATAAGAGATTGAGAGGTGCAAGGTTTTAGAGTAGTGCCAAATAACGGAAGTACAAGCTAAGTGGATGAAAGGAAGTGCAGCTGTATACAGTGATGATGGTGCTGAGTGCTGGTCAAAAACAGGGTCACTGTCCATACTACTGAGGAAGTGAAAGTACCTCATACTAAGTATATATTCTACCTCATTCACACACATATTTCAAGTGTCACACTTATGATCCCAAAAATTTCAACAATCACCCAGAAAAAAAAAAGTTATTGATTTCTTGAACTTGGTAGGGTGATTTAGGTGGCTTGGAACTGATAATTTAAGTATTAAAATTCTGCAATCATCTTTAGCCAACGGTGTCTGTACAGTATGAATATATGTGAAATACAAACTGCGTCTTTTCTTAATGTGTTTTTCAGTCTATTTCAAGAAATGTCATGAAATTCTTAAATTATCATTTACAAAAGCTGTAGTCTTGAAAGTTATCTATACTTAATGAAAGTATCTACACAAGAGGGATAAATAAGTCTCTTTTTGGATTTCATTTCTTAGCTGAAATACTTTATTTTGTGTTCCAGCTCTACAGCAGTGAAACCTAATTGCAGTCCAGAAACACCGAGAAGCCAAACACATCCACCCTGGGAGGATGGTGGTCTCAACAGGTACACAACATATGAACAATAAATTTAAAAAAATCATAAAGAACAGCTAATGACAGTTTGTTTGATGGGGATTTTTGTGATGCTTTTACTTGTGTAAATGTAATAGCTAGCCTTAACTTGCCTTACTTTAGTACCATAGTTAAATTATAAGTTCTTGCATACTTTGCACAAACAGCATATCGCCTATTTCTGTTTTATTACCAGGAAACCATAATAAATAACTCCTTGGGGGCTTGCTGCTGTTATATCATGACAAATACTGTAGCTTAACAAAGGATAGAATGACAGGTTTCATCTCTCTTCCTTTGATTTGTTGAAGTCTTATATACCCATGGGGTCTTGCTTTAGCTGCATTTATTAACTATTTAGTATATTGGAACAGCACTTTAAACTTTTGTGTGGTACACATCAAATAAAGACACTATGTTAGTGTCGCTAGCAATTTGCTGTAGATGTTTTTAGACATTAATGGTTCTTGAACTAAAACAGAGAGGGAGCAATCTGCAAGTGCTGCTGTATTCGAGTTATTTAGATTTAAACCAGACTCAAAGCTGTGTGGATTGCTTCACACTTTTGCTTTCCATTTAAGCAGAGATATCAAAAAAACACATCATAGTAGGTGGAAAAGTGTGACAGGATGCAAAGAAATCACCAAATACAGTCCCTGGCAATCCTGTAGGTTCTGTTTTAAAATGGGGGCCATTATTCCCCTGCTGTTGGCAGAAAGTTTGTAGAGATGTGAGAAGACAAATGTCAGTTCTCTGTGAGTATCAGCTGAAGGAACCTCAATGAAGCAAGAGTTGACAGTCAGCAACACAAAAGGTAAAGGACTCACGGTAGAAGTGCTAAGGTTATGGGTAATTACAGTAGTAATGGGACTTGTGAGCACTGCAGTGAACCTTACAGTTTGATCAATGGGCTTGAGAAAAAACAATGTATAAGGATAACAGAATTATGTGCCTGCTTAAAAAATGACTAAAACAGCTTCTACAAATTGAGCTATAACAAATAGCATCACTCTTAATTACATTTATATTCTAACACTTAAAAAAGCACAGACACACACACACACACACACACACACACACACACACACACACACACACACACACACACACACACACACACACACACACACACACACACACACACACACACACTAAAGCCCCTCACAAACACACTTACACACACATACTTACCTGAACCGCAACACCAGAAGAGCTAACTCAAAATCCATTAACATCAGGATTTTGAATTTCACGCTTCTGGTCTTTCGGTAATGTGGGGTTTCGGGCTTTTCATCTCGGTATTTTGGGCGTCGGGATTCTGTGCGCTCGGGATTTCATAGGGGACCTATATATATATATATATATATATATATATATATATATATATATATATACACACACACACACACACACACACACACACACACACACACGTGTGTGTGTATCTGTATATAAAACACTAGCATAATTATAATTTTATTATTTGTCAGTTTGATTAGACTTCATCAAACATAGTACAGATTGTTAGTGAGAGGTAGAAGAGGCCATACCTGGAACAAAAACTAGAAAATGCAAACATTCAAAGTAAAGAAATGTGGTATTATAGTCTGCATCAGACACTTTTAAAAAGAAGCATCATTAAATTGTCACCACTTATGACATAGGCAGTCATATCTTTATATAAATGAAAACAAACCATAGTGACATAATCCCAGCTGCAAAGCATTTTACATCACAAACCATATTGACATAATCCTAGTTGAAAACATTATACATCACTTATAATCTACCCAGTCATTGTCAGTCAAACATTAAATATCTCATTCAAGTCTTGCCTTCTTTTAAACCTCATTCCTCCCCTGTATGTATTTTTCCCACAACTCCTATTCTATCCTCTGTTATTTGCTCCTACCCTTTTTAAAGTTCCCAATTCCATTTGTTTCGTCTCTGTTACTATATTTACTACTTCTAGTACAGTTGGTTTAGACTTTGATTTCCATTTTTTAGTAATCCACTCACACAGCATCTCCGACAAGAGTAATCTGCAGGGGAGTCTTTAAAGTCTGCCAACTCATTACACCCCCAGAATATATGTTCCCAATTACCTCTTTCTTACCCATCTCACCTCTAACATTTGCTGTCTATCTGAGGAAAAATTCTGAGGAATCTGCTTGGGATAACTATAAAAATATCTATGTAAACATTTCCAAGCAAAAATCCTAAAACTTCTAGACTTTGTTGCACATTTGGGAGACACACATATATCCTCCCATTGTATTTTTGTGAATTGCTTATCCAGTTTCTCTTCCCAATCCTTTGCATCAGACACTTCTTAATCATAGAGGAGAGCACACAAACCAACTCTCAGAACTTGCAATAGAGACCATGCTTGTGGTAACTCTTGTCAAGAAGGTAGAAGCCTAGATTGTAAATTAGCTGAAAAGGAAGAAAGAGGAAAGGTATGGAAGAAAGAATAGAATGGACAAAGTATCAGACAGCATTACAAAAATAAAGTCTAGCTTGTGGTAGAACTAAAAATTAAGAAAGCGGAGTAGGCAAAAAAGAAGAGATGGGAGGAACAGAATTAGAGAAGGAAAGCTGATGAGCTTCAGGCTAGGTGATTGTTAGTGTGTGTGTGTGTGTGTGTGTGTGTGTGTGTGTGTGTGTGTGTGTGTGTGTGTGTGTGTGTGTGTGTGTGTGTGTGTGTGTGTGTGTGTGTGGATAGCATATACATTATCACATGCTGCAAAATTGTTAGCTAGATTTGAGACAATTCCACAGTGACTATTCCCATAACTTGATAAGGAACACACAATATTTTGGTCATTATGATGGCCTTAGGCAGTGTGTTTCTTACTACAGAAAGACAGGAGGAAAAGAGCCCATCTCCACATTTATTGTTGATTCTTACAGTTTGCATTATGGGGCGTTCTCAGACTTCATTTCTCTGGGCGGGTTATGACAATTTAGTCTGATAGTGGTACAAAGTGACTTGTGTACAGGGTTAAGGTGCATGGTCATGAGTTTACTGAAAAAAATAAGAACCAGACCAGTCTGTTGAGTGGATTGCAGTGATGGTAATGAATTTTGCAGTTCTTTGATAAGTCTTTTCCCATTTGTTGAGAAAAATGGCTTGGGGACTGGTGTGGAAGCCTGAACTATTCAGCAGTTTGGAAAAAGGGGTATTTATCAGCAGGTAATTGGATTCATCAGTTAGGTTAGCAGGGATATTTATCAGCAGGTGATTGGATACATCAGTTAGGTTAGCAGGGGTATTTATCAGCAGGTAATTGGATTGATCAGTTAGGTTAGCAGGGGTATTTATCAGCAGGTAATTTGATTCATCAGTTAGGTTAGCAGGGGTATTTATCAGCAGGTAATTGGATTCATCAGTTAGGTTAGCAGGGGTATTTATCAGCAGGTAACTGGATACATCAGTTAGGTTAGCATTTAACTCTACGAAGGCAGACAAGCAGTTTTTTTTTTAAATGCGTGCATGTGTGTGTTTGTGTGTGACTTTTTTTTTTTATTATTATTATTGAGGTAACGTGTTTTTCAATTTTAAATTTTTGTCATGAATGACTTCTAGGTGCTTGACTGATGCAAACCACTTCAGTCTGGCTATCATTCTGGAAAGCTATAATAAAAGTGTTCCTAGACACTGCAGCATACTTTGGGTTTATGTATATAGTTTGGCTTTTTTTTTTCTTTTTTCAGTATTTAGTAACAAACTTTTGAGTTTCTTAGGTACATTTCCAGGAGTTTAAGCCTGTTGGTGGTCTAGGTTCCTTACAGGTGATCAATAATGCAGAGCACAGGAAGGTGGAGTCACCTTGCATATAGGACTATTTTAGGTCTCTCAGTGTCATCATATATTGTCAACAAAGATATTGAATAGCAGTGGATGCAAAACTGCCCATGCCTCTCCAGTGGTATCTGCAAAATATTTAGATTTAAAATAAGACCATTTGTGATTAGCTTTTTTCTAGTTTTTGTTAGATGATAAAGTAGGGCAAATTGGCTTGTCATTGGTTAGGTTCTTGGAGAAGCATACTTTTTGAACTGGCACACATATGCCTCAGTAATGTAGTTGCATCTCTAAAGTTTCATTTAATGAGCTTTGAGATGGGCAATCCATGTGCAATATATTTTATAAGGATGCTCTCTGATGCAGGAGAAGCTTCTACTTCCACCAGAGGAATTTCTTCACTTTGTGCCTGTTAACCACCTAAGGTCAAAAGCTGCCTGTATGTGAATGAAACCTTTTCATGCAGTATCTGTAGGACATTCTTGAAATAAGCTTTTAGTAAGTCTTCTATCAAGGATAGATGGAACAGTAGCGTGTTTATTTCTTTGCTGGATATTACTAATTACACTCCTGAAATCTCTATGAACATTGTTTTAAACACTTAAAGTAGGTCATGATTTACCATGTTTTTCTTTAGGTCAGATATCATCCAAGGGTCTAAGTTGTACTGTACTCTGATGCTTTTGGCTAGTATAATAAGGGAGACATTAAAATTGCACTGCATTATCAGTGGTTCTAGCTTGGACTGTATCATCTCTGTCAGCATTGCCACAAAGCTATTTAAACTTCTTAAGGCTGCAGTTGTGTGGACTTGGTTTTGATGTTTGTATTTTCTGGGAGTTCTGCTTGTCTCACGGATTATGTATTTAGGAAAATGGCCAGTAATACACCTAGCAAAGATGGGGAAGGAGCTGAGGGTGAACTGTTGAAGCCGCTGCCTCCCTTCCCCAAAGATTGAAGAGGGTGTTGTCTGGGCCATTTTATGAAAGTTCACTTGGTCATCAGGGAAGATGATGGCATTTGATTTCCAGATGATGATTAGGTTTAGGTAGGCCTCCTTTGAGTGTGACTTTGGGCTATTCCATACAGATTGAAAGGTTCATAGGTGGTTGCTGGGCTATTGACCCAAAGGTTTGTGCAAACCATGGGAGAATGTGCATATGTGAAACCTTCATGAGTTTATACCAAGTTATACACTGGCATTTATAGTTTGAGTCCTATTATTGTAAGCGGAGTGGGATGGTATATGTAGCTGAATGTATTCTTGTTTATAAGAATTGTACCTTTTAAATCATTGTGTCCTTTGCCAGTGTTAAATATAAGAAGCTGGAGGCTGCAACTTCCGAATGTGTTAAATACTTCTTGAACCAGATATCTATGATGAAAAAGTGTCAGGTGAAAATATCAATAAAAGCATGGAGCTGCTCGGATTTGTTGCACATGGTCATTGCAGTGATGTGTAGTATTTTCAGTCCAGATGAATAGACCTTAGCCTGGTTGGATTTCCATGGTCATTTAAACTTGAGGAAGGGAAGAGGTTTGAATGAATGCTTTGCAGAACACAGTGATGCATTTGAAGAAGATACTGACGTTTTTAATTTTGTCAGAGGGGTACTTGATGATAACGAGTGTCCAAGAATGCATCAGTGCTGCCATGGTGGTAGTTTACATAGGATTAAACATCAAGACAGCAGTACTTAACAGCACAAACATACATAATGTATAACTAACATATGGTAACATAAAAATGGGTGTGCTGTTCAACAGATTGCTTAAAATGGATTTTGGGGAGGGGGGAGCGAGGAAGAACAAATATAACTGGAGAAGGTATGCTAGGAAATGTGTGGTGATAACTCAGAAAATGGGTGGCTTTGTGAAACTGAGGTATCCTAGGAACAGGTCTATATCACATTGTCGAACTTGTAAAAGTTCGAACACTAATATGGTCGACACCATATGTTCGAACTTTAAAAGTTCAAAAATGTAATTAAAAAAAACCCCACAAAAAACTTACCTGAAGGTAAGCAGGGGGGCAAACCCCCATGTACTCCCCACACCCCTCGCTACCTAATTATACCAACTCTGAGATCGCACTACATTGCAGGAAAGGGAAAGCTTCCCTTACGGAGATCTGCGTTGAAACGTTCAAAGTTTAACATATGGTTTCGACTATATGATGTTTAAACTTGCAAAAGTTCGACAACATGAATGGGACTCCCTAGGAACAGCTAATTAATTAATTCCTGCTGTAGGAAAGTTGCTCTGTCCAAACTTACTTTGAAATTTAGCTCAACAATAAAAAAGTAGTAGTATACAAATAAAGATCATTCTAAAATGCACTACATCCATAAGCCTTCAGTCATTAATATGTACAAAACGTAAATAGTATAACATTTGTAGAAGTAATTGTTCTTGACAGAAAGACCAAGGAAGAAGGAACAAGAATGACAGTCTTGTGAAGGTATGATAGCATTCAGCAAGCATGAATGAGAGAGACCATTAAACTAAATAGATATGTGTTGATTAGGGTAAGCTAAACTGGGTCAAGAAGAAAGCAGTTTATCTTCTTCTTCTTTCGGCTGCTCCCGTTAGGGGTCACCACAGTAGATCAACTGTTTCCATTTCTTCCTGTCCTCTGCATCTTGCTCTGTCACACCAACCACCTGCATGTCCTCTGTCACCACATCCATGAACCTTATCTTAGGCCTTCCTCTTTTCCGGTTGCCTGGTAGCTTCATCCTTAGCATCTTTTTCCCAGTATACTCAGCATCCCTCCTCAGCACATGTCCAAACCAACGTAATCTTGCCTCTCTGGCTTTGTCTCCAAACCTTCCAACCTGGGCTGACCCTCTAATATACTTATTCCTAATCCTGTTCATCCTCGTCACACCCACTGCAAATCTTAACATCTTCAACTCTGCCAGGTCAAGCTCTGGCTCCTGTCTTTTTGTCAATGCCACTGTATCCAACCCATATAACATAGCTGGTCTCACTACCCTCTTGTAGACCTTCCCTTTCACTCTTACTGGTACTCATCTGTCACAAATCACCCCTGACACTCTTCTCCACCCACTCCATCCTGTCTGTACTCTGTTCTTCACCTCTCTTCCACACTCACCATTACTCTGAACTGTTGATCCCAAGTACTTAAACTCATCCACCTTCGCCACCTCTACTCCCTGCATCCTCACCATTCCTCTATCCTCCCTCTCATTCACACACATATATAAGAAGTAAGCAGATTATGCTGTTAGTAAATAACAGCTGATCTGGATGAGTAGGTCCATCATCGGTAACAGCAGGACTAAGCTACGGTTAGTAGGCATTAGGACAGCTTGGCACATAAAACTTACTGAGGCTGCATCAGCTCCTCCCCACAATATAATGCACCATGGGATGACATTCCTGTCTTGCAATAATATGGCACATATGTCAGACAGAAGTGAGTCATACCACTAGACCAACATAAAATAGAATGGAGAAAGAGGAGGGGGTATGTTACTTTGGATGGATCTGCTCATTTAGATTGGTTATCATGGTAAATATGTAAGTTTCTTATCTGGTAAGAGGAAGTCTAGCCTCATTAACACCTGGACAGAGTCCAAGATAATCCTCCTTAGCAATCCCCCATATAAGAATAACAGTGGCCCCAAAGGCCAAAGGAAGACCTGCATTGAAAGTCAAATGTCTACCTTCTCTCTGATCCAGCTTATAGTATATTGAGAAGGTATTAAAAGAGAAAACCAAGTAGCTGCCACACACATTATCCATGACTGTATTATGGAAAAAATCTGTAGTAGAGTTGGATCAAATAACTTCTAACAGCCATCAAAGATTGTACAAATGTAATTTGGATAAAATGAAAAGAAAAAAAAAGTCTGAAACAAGTAAACAGTCTCTCAGACTTGTAGGCTGTAGACATGCATTTTTTAATCCATGTTTTGACCAGATAAGGCCGGTAGAGACAAGTGTCATTTTTCTTGGTGTGACCAAGGAGCAGTGTTTTAAACTTTTGTTTTACTTCATATCCAGTGATCTGCTTTGCTTCTCTCTTAAGTGCATGGTCTAGCGATCACCCTTATAAATTATTTTTATTACCTCTCCTGTGTGTGCAGATACGGTAACCATTGAATCCATTTATTCATATGTTTAACTCTTCTATATTCTCTTATTCCTTTTTATTCCATCTCATATATTACAGACAATAGATTTTGCCTTTGAGGCATTCAGCTGCCTCCACTTTCTTAGGGCTGATTTCTTTGCTGCTTATCACCATAAACCCCCTTTCCCTTTTTCTACATGGGGTCAGAGTTTTGTGTTAACTGTTGTCATCTGTCTTGATTCAGTGTCACTCTCCTACCTCTTTCAGCAGTCATGTCTGACTATTGCAAGTCTTCTCTTAAGCAATCCATCCACCTGTTTGCTCGATACCCTCATTTCCTTTTGACGTCTTCTTGTCTATCCCAAATCTACTTCACCAGATTGTCTTCTGCTTTCCTGCACATGTGCCCAAACCACTGTAATCTGTTCTCTTTGACCTTCTCTTCAATTGGAGTTACTTGGGGTTCTGTTCTGATGTCCTCATTTCTTCATCTGTCCCATTGTGTGCGTCCTACTACCTGTCTTAGGCACTTCATCTCCATCACATCTAGCTTCTTCAGCTGCACTGCCTTTATTGCCAGATTTCAGTGCCATACAGTAGTACTGGTCGCACCACTGTTTTGTACACCTTACTTTTCACCTTCTTTGGCATTTTCCTGTCATGCACTATCCCTGATACTCTTGACTCTCCGCCAGCTGGCTGTAGCCTCTCTGATTCTAGCTTTGACCTTCTCATTCAGACTTCCCCTCTCCTCAACCAGCCATCTCAGATCCTTGAAGCAGTTAACTTGTTCCACTAGTTTCCCTTCTGTCTCAATTCTCAACATCTTCTGATTTCCCCATTTGTTGTCATTACACCTGTCGTATCTGTACACCATTTCTTCCCATGTGCCTTCAGTTTTGCATTCCATTCTCCTATCCTTTGCTGAAGTTCTTGCTCAGAGTCTGCCTGTAATGCCACATCATCTTCATACAGCAACTTTATTGATCTGTCTCCTCCTACCTGTTTGCTAATTTAATTTATTACTGGTATGAACTCCACTGGGCACAGAGCTAAACCCTGATGCACAGCCATTTCATGGGGAGCCCCTGTGTGATGCCAAGTACTGTTTGCACTTGAGTCATTGGGTCCCTGTACATAGTCTGCACTGTTCTACCAATGTTTCTGGAACCTCAGACTACCACAAGAATGCCCAAATCAGCTTTATTAGGACCTTGTCATATGCTTTCTCCAAGTCTAGAAATGCCCATTTGGACTCTTTTCTCATCTCCTCTAGCTTCTTCTTAACCATCTGTCTCACTGCAAACATTGGGTTGGCTGTGCTATATCCTGATCTGAATCCGAACTGCTCATCTCCCATGTTGGTTTCTGCAACTCACATTATTCATTTATCAATTACCGTCTCCAAAACCTTCATATGGTGTGACAGGAGTTTGATTTCTGTATACTCCCAACAGTTGTGGATGTCCCTTTTATTCTTGTACACCAGCAGTAGTATAATTGTTCTCCAGTCATCCGGAATATGCCTTTCTGTCCATACTGTTACGAATACCTACAGGAGCCATTTCTCCTTTGTCTCACTCAACGTCTTGATCATATCTGCTGTGACCTCATCTGAGCCTGCTGATTTCCTTATCATTTTCTTTAGTGCTGTTCTTACGTCTTCTAGAGTGGGCTCCTCCTCTTCTTTCATTGTAGACTGTGTCTGGGAAAGTACAGCTTCTGTGGGATTTTCTTCATTCAGAAGCTGCTGGAAATACTCCTTCCATCTGCTTTTGATGTCCTATGTACTGGTGAGCAGGTTATTGCTGGCATCCCTTAAGACAGGTATCGGTCTTCTTTATCTTTCTGTCCTTGCCTTGCAACCTGATATAGTTTCTTTGTGGCATCTACTGAGTCATTTTCCAGAAGCTGGTAGAGTGCCTCTGATGCCTTGTTCTTTGCTACTGCAACTCCTGTCTTAGCCAACCACTATTTCTTCTTAGCTTGGCCTGTCTTTATTTTATCTGCCACTTTTTCCTGTACTCCTTTCTTTTGATGACTGCCTGGACTTTTGCATTCCACCACCAGCTTTCCTTAAGTACCTTATTTCCATACCTGGCTGAGGTGCTGCCATTCTTCTCCCTGAGGTGCTAGAGACCTGAGTAATTCCTTCAACTCTTGTGCTTTCTCTCCAGTCAACTTCCAGGTCTTTAACCTAGTCTTTTTTACTTCAAAGCCTTCTCTGACCACTGCATTGCAGCTGATTGTGGCAACCAGTAATTTATGCTGTGGGCCGACTGTTTCACTGGGAGTGACTTTGCAATCACTGATGCTATCCTAGTGCTCTTTCTTACTAAGACAAAGAGCACCTGAGTTGCATGTTGGCTACTCTTGTATGTGATCTTGTGACGGTCTCTCTTGCTTAACCACCATCATCAAGCCATTTGCCAGGCAGAAGTCTAGAACAGTCTCTTCTTCTTTATTTCTGTAGCCCCACCCATGTTGCCCCAGACAGTCCTTATATCCTGTTCTGTCTGTCCTGATATGTGCATTCAGGTCACTCATTACCAAAACAATTCATTTTGTCCTGCTTTATCTAGTAGGTCCTGCAACTGCTGTCTGAATGTACTGTTTTCTTCACTATCACAACCCTGCTGTGGGGTATAGGCTGAGGTTGTGAATACTGTCTGTCATTACACTAGACTCTGATTACTTCATGCCTTTCATTAATTCTGATGACAACCCTCATTCATTTCTGAAGCCTGTCCCACATCACAATTGCCACACCAGTTCAGTCTTTCTCCTGAGAAGTAGATTCTGGATTCCAAGCCAAGTGGCTTTTACTGCACTGCCCTTTCATCTTGTTTGTTGGATGCATAGGGTGTTCAGCCTCCTCATTACCATTATGTCATCTACTTCCAAGCTGCGTCCTGTTAGTGAACCTACATTTAGTGTGGCAGTTTTTAGTTCATGTTTGGCAGGTTGGATTTTTTACATCCAGCCTTTTGCTGAACAGAGATATCCCAGGTAACCCAAACTGGACAACTGGACATTGGCCAGCCAGTAGCTTATTGACCCAGGACTGCTGAACTTTTATGGCAGACACACACTGGCCAATAGCGGTACATATACCCCTCCAACCATTAGTATGTGTCCCTGACAGAGTAGACTGCATCCTCAACCCACTTATGGCGAAATTCCCATGCTCATTTGGTGATATTAGTCAACATAACTGAATCATTTAGAGCCAGTTTTTATACTGTTGCATGGCTAGCCGTTAACACGGTACTCAGACTGAATTCCAAGTTCTCTCATCTTGAAGCTACTACACGCACCACACTTGAGGCCCAAAGAGGTTAGTCTGTACAACTCTTCCCCTATAGGCATCATGTGGAGTTTGTGCTACTACTCACCACTACATTATTGGGTGTGGTTGAGGTGGAAATACTCATCATGTTTTTGAAAGGTGGGAAGAACCCCACAGAGACACAGGGAGAGCATGCAGAACTTCAGTCATCGATCAGAGATCAGGATCGAACCTTGTACCTTGTGCATGAGAGACAAAGACCTTAACCATTATACCAAATACTGACTCTTTGATGTTACTGTCAATATATAAGCTTTTGTTCATACTTAGACAAGGTTACACTCTCTGAAAACCCCAAATAGAAGAGCTGTGGTATCACCTTTGACCTTTCTTCCCAAATATCAATCCAGAAGACCTATTATAAATTTATCTAACTTTAGATGTATCAAAAAAAAAAAACATGATCTAAGCTACCCATTCCCCCTACAAAGATAGACACTCAAGTCTGTAAAAATGTTTGTGCAGAGATTCCTAGGGAAAGATCCTAAATCTCTGAGATGTAGTAGTGTACCTAGATGCCTAACAAATTGTTACCCAGCCACCTTTTGGCATCTGGATTTGTAGACTATTTTCCAATTATCTGCTGAGGTGTAAAGCTGTACCTTTCTAGACATTATTACTGTATGATATAATTTTATATTGCATTTTTCAAGGAGCCATCAACCAGTCTGTTACCCACTGTACCATTAATCATTTAGTCAAATGAGATTCTTTTTGACTTTTGTTGTTGTTTAGTATTTTCTTTAAATATGACTCTTCATGACCTCAAAGACTTTGGAACACCAGACCTGTTCATTAAAAATTGCTTCTTCAACTTATTGCAAGATCTATGTTTATAATTTCAGTACTGCTGGCCCCTTTGTTTGCCTTTGATCTTTCCCTGTATGTCTTTGCATTATGTGGTCAATGTATTTGAGTTTTAGTTTTACCATTAGGCCTTCTTGTGAATAATCCAGATTTTCTGAAATATTGACTTGTTCAGTCTTCAGTTTTCACAGTCTTTGGAAGTCTGAAATGATTTCTCCAACACCAGTGCTTCGAAAGCATCAATTTTCTAGCATATAACCTTACTCATAGTTTGTTAAAGCTATATGCTACTAATCGGAAGACTATGTGGATCCTTATTGAAAACATAATGCCTTTGTTCTTTAAAGTCTTGTCTTATCCAGATTTGTCACAGCTTTTCTTCCAAAAAAAAAAAAAAATGCCTTTTAATGTCATGGCTGCAGTCATCATCTGCAGAGATCTTTGAGCCCAGGAAAATAAAGTCTTTCACTTCCTCCGTGTCTTCCTTATATATTTGCAAGTAATGTATATGGCTAGGTGACATCATTTTAGTTTTTTTTTGTTGTCCAACTAACCACCTTTTGCACTTTCTACCTTCACCTTCATGAACAGACTCCAGCTCCTCTTCACTTTCAGCCATATGGATGGTATTATGTACATGTGTAGTTGTTAGTATTTCTGCAGCAGTTTAGATTCTATCTGATTCACTAAACCTAATATTTTGTACAATACATTTAGCATATCAATTGAAAAAACAGGATGACAGTATAAAACATTGTCTTGATCGCTTAATAATCTTAGACCAGTTTGTTACTCCAAAGTTAGTTCTGTTGTTTCTTGTTCTGTGTACAGATTTCTGAGGAGGCAAGTAAGGTGACCCAACATCAGAAGGGCAGCTGGTTCAACTAGTTCCCTGGGCTGGTACTATGAACCAGCACTCTACTCACACAGCTGTTTAAGTGAAGACCAAAAAAAGCACTTCATTCACTGTACTAAGCCAACTAAGCCAATCAATAAGAAAGTGGCTTATTACAGTTAGACCTTGCTCCTTCCATTCTCTTGTACTCAAGAGCAAAAAAAAAAAAATGGACAGCCCTTCTACAGGCACACCAACCAGGTGGCCATATGCATGAACCCCCTCCCCCCCGCTTCAGCCATTCAGGTCTTGTTTCTGTGTCCCTACTCCCAGTACTCCTTCAACGTACCCTGCCTCCACAGAGCCCTACAGTGGTCATGTTTTAGTTGTAAAAAAAAAAAAGAAAGAAACAATTTCTTCTTTTTAAACTGCAGCAAATTGCCTGCTACAGATGTTGCAAACAGTTAATTCAGTTTATACCCTGTCTGCAAAACAACACTTATACTTTAGCTTAAAAAAATCTTCTTTTTAAACTGTAGTAAGCTGCTTGCTACAAATGTAGCAAACAGTTGCTACAGTTTATACCATATCTGCATGGAGCACTACAGCACTCAGGTTTTAGTTAAAAAATAGATTTTTTTTTCTTTTGAACTGTAGCAAACTGCTTGCTACAATGTAACAAGCAGTTGCTACAGTTTAGACCTCACACGAGCACTGCAGTACTCAGGTTTGACCACAAATGCAATACTGACTTTTAAAAGTTGATATTGCATTAAAGAAAGATCTGGATCGTCTGATTGCACCCTCCCCAGCACTTTATGCCAGGGCAGTTGCCCCTCTCAACCCACCCCAGCTATGCTACTGCCCATCTGCAGAGATCTTTGAGCCCAGGAAAATAAAGTCTCTAAGCATTTCCCAAAGTTCATCATGGACCATGCAATAAAATAGTTTTACAGTAGTCAATAAGGCAGAAGTAAATGTTCTACATTATCTAGTGGATGTTTACACTTTGATCTCTGGTGCCTCTGCCCTTCTAAAACCACCAGGGACATTTTGCATTTGTCAGTCTATATATTGCTGAGGTCTAGCATGAAGCATTTTGAGCATTACCTATGTGAGACACCTGTATACTTCCCTAAAAATTGCCAATCCTCACACCAAATTTCTCTGAATATTTAGACCAGGTAATAAAATAATTACCTTCCACTATTCCAAGTAGTGTAATGTCTCTTTTTATGTAACCATCCCATGACGATCCCTATAGGGTCTATATTACCAAGGTGTATCCCAACAGACACTACTTCTTTGGATAATAATGCCCTGTTTGTCCATGCCAAACTTGAACTGACCACTTTAGTGATACCCAGCCTTGTGTGCCCCAACTCCATTTTAATGCAAAACAAGAAAGAAGAGTGTGGAGTTAACTTAGAAACTTTAAATCCAAGCATTGTGTGAATGAAAAGCTACGAGTCTTTTCATATAGACCTGGTCATATGAATGGAAAACCTCAGCTGTTACTGGACAGCTGGAAGTCAGATACTTGTTTAGGTGTATTGAGTACAGTAATGGGGTTTAATCAGAACAGCCTGAAGACTGATAGTGGTATAAAGACCAGACTTGATAGTTTCTAGACATCAAGGCAAATTCCACACAAGCATTCTTGATTTGTGGAGTATAGTGTCATCATAGACAAGCTATGATAGAATCGACTAATCTAAGGATGGAAAGAGTGAAACAAGTATGTCTTCTCTACTCTGTACCTTAAGGGTAGCAACTCTCAGTATCTGGCATTTATATTATAGTCTTTTCACAGATGTTCAACACACACTGACCTGCTGTATTTACAGCATTCTGTTGTGCATCTGCCTGGGGAAGATGTCAGAATACAGTCACAAGCAGTAAAGTCGTGGATGATTTGGTATAATGTCCTGCATTTCTTGACATACATTTAATTCTTAGATATAGTGGAATATTTGGTTGAATTTCAGCTGTAGCTAGTAATGTTTATTTCACCTTGCACAATGTTTTTGTATATAACAATAAGCAGTAGGTATTGAAATGGTGAGCTTTACTGTAGAAGTTAATTCTCTAAAGATGTGCCTTTTGAATTGAAATTTGCTTTAAAAAATACACATCTTCAGACCTGCAACTTTGTTACATAACTCATTATTTTAGTACCTACTCACTCCAAAGTGTAGGCAAATGACACCACAGACAGAGTAGTATCACAGTATAGAAAATAAACGGATTCCCTGCAAACTGTTAAGACAACAAGGAAGACTAAAATGAAAGGGGAAATAGTCTTTGAAAATTAGTGTTGCAAATGGCTCTACACATACATTATTTTGATGTATTGATTCACTCCTGCTTTCATGGCTTATTGGATTTTATTATGATGCTTGTTATTTTTATTAAGTTTTTTTGGTTTCTGAATTTTTTAGCAATTTGCCTTTTGGACCATTTTTTAAAGCAAACTGGTCAGATTTAACTGCCTTGTTATCAAGTTATTTTAGGTATCATCACTTTCTGGCATTTTATTAAGCTTATGAAGTTGTGATATTGTTGTGCCCCGTATTAAATATTTTTTTCTGTTAAAACTACATACTACAATACTGTGAAACAATATATTACAATATTGTGAAACTGAGTATTTTATCATAATAATCGTTTTGTACTTATTGGTAACAATTGTAAAACTGGAATCTCTAATGATTTTTTAACTTGCAGTGGATTGTATAATTCCCCTAATGACCGAAACAAATCACCAAAATTTCCCACCCCTCGACGACGAACACCTTCTGGAGGAAGTGACAGTGAACTTGGACAGCCTACTAGACGACGGTAAGAAAATATTCTTTACCTTTTGTGACAAAAGGAGATACTGCCAGACCAGGTAGCTGGAATTTTGTAACTATGTAATTTGTGAATATCAACATGATTCAGATAAGATGTTTGTGTTACAAATGTATTAGAGCTGTATGTCATATAAGATTGTTTGAACAGATGTACAAGAAAGGGATACCCAGTGCTGCTCATGGGTCTAAGGGAACCCATGGTGGATAGCCTAAACCACCCCAACAGAGTCCACCAGTAGCAGGGGAAGCCACTAGTTCAGGTACATGGCCTGGATCAAGGGTTAAATGTTTTAAATGCAACCAATGAGGTCATGTAACATATAGATGTCCATGGAGTAAGTGGGAATGACAGAATGCCAGCAGTAAGTTGTCTGGAGACAACAAGGGTACCAAACTACCACAAGAGGTTATATATTACCTTAGTAGATGGAAAACAGGCCACTGCTAAGAGAGACACAGCCTCTGACCTAACCATGGTGAAACCTGCAGTGGTTAAAGAGGAGCACTACTTGCTTGGGCAGTCTTCTCCAGTCAGAGCTTTAGGAGGGACCCCGTTTCAGATACCATTGGCTAGGGTTCACCTTGATGGGGAGGGTGGAAAAGGAAGCAAGCAAGCAAATGTATTTGAGGCTATCCCTGCAGATGTCCTGATACAGAATGATTTTGATAATGCTGTACCTTGTGTGCATGCAGTTGCATGCAGTCAGGCTTGGAGACAAGCATGTGGGTCTGGTAGCCTGGGGGGACCCAGACAGACTGCACATATGAAGGCAGGGCTGTTGAGGTGGCTACTTCAGAGAGGGAGCTACCCTGTAGCAGTGAGACTTCAGGTGAGCCACAGCTGCTTGTGGGTACTGATGTTCCCTTGGACAGAGTGACTTCAGGGGCAGAGATGAGTAGTAGTACCCAGGCTGACAGTGAGGCATCGCTGTCAGAGGATACCAGACTTCCTGTGGAAGGGGAGCTGGGAAGGGTTACAGAGTGAGAGTTGAGGCTCAGCTCTTAGACCCTACATTACACGGCTTGAGGGAGGTAGCTAGTGAGGCACCTGATTCTCAAGGAAAGGGGGAGTCTGTATACTGGGACAAAGGGTTACTGTATAGAAAGTGGACCACTGAGGGAGGGCTAGAGGGTGAAAGAATACAGAAGTTGGTAGTGCCCAGAGCCTACCATCTGGCATGTCTAGCCATAGCCCATGATTTGCCCTTTGCAGGTCATATGGGCATAAAGCATACAAAGAGACGTATTATGCAGAACTTTTATTGACCAGGGATTTCCAGAGATGTAACAGGGTACTGCAGGACCTGTGAGCAGTGCCAAGTGGTAGGCAAGGCAGGAGACAAGGTCAACACTCCTTTGATTACTTTGCCTGTGATTAAGGAGCCATTTCAGAGGGTAGCTATGGATATTGTGGGGCCTCTGAGTACCCTAAGTTCCACAGGGAAGAAGTATATCCTAGTGATAGTAGATTATGCTACAATATATCCTGAGTTTGGTGGCTCTGTCCTCCATTGAAGCAGAAAAGGTGGCAAATGCTGTGTTAGAGATTTTCAGCAGGGTAGGTTTCCCAAAAGACATACTGACTGACAGAGGTGCTAATTTCATGTTTGACCTGCTGGCTTGTCTGTGGGAGTGCTGTGGGGTGAAGCACCCAAAAGCCACCCCTACCACCCGCAGAGTAATGGTTTGGTGGAGAGGTTAAAGACCATGCTATGGGCATTTGCAGACCGGTTTAAGAGGGAATGGGCCAAATATTTGCCCCCTCTGTTGTTTGCTTGCAGGGAGATGCCCCAGGAATCCATAGGTTTTTCACCCTTTGAGTTGTTCTGTGGGCACAGGGTGAGGGAACCTCTAGATTTAATTTGTGATGAGTGGGAGGGTGAGTGTGAATCCAACAAGGAATCTGTTGTGGCATATGTCCTAACTCTCAGGACAAGGCTCAGGGAACTCATGGGCTTGGCCCAGGAGAAACTAGCAGAAGCCCAGCAGCAGAAAAAGGTCTAGTATGACAGGAATGCTTGAGCTAGAGAGTATGCTGTGGAGCAGCAGATTATGGTTCTCATTCCTGTCAAACACAACAAGCTGCAGACAGCTTGGGAGGGACCTTTCAAGGTGGTAAGAAAGGTCAATGATGTTAACTACATGGTAGAACTGCTAGGCAGGAGGCAGGGGCACAAATTGTACTGTGTCAACACCATGCAACCATACCATGATAGGGAGGCTCTGGTGCTAAGTATTGCCAGTAGAAGGCAGGAGGAGTCTGAGAGGAATCTATGGCTACAGGGAGCCAAGCCAGCAAAGTACCAAATTACTATGGTGGAGTCTAGGGTTGCAGGCATATGACAGGACAGTGCAGCACTGTACTGGAGTCAGCAATGACAAAGCAGTCGGGATCTCAAGACAGGGAATGGGATAAGGTAGTTCCAGATGGGCTCATCCCTCTCAAGCAGCATTTCTCAAGGGTCACTTGAAAAACTAGCTTGAGTCTTCGAGGAGGAAAGAAGTGTGACGAAAGGAGATAACTGTCAGCCCAGCTAGCTAGAATTTTGTAAATTATTCTTAATTTGTGAATAGCAACAAGATTCAGATAAAAATGTTTGTGTTGCAAATGTATTAGAACTGTATGTCATATAAGTTGGTTTGTACAGACGTGTGTTGAAACAGTATTTTGCAAAGTGCTGTTTGAAATGTATCCAATTGTGCCTTACTGGAAAAGAACAGAAATGTGCATACACTATTGTAACTGTTTAAATGTATATGTTATTAACAGTGGAAACTGGAACACAGAGGTTAACCAGAAAAATAGCTGAAATTAAATTACTTTATGGCAGCAGGGAGACACAATGTCTAAAACTAGGGAAACTTCTGTATAGTCTTGGAAGTGCTTTATTGCTTTATGATTTCCAGTCTTTGCCATAGATCTGAGGAAAAGCCTGTGTCTATGTATTTTTACAGGTAGATGCCAAATGCTACTAGCTGCTGCCAGTGGTTGTTTTGAGCCTGGGAAGTAGGAATCAGATGACAAACAATAATGTCATTCTGCATGTTATACCAGCAGTAATATTTGCGATATTAATTTTAGAACTCTCTGAGAGAATCCGAGCATTCTCTATTCTGTGTTTGACCTGACAACATCAAGATCCATTCACCACATTTGGCTTGCTCTGAAATAAGTTAACAAGGGTATAGTAATTGTTAGATTTAGTCAGGAATATAGTGAAGCATAGTTTAGATGTTTTTCTTCATTTATTTGAGACTGTCTTGCAATGTTGTTTTAAATATTTCCTGTGATTTTGAACAGTGATTTCATTGTAAATATATATTTAGTATTGTCTTGTTTTTTTATTTCTTATTAAATATATTTAAACATTTCATTGTGGCTGATCTGTCTAGAGATATTTAAATTCTGAGAGTACTTGCATATTTATTTGGTGACAGTGTGGGCCACTGCTAATACCCTTGCTGTTCGTCAAACTACCGTTTATATTGATAGTAACATTACACAGCAAGATTGGACACCCTTTGGTAAGGGCCTTAAAGTAGCTGATAAGAAGTGACTGGTGGCAGTGATAACTACCTTATAGTCTGGGCAGAAGGGGGCATAGCTAGTAAACCTGTGCCAGCCTTTCCAAGGTGTGTGTGTAAATCAAACCTCAAAGTGTGTGTGTCAGCTACTTGGGCAGGGACACGAAGCACTGGTTGGCAGAGAGATTGCTGGAGGCATTGGTTTGGTCACTCAGCTGAGATCTCAACTGTATAGCTGTGCCAGTGGAGAGTCTTACTGGGGATCTGGAGAAAGAGGGAGAAACCAGCCCCAGACTAACTGTGGTCTCTGTGTGCTCTTAAGGGAAATTGCACTTCATGCAGAGAACTGCATCTGGAAATACTGTGTGTGTACAGCTTACCTTTAAAATGTCAAGGTGCACTTGTTTGACGCTCAGATGAGTGAAAGTATGTTTTCAAGAGTTTGAATTAGCGAACAGAAAAATGCCAAACTCATAACAATGAATGTTAGTGTGCCTTAGCTGTTGTGAATTTGACATTTTGAGTGGAGATCGCACTACAGTGGGGATTGGGACAGGTGCCCTTTCCCTTACTGTAGAGAAATCTCAGAGTTAGTATATATATATATATATATATATATATATATATATATATAGGGGGTGGGGTGGGTGCCCCACATAGGGGGCTATTTTATTTTAAACATTGGAAACCATAGACATGGATAATTACAAGCTGAATAAATAACTTTTCAGTCAAATGAGTTTTAGTGAAACAAAGTAGACCCATATATATATATATATATATCTATATAAAATATTTGTGTGTGTGTGTGTGTGTGTGTGTGTGTGCGTGCGTGTATACACACACATGCGCACACATTTTATTCTGTATCCATTGATCTACATATACTTCTGTGTGTGTGAATATATACACACATAATCACAAGTCACAAAGTTTTTTGTTACTAAATTTGGTTGATGGTCTCTTTTGTCAGATGGCAAAGTAGGCTAATATTGGATTACTGAATGTAGATATGGGACTTAAATCCAAGACCTCCAGCATACCATGTTAGTGTCATTGAGTTTTTTCATTTTTTATAGCCTTATACTTTTACGTCGTAAACTCCCAGCATGGTGATCATAAGTGAAGGAGGGTTGTAATGCTGCAACTTTTGTGTGTAAGTAAAGTTTCAGCATTGTCGTGTGTGTGTGTGTCTGTGTGCTTGTGTCTGTTTGCGTGTGTGTGTGTGTGTGGTTTCACTGTGAAAGCTCAAGATACTGAAATGTCAAATTTCAGTATCTCTAGACCATAAGAGTGAAACTGCAGAAAAAACAACATCAGAACACCGACATTCAAACTATTGAAAATAACAGACCAAAAAGAATAACCACCCCTCCCCCTACATCATCATCATCATCTCCTTTCAGCTCATCCTGGTTAGGGGTTGCCACGGTGGAACAACAGTCCGTAGAATGATTGGCAGTGGAGTTTTATGGTGCCGAGTTGCCAGCCTGGTGCCCAACCTTCCACAGAAGGGGCACACACACACTCACACCTAAGGCCAATTGAGAGTACCCAATCCACCTACAGCATGTCTTTGGAATGTGAGAGGAAACTGGAGCACCTGGAAGATACCCACACGACCACAGGGAGGACATGCAGACTCTGCACAGAAGGTTCCCCAGCCGAGAATCAAACCGGAGAGCCTCTTGCTGTGAGGCGGCAACGCTAACCGCTGCACCACCGCGGCCTCCCAACCCTCACCCTACATAAATGCATAAAAAAAAAACATGCATAACACTAGCATACATTTAAGCAGGAGGGCAAGTACCCCTGCTACTTCTATATACCAACTCTGAGGTCGCACTAACACAAAAAAAACAAATCTAATGTAACGCACCCCTCTCTCCCATTGCACACTGTTATATATATCACACGAGAAACACACACACTACATATATACAAAACACACCACTTTCAACACTTACACTCACCAACCCACCTACCCTGATTTCTGAAACTTCCCAAAAAAATACACTAAACCACATTTCTACACAAAACCATAAACCGCAAACCTACCTGAATCCATGAAGATAACCACACATCAGCCACTATATTTCCTATCCGTACACCACTAAACCTTAATGAGACAGCATACCAGGAAGAACAGAACAGACCACACCTACTACAGATTTGACAAACTAAAATTCGACAAGACACAGTTTCAAGCAACTGCACTTTCGCTCTTATGGTCTCGAGATACTGAAATTCGACATTTCAGTATCTCGAGGTTTTAAAGTGAAACTATATATATATATATATATATATATATATATATATATATATATATATATATATACATGTGTGTGTGTGTGTATACATGTGTATGTATTGTAAACTCAGGTTGCATCATAACCAGATAGCACTATATACATCAAACCAGAGAGCAGATCACTTTGAATAGTCCCTTGCACCTCCCATACCTCTTCAACTTTATATGTAATAACACAGAGTTCTCCATACAGTGAGGAAAAGGATTACATCCCCTTACCCCACTATAAAAGTTTGTCTGTGAACCCTGACCGCACTAAAATAAATCAAAGAAATACATATGATACAGACAGCTGAACCTACACTGCTTCGTACTACAAACTTACAAAAACATCTTCCAACTTTACATGCAACAGTTCCAAGCCATTTAAACTTCATCATTGCATGTTAACATACACAACACTCAAACATAACATACGGTATGTCCCCATTCCAGCCTAAAAGATGCATATAAGCAAAACTTATTTTAAACATGCACTACAAGAAACATTCAGCAAAACCTGCAACAAAACAAAACAAACAAATGCAACACCTTGATTCAATAAAGTAAATACTGATTAAGCCCATATCACCCCGCCCCCATAGATACATGCATATGTTGTAGTCCAGGCTAATCCACCCCACTTTGAGCTCTCCTCCTGAGCTCAAAGTGGGGTGGATTAGCCTGGAGTACAATATATGCATATATAAATATGTAGTCCCCTTTAAAATGTCAACTTACTGGAACATCGAGTTTCAAATTAGCTTGACGACAGTGTTGAACCTTCACAATGCCGAACTCCCGGAACGTAACAATTAACTCCGTGATACTAACCATGTGGCCACCATGGTAAACTTTGCCCTTTCTCCACTGTAATGCGATCTTGGAGCTGGTATATTTAAGTAGGAGGGTGTCGGGGCTAGTGGGGGGGTAAAGCCCCCAACTTTGGTGGGTGTCATTTGCTTCTGTTTGTAGTTTTACTGTTGGTGGTCAAGTGGTTATTGTCCCAGAGTGATATTCTGACGTTCTGGGGATTTGGCATTGTGAAGTTTCAACATTGTCGCCTCGTTGATTTGAAAGTCAACATTCTGGTAAGGTGACATTTTAAAGTAGACCCTTATATATATATATATATATATATATATATATATATATATATATATATATATATATATATAGGTTTACTATTAAAATCTCGAAATTAAAAAAAAACAGGTACTTATGAGCGAAGTGTTTCGTCGAAAGTACACATCACCTAACGGCCCTAATGCCGAAAAACAGCTGTTAATGCCGAAAATGTCGAACATGACATTTTCGGCACTTAACAGCAATCCCACCCTTCCTGTAACACCCTAACTAGGAAACCTACCATCCTGTTTATGCGGGGGGGCAAGCCTCCCTGCACCCCCCACACCCCCCAACTATATATTCCAACTCCGAAATCGTATTTGCCTTTCTGCACTGTACTGCGATCCCTGTACATAATCGAATGTTATATTTGCGAATGCACAGACCATTCACAAATATTCCGTTCGATTACGTGGCCGACACACATATGAACTATTCGAACATCTGTAGTTCGAATAGTTCATATGCGTGCAATGCTACGCCGACTTTATAATAGTAAATCATACATATATATATATATATATATAGATATAGATATATAGATATATATATATACACATATATATAGATATATATATATATATATATATATATATATATATATATATATATACACATATACATATATATGGGTCTTCTTCATTTGTACAAAGTTTCAGTACTTCGAATCACACTTGGTCGAACCCAGTTGTTCGAAGTACCAAAACTTCAAAACCACAGTACAGAGATCACAGTACAGAGCAGAATGGGAATATTCCTTTTTCCTCACTGTAGATCTCGGAGTTGGCATAGGTAGGGGGGTGTGAGGGCACAGCCCCCCAAATGAGGGGTGCAGGAGAGCTTGCCCCCCTGCAAAACATGTTTTCTGTGATTTTTTTTTTTTTTTAGTCAGCCGATCCGGTGACTAGGCTTCAGCGAACATGCACTTTCGTTGAAATGTACTTTCGCTGAAGTGGGCATCTACTTTGTTTCATGCAACGTATTTTCGATCAAAGTAGATATATATATATATATATATATATATATATATATATATATGTATATATAAATAAATGTGTGTATGTATGGCTGTAGGGCATTGGACCGTATGTCAAATGCTTCGACACACAGTAGGTCAGTGTTAAAATGTTGAACTCAGTGAGGTCAACACATTCTGCATATGCTCTGGGATTACCCCAGAGTGGGTCAAACCAACAGCAAGTTTTGGCTTCCAATAAAATTCTCATATACACAGACTCAGTAACTTCAAGTTAGAATTTTTCAAAGCATAGTAGGATTTGTAAGCCATATTCCAAATCACAACAGATAAGTCTTGAATTTAAAGATAGTTTTGTGGCCTGTCTCAAACGTAGAAAGAGCTGATTTGGAATATATAACAGAAGTGCTGCGTTTCTTGTAATAACCACATTGTTATTATTTCTTATTATTTCTAGTTAAATGGGAATGAAAAGTGAAGTTTAGCTCAGTGGTAGTTAATTGTCACTTATCATTGAGACATGTACAAGTGAGAATTAGCTCACCCCTCAGTAACATGTAATATACAAAGTGAAGTTTTAAACAGGCTACCTGTTGAGTGTAAGATTTCAATTCCTGTTGGTATTAGACTAATCTACCTTTAATTTCTTTACAGACTAACATTTCTTTAAATATTAAATGATTGTCATATAACTTGCATTGATTTTTAACCAAAGTTTTTATATTATCACAAATTTATTATAATTATTTAAACTATGGACATTTTTGCTTTATTTTTGAAGAATGTAAATTATAGTTCTTAAAATGATTTGTAATTTGGAGCTGTCCTCCTGGGCCTCCGCGGAAAATGGACTTCTACCCAGTCAGACTTTCCCGGTAATCAAATACCAATAAATAAACACATTTGAAAAGTGGAGACCTCTATTATAAAAAAATGTTTGCATTCTTTTCAATCTGTTGATGCCAGGTATATTATAAATGCAAATTATCACACAGTACCCGGTATGTTAAAGCATTAATGACTTAAAAAAAAGTGCAACAACTGGGTGCCTTGAAGAAAACCAGTATTAAATAGAAATGCTGAGAAGACATTTATTGATTACATAATAAGATTTAGCTTTGAAACAAAGTCTATTGTCAACAGTAACACAAAAGTCCTTAATATTAATTCTCCCTGGACAAAAGTTGATTGTCTACTGAGTAGAGATATTCCTTATTATTAGAGTGTAGACATAATACATGACACTTAATTGGTACTGAACAAGATTTTATTTTTTAGTTTCCCAGGAAAATAAAGGCCCATAAGACGTTGAAGAACCAGCTAATCATCCAGACTCATAATAGTTGTGCCAGGTTTTGTATTATTATCAGAGATGCCTACCCGTACATAACCTGCTGTCATAATAGTATGAATATGTATACTCAAAAGGAGAAGTCTCAGCATAGAGCACTGGTGTAGATCCTTATTCACTAATCTGCAGGATAAAACTGATTCTGTTGTCCTCACTGTACAAGAACAGTTAGAGAACCATTTACCAATGCACCAACCAGTAAATTTGTTACCGCTTAGAGTCAGTAGTGTCTGTGGTGTTCTTTTTCATGGGGTGATAGTTGCTTTGACCAAGCCAAGGTGTATGACATGTACAAGCAGACCAATGTCAATAGCCTCATCCACATTATTGCAGTTGTACACGACCATCATAAGGTAAAATCATGTTGGCTCATGTCCATGGATTAGAAATAAAGTCTGAAGAAATAAAATTCTTAATTCATTCAAAACATTTACTAGTAATACTTGTACGGCTAATAAGTGTGTGGTTGACTGTTTGCTATTTTTTAACACCCTTTGGCATGGAGGGATCACATTTGCCTACTTCCAGGTAACACACACACACAGTCAGTTATCAGGTTTTGTTGATAGATAAAAGTAAGACATATGAAAATAAATCCCTTAACCATACTCTAAAATAGTAATTTAAACCATCAATCCATACTTCATATTTTATGCAAAGTCTGCAGTATCTTCTAGGAGTTGTGATGTTGCTGGATGTGTTAAGTTACTAGCACAGAATGGATGTTGTTAGAATCACCAGAGAAGTTGCTGATGATCTCTTCAGCAGTTCTGTGGTTGTTGAGCATTTCTAGGTCATCCTCTTGTAAGAGTTAAATGAATCATTAATATACGACCTGAAATGAATATAAAAGGCTTTTTGCTATCTAAATTGTATTCCGCTAATGCTCATAGATTTTGCTTTTCTTATTTTATTTATCAAGGATGTTGTAGATGCATTAAATCCCTTTTTGTTAAAAGTATGATACCTTTTATAAGTAATCCAACTGTGATCTTTCTTTTTGGATAATTTCAGACTGCCTATTCCACCAAGAAGTTGATGAATAATTTATTAATCCATTGAGTTACCTATGGGGACATATGTATGTATAACCTCATCCATTTTATAAAAAGCAATCCAAGCTTTCCTGGATATGTAACTGAAACATTTCCTTTTGCTAGTCCCATGTGCTTAAATCCTGATGAATCATTGATGGATCAACTTTGTAATATACATTACACTGGGAATGTATTGATTTATTTCTTGTATTAGTCGTTACTACCTCCTACCCAAAACTGATGTAGTCAGAGATTTTAAGTGGTGGAAATAATATAACATCTGTAACAAGAGTTTTGGAGTAAACCCATATAACATTCAAAATGTTTTGTATTCTTTTTGAAAAAAAAAAAATAATAAATTAGGTATAACTGTGTTTCACAGAAAAATCAATTATCATCCTTTGTAATGGTTTATGTACAGTAAACATACCCCAGCAGATGTGTGGCATTTAAGCTCTCAGCAACTATCGCATAGTTATTCTCAGGGCAGGTCATTAATTCCTTAACATAATTGTTAAAGTAATCAGCTCCTAAACAGAGACTTCTGTAGAAACCCTGGATGAGCATCTTGAAGTGATTGCAACTGATAGTAAATCCAGGAATTTTATCTAGGCTACTGTTATATATAAGATGTGATCTAAATATGTCCCCGATATAAACAGAAACACACCCGTCTGAATTATGGTGCCTGTAATTATGGTATTCTATAAAACCAGCCACAAGCAAGGTGTGTTTTTTTTCATTAATTATAACATCAGTGTTGGCTTCAGTGATTATCTATGTAAATCCAGTGTAAATGTGTAGCTAGCATGGGACAAAAGGGGCACCTGCCATAGAAGCAAGGAGTTAGGGAGCATAATCGGCGGTTGTCAGTTGGGCTTTTTTGTAGTACTATCATTCAAAGAAGAATAAATGCCTATACTGTCATTATTATCAGGGCTGAAGCAATGAAGCACATAGGTTCATAGGTGTGTACTAGGCTAATGACCCTGGAGCCTTTACAAGCCTAGCCCATAGGATTACCCTGGCATTGTGCCACCCGACCTTAATTCCCAGTGCCTCTGTCGAGTCGAGCCACTGGAGTGATCCCCGGGGTGAATTTTCTATTTCCCATCCACTCAAGATTTCTCTTGGAGGGCCAGTGAGGTGCTCTGTTTGACATGTATGGGAAGTCTATTCCATAGCATGGGCAGTCTCTGGGTTATGAACCTGTCCCTCCAGCTTGTTCTGTTGATTGTGGTAATGAGGTTGAGGTCACTGGAACGTGTCGTGCAGAGGGACTGAGATATCTTTAGATGTAGCATTTCTAACAGAGCTGGGTCAGACATGGCTTTGTAAGTCAAGCAGAGATCGCCTTTAAGTAGGCGATATGAGACAGAGAATAGTTGGAGTTTTTTGAGTCTGTCCATATAGGACAAGTGTTTAAGGCCTAGGATCCTCTTTGTGAGGTACTTTTGCAGCCTCTCTAGTTGTTGCAGGTGTCTAGTGAGGTACATGCCAAATGGGGCATTGTACTCAATGATTGGTCTAATGAGGGAAGAGTAGAGGGAGACAATGACCTCTTTCTTCCTGGATGCAAAACCCTTAGTAATGAGATGTGCCACATAGAAGGACTTTCTGACCACAGTGGCAGTATGGTGGTCAAAAGAGATGTTGTGTCAACCTGTGTTCCCATATCTCTTATACGTCTTCTGTGTTCAGTGGACTACCATCAATGTGGTAATTCATGGGAACTAGGTTTTTCCCATAGGGGATGATGAAACATTTTTTAGCATTGAGCTTAAGGCCATGGTTCCGACACCAGTTGTTGGTCTCAGTGAGACCTTTCAGTAGGATGTCAATATCACTTGGGGAGTTAATAATAGCTCCCAACTTGCAATCATCTGCAAACTTGGTCAGCCAGAGTCCCTTCATGTTGGCCTGGACTTCAGAGAAGTAGATACCAAACAGGAGAGGACCCAGGACCGAGCCCTGTGGGACTCCACTCATGACTGGTTGGCAGTCTGACTTGGAGTCAGCTACTTTCATACTGTGGGTTCTATCTGTGAGCCAGTTTGCATTCCACCTAGTGATATAGTGGTTGATGCCTAGCTTAGTGAGTTTTTCTATGATTCTTGAGTGAGGAATAGTATCAAAGGCCTTGGCCAGATCAAGGTAGGCTATATGAACCACCTTGCCTTCATCCACAGCTCCTGTGACTGACTCAAAGAAGTCAACCAGGTTGAGCAGGCATGAACTACCCTTCACAAAACCAAACTGTGTGGGATCCAGAGTTTGGAGATTCCCTATATCCTTGTTTATTAGGTCCATGATGATGCGTTCCATAGCTTTGCATATCAGACTCGTCAGGCTAATGGGGCGATAGTTCCCAGGGTCTGTAGTCACTCCTGCTTTGTGGAGAGGGATGACTGTAGCAGTGTGCCATTTGGTAGGGACATAGTCTGAGGTGAGGCTGTGATTGAACAGGGCACACAGGTGAGGTGCCAGTTCACTTTGTAGTTCATTTAGAACACAGCCAGGGATATTGTCTGGTCCCATAGAAGTTGTATTCTTGGCCTTGGACAGTGCTGTTTTAATCTGTGCAGCAGTAATGCTGGGTGCCTGGCAATCTACTGGTATTGTAATTGGTCCTTTGGTGGGGGAGAGAGGGGTAAAGTTGGCACTGAATCTGTCGGCCAGTATATTGGCAATATCTGTTGGCTCAGTATAGGAGGTACCATAGTGCAGTAGGTCAGAGCAAATCTGGGTATCGCCATGGAGATTCTTTACATAACTATAGAAGGCCTTGTGACTATCTTTACTATCTGCTGCAATTCTGTTTTCGTAACTAGCTTTGTAGGATTTGTTGAGGAATCTCAACTTTTTGTTGAGTCTGATAAGGGAGTTTTTCCAGTCTTGGGACTTCACCTTATTCTGCATCAGTTTCCTCCTTCTGTTGTAGAGTTTGTTTATGGCAGGGGACCACCAGATTGGTTTCCTTTTTTTGGAGGAGAGTGTCTTGGTTCTATTGGGTATGGCGAGATCCATGCATTTGTGTACGTGTTTGTACAGTGCATTGGTGTATGATTCGGCAGTCATGCAACTATTCTCCATTTGCATGGGTGCCGTGAAGTTAGCCACCTCTGTTTTTAGGAGCCCAAAGTTAGCTTTGGAGAAGTTTTTCATGGTGGTTACCTTTGCAGGGGGTGTGGGAGGGATATGGATTTCCAAGGTGATTTGTTTGTGGTAGGATCTAATGAGGGAGGAGTTGACTGTTGGTGTAGAGCAGTGGTCGCCCATGTTAGTAATGACCAGGTCAAGGATGTTGCTATCTCTAGTAGGGGTAGGAATGAGCTGGTCCAGGGCATTGGAATTAATGAATTCCAGGAAACGTTGGGCAAGTGTATAGGTACATGAGTAGTTTTCCCAGCTAATGGATGGATAGTTGATGTTGCCCATTATGAGAATGTTAGGTTGGACCTTAATATTCTCCAGGGTGCTTAGGAATGTGGAGTGTGAGTTTTGGGACATGGTTGGGGACCTATAGCAGGCTACAACCTGAATCGCTGTCTTGCCCAATGTTAGCTGCACCTGAAGTATCTCTGATGCATTATGTTGGGCTACCAGTCTGGAGGTGTGCGCATCCTTTATAAATATATAAACACCACCACCTTTGGAGCTTCAGTCCAAGTTCTAGGGCCGAAAGGTGTGGAATGAGTTATAGCCTGGTAGTGCAGGGGTGCTTTCTGCTGCCTTGAACCAGGTCTCTATTACATCACAAATGTCGATGTTCTCCATTTTAAGGAGTGCTTCAAGAAAGCGCATTTTGAGATTTAGACTTCTATCGTTGAGCAGTATGACCCTCAAATTGCATCTGTTTGTAGCTATTACGGTGATAACTTGGTCTTTGGAACACTGCCTAAAAAAGGCACTATAGGGGTGTCAAGAGTCTTGGCCAGTATCCAGAAGCCCAGGGGTGACAGAGGCAAAGCATCGAGGTCTGTGAATGATAGCATACCTCTCAACCTCTTACCACAAGAAACCTGGACAAAGCCTAAAACAATGGGGTACGAAGGCCCAAAAATAGGGACAGATTTAAAATATTGCTCATAGACTTAGAAAGTTATTAGAATAACAGGATTTGTGTTAGCATGCATTTTCTAAGCATATGAAGTCTGAAATTGAAATGTTTGGCATTATTTAGTGACTTAAATCCTTAGTGATTTGCCATAAAATCACACATTTTATGAGGAAGAGAGCTAAAATATGAGGCAAAAATCTGGATGTTCTGCGAAAATCTGGACAGTTGAGAAGTATGTATCATAGCTGTAGCAAACCACTGCAGGGTACATTTGTATTTGTAGCAAGCAGTTTGCAACAATTTAAAACACAAGGTTTATGGTTTCTCTTCATCTTAGGTAAATGAGTTCACAGACTGGGGAGAAGGGACTTTCCTTCTCAGCAGAGGTGTGTCAGGAAGGTGACTTTTTTCTACTCAACTTAGAGTTGAGGGGCGCCAGATGGAGGAAAGGCATTAGATGAGCAAGCTATGTCTCTGATCCATTAGGTCTTGTTTAAACTCTTTGCATTATATATATTGAATTTTACATTATCATCCCTCAAGAAGGATCCAGGCCTTATTATGGGGGTGCCTAAAAGTATTTCAGTACTTTTGTTAATTGGGTACAAGCTAGTTTCTTCTTCCTAATGCGCTATATCATACATATCCTTACCGAAATAGTGATACTTCCATATACATTGTTTCCATAAGTAAATTAAATCAGAACCATGAGCTTGGCTGATATAACACAATTCACTATTCATTAAATTACTTTGCCTGAATTTATAGGTGGAAAAGCTAGGGTGGAGTGCCTGCAAAATCAAAGAAAATTATTTTTATCATTAATGACAGCCACACGTTATTTTATCTAAATTGCAGATTCCAGCTGCTATAATAATTTAATCATAGGTGACCCTGCATTAGTTTATTTTGAAAGCAACCATTTTAATATCCAAAAACTATAGCCATGCAAGAAAGAAGAGTTGCTTTAAAGATGCTGACAGCTGGAATTATAACTGTTAATCAAAGAATGCCCAGTTACCAGAACTTGCCATAAACTTGTCATTGCTTGTAATAAGGATTTCTGGACCTGATCCAGGTGATCAAAACTGAGTTTTAGTTTTAGATTTAACTGACTAAACCTTATTAAGTAGTCTCTAGGAGCATCTGACAGAGTGTTTGTTGATGATCATACTGAGAGTTGTATTTTATGTTTGTGAGTGTTCTATGCTTTTCTGTGCATTTTTGATTTTTTGAGGTTTCTGTGTTCTAATCTAGTCTGTGTATTTTTGATTTTTTGAGGTTTCTGTGTTCTAATCTAGTCTGTGTATTTTTGATTTTTTGAGGTTTCTGTGTTCTAATCTAGTCTGTTTACAGTTAAAGCATTCTCTAGAGTCTGCTTGTTCCTTGATCTGTTTTAAAACTTTCATTTAGTGGCTACAGCTAGGAACTGTAATAGTTTCCCCACCCAGCCTCCCTAGTGTTGTGGTGTTCTTATACTTGGTGGCTTTGCAGTTGCCCGCCCATACTGTATATTTGATCTGTGACACTCCTCCCAGTCTAGTGTCATTAGTTCATTCAATCTAATAGATAACATTTGTGAAGGCCAACCCAGTCAGATTCTTAACCTTGAATTAACGTCTGTTCCAGCTTTCTCCATTTCCACTTTACTGGAAAAAAACATTCTAAGCTTGCTTCCCCCCTTTCCTGTAACAAGTCTTGTCCAGATACAGATTTGCTGCATCCAGGACTGTTTGTAAGCTCCTGAGCCCCCTCCCCACTTAACTAGGGTTAAACTATTCCTGGCGCCATAACGTCTGCTCTTCAGATTTTCCATTGCAGCTAGCCAGCCTTTTAGTTTTAGCACTCACATCTGTTTCTTTGAGCTCAGCACTTGTTCAGAACTTGTTGTAAGCACTAAATAAGCTACAAATTACTACAGCACTCAGCTTTCCTCACTTGTCTAGAGGAAAACAGTTTTTAGTACTTAATATATCCAGGCATGTCTAAAGGTCAGCTCCCAGTGTTTTCCCCTGTCTACCTGATGAATCTGGGCATCTTGAGACAATGCAGCAATTGCATCATGTACACAGAAAACCCTCTCCTCCTGCCACCCAACACTACGACCTGTGAGAGATGCACATATATAGCCAAACTGTAAGCAAAGCTGTCTTCACCGAAGACTGGACTAGACAGTCAAGAGGAGAAGGTAAACACTTGCACCGCACCACACTCATCACATAGTCCCTCAAAACCTACACCACCAAAACACACACACCTGCATTCATGGAGGCTCTCAGTAAAAATCTGCCCAAACAACCGAGACTTCCAAAGCAGAAATGCAAGTAACCTCCACCCCCCAACACAATCCAAATGACACATAGCCCACATACACAGTGTGCCACTCAACTACAATCCATTAAGGCATAACGTAACCAACACTCTAGTCATAGGTGACTCTATAGTCAGGCACACTGATGTTCCACTCACCAGGCTAAACAAGGAGAAAGTTACTGTCGGCTGCCTGTCGGGTGTCAGGATCCACCACATAATGCACACACTCAGGTCACTCCACAACAAGTACAAATATGACTCTGTCATTGTCCATGTTGGTGTGAATGACCTGAGACGTACCTCCCTGGACTACATGAAAAGAGACATGGAGGAGCTCTCTGATCTTGTAGCCCAGGCAGGTATGATCCTAGCCCAGATTAGCATCCTGCCAACACCCAGAATGATACCACAGTATAAGGACAAAATGATTGACTTCAACAATTGGCTAAGCTTCTGGTGTCATTCTAAGGGAATCCAGTGTCTGTCTGCCTGTGATGACATGATCGACAGACCACGCTGCTTTGCCAGAGATGGCCTGCACCTGTCACCCTTGGGATTCTGGATACTGGCAAAGGCTCTTGCCACCCCTATAGTCCCTTTTTTAGGCAAGGTTCAAATGACAAATTCACCACCGTAACAGGTACAAGAAAGCAAAATCTGAGGGTAATGCTACAAGTCTAAATCTCAAAATGCAGTCACTCGAGGCACTCCTTAAAATGGAGAACATCGACATCTGTGCAGTGACAGAGACCTGCATTACCAGGCTATAATTCATACCACACCTTTCAGCCACCAAACCCTGACCGAAACACTAAAGGTGGAGGCACGTCCATATTCATTAAGGATATCCACACCTCCAAGCTAATTGCTCAGCATAATGCATCCGAGATTATCCAAGTTCAACTAACTCTAGGCAAAACCACAATCCAGATTGTAGCTTGCTACAGACCTCCCCACCATGCCCCAGGATTCCCACTCCTCTTTTCTTGATACACTGGAAAATATTAAGGTACAACCCAACACCTTAATAACGGTTGATTTCAACTACCCCACCATTAACTGGGAAAACTACTCGTGTACCAACTCTTTTCCTGAACATTTTCTGGAATTCATCAATTTCAGCATCTTGGATCAACTTATTCACACCTCCACCAGGGGCAGCAATATCCTAGACCTGGTCATCACCAACATGGGTGACTGATGTTCCACACCAGAGGTCAGCTTCTCGTTGGTCAGATCCGACCACAAGCTAATCACCCTAGACATCCACATCCCGCTCCCACCCCCCATTAGGAAAACAACCATAAATAATTTCTCCAAAGCCAACTTCACGCTTCTTAAGATGGAAGTGGCAAACTTCGCACCACCCAAGCAGATGGACAATGGAGGTACAACTGCTGAATCCTACACAAATGCACTTTATAAGCATTTATACAAGTGCAAGGATCGTGCTATCCCTAACAGAACCAAGATGCTATCCTCCAAAAAAGGAAGCCATTCTGGTGGTCTTCGCCATAAACAAACTCTACAACAGAAGAAAAAAACTGTTGCAAAAAAAAGTAAAATCCCACGATTGGAGGAACTCTCTGGTCAGCCTCAGTAAGAAGCTGAGATCCCTCTTAAAATCCTCCA
The DNA here is from genome assembly GCF_019279795.1 of Protopterus annectens. NCBI lineage: Eukaryota > Metazoa > Chordata > Ceratodontiformes > Protopteridae > Protopterus > Protopterus annectens. The sequence continues at coordinate 881,020,672 of NC_056730.1, read as the reverse complement.
AAGCTAGTTATGAAAACAAAATCACCACTGATTCTAAAGACAACCACAAAGCATTCTATAGCTATGTCAACAATCTCAATGGCAACACTCAGATATGCTCTGATTTGCAGCACAATGACACTAAATATACAGAACCAACTGATATTGCCAACATCCTGGCAGATAGATTAAGTGCTAACTTTACCCCCCACTCACCCACTAAAGGGCCCATCTTTATACTGGATGAATGCAAAGTTCCTGTAATCATGGCTGCACAGGTAAAAACCTCACTCTCCAAAGTGAAGAACACAGCATCCATGGGACCTGACAACATCCCAGGCTGCCTTCTACACGAACTACAGAATTAACTGGCACCCCACCTAAGTACCATGTTCAATCATAACCTCACCTCAGGCTTTGTGCCCATTGAATGGTGCACCTCGACGGTTATCCCACTCCACAAAGGGGGGGGGCCACAACAGACCCCGGGAACTACCGCCCCATTAGCCTGACGAGCCTGGTCTGCAAGGCCATGGAACGTATCATCATCGAACTCATAAACAAAGACATTGGAGATCTCCAAACTCTGGAACCCACACAGTTCGGGTTTGTAAAAGTCAGATCATGTCTCCTAAACCTGATAGACTTCTTTGAAGCAGTCACCAAAGCCATAGATGAGGGTAAGGTGGTTCACACAGCCTATCTAGATCTCGCCAAGGCGTTCAACACCATCCCCCACTCTGGAATTATAGATAAACTCACTATACTAGGTATAAATCCCTATGTCACAAGATAGGTTGCCAACTGGCTTATTGACAGAACCCACACTGTGAAAGTAGCAGACTCCAAATCAGACTTCAGACCAGTGACAAGTGGAGTACCACAGGGTTCAGTCCTGGGTCCTATCCTGTTTGGTATCTACGTCTCTGAAGTACAGGCTAACACAGAAGGTCTTTGGCTAACTAAATTCGCAGATGACTGCAAACTAGGAGCCATAATTGAAACTCCTAACGATGTGGACATCCTGTAAAAGGGCTTCACTGAGACAGATGCCTGGTGTCAAAGCGATGGTCTCAAGCTCAATGCCAAAAAGTGCATTGTCATCCCCTTTGGTAAAAACTCTGTACCCATGAACTACCACATAGGCGGTAGTCTACTTAACACCGAAAGTGTGATAAGAGACCTTGGGACACAGGTGGACAGTAGTCTCTCCTTTGATAATCACATCGCCACAGTAGTCAGGAAATCCTTCTACGTGGCACACCTCATCACAAAAGGTTTCTCGTCCAGAAAAAAAGAAGTCCTTGTTCTCCTCTACTCATCACTCATTAGACTCATTATAGAGTACAATGCCCCTTGTGGTATGTACCTCACAAGACATCTACAACAACTGGAAAGGCTGCAGAAATAACTCACAAAGAGGATTACTGGCCTCAAACAGATGCCCTACGCAGACTGTCTCAAAAAACTCCAGCTTTACTCCGTCGCATATTGCCTACTCAGAGGCGATCTCTGCCTAACATACAGAGCTATGTCAAACCCAGAGCTGTTGGACATGCTCCACTTAAAGAAATCCCAATCCCTCCGAGCTACATGCTCTAGGGACCTAAACCTTGTCACCACAATAAACAGAACATGCTGGAGGGATAGATTCCTGTCCCAGAGACTTCCCATACTCTGGAACAGACTACATATCTATGTCAAACAGAGCTCTTCATTAGCACTCTTCAAGAAAAATCTTGATGATTGGATGGGTAATAAGAAATTCACCCCGGGGATCACTTCTGTGGTTCTACTTGACAGGGGCACAGGAAAATAATTTTCTTGGGTGTTGAAAGCTAGGGTATCTTTTTTGCTAGGCTTGTGTAGGCCCTAGGGCCAATAGCCTAGTACCTACCTATGAACCTGTGAACCTATGTAGCTCCTTTTTATGGTGGGGAGGAAAGGAAGGCACCAAGATCACCTTCATCTCACTTACACAGGATTAGTTTTTGTTCTTTATTAAGTTAGACCCACATATAGTGCTGCTAAATTGCCCTGGACTATCTGTAATTGTGTAATGTCATTGGCAGTCATGGTAGGTGCCACTCTATCATTAGCGAACATATTAGTATTGAATCTAATACCAGTAAAGCCACATCCATCTGAGTGTATTCTTCAGAACTTGTTTTCTGGAATGTAATAAATTCTTAACTCATTGTTAAATATTTGCATCTATTGCAAGAGTTATTAGAGGGATGCATCGTATGCATATTGTTTAGCATTTTTCAAGTCGAGCACTGGCACAGATACCCAATCAAATAAGCCTTTAATGTACAAGTTGTCTACTTCCTTTGTTGGACTGGCACTAGAAAAGCTCAAAGTAACAAAGAGGTGCGTTTTTTTTTTTTTATACAGAGCAAGCTCTTCCCAGGTAGTGAAGGTATACCAACAGCATTTTGGCAGGTTCATAACGAAGAAGTTGCACCAACATTTGTTCATACTTTTTAATTTAGTATTAGAATCTAAGATAATTACTTTCTCATGCTAAGAGGCAGTGGTAACATTGATGTCAAAGGAAGGGAAGGACCTAAGTTTGGTTTCTTCTTACAGCCCATTTTTTCAGTGCTGAACTATTATTATAAGCACTTTGACAGTTTTGCAAAGAGTGATGAAATGCATTTCAAAGTTAGCCGATAATAGTCAAAATACAAATGTGTGAGAGGAGGGTAGACTTTTGATAGTATATTTAAAACCGGAATACTGATGAAGGATGCCCAGTTGCAGTAAGAGCCATATCTCATTTTGAGTTTAAATGTGGGGAAGTCTTTTAATAGAGTGTGATAGAATATTTCAATCAGGTGCTCCCGGAATGTGGGTTTTCTGAAGTATGAATCGATTTACTAGTAGCTAGCCTCTGTGTGTAGCCTCCAGAAATTTAAGTATGAATTGATTTACTAGTAGCTAGCCTCTGTGTGTAGCCTCCAGGCCTAGTGCTAAGATTCATGCAGCTTTGGATTTGTCTTCTCCATTTTCTGGAGGCACAAAGCAGGAATGTCCTTTATCACCAGTTTTTCTTGCACTGTATTCAGAGCAAATAGTTTCACAGATGAGATGTTCTAATCTGTGGGGATATAAGATAACAAGAGATGAATTAAAAATGTATGTGGTTTACTGTCATTTGTATCACTGACTGGATTTCATTCTGTTGTTCCTCTCTAACTGAACATTTGCACTCTGGTCATAGCTGAAAGTAGTCCATAGACCTCCAGTCGTATGGTCATCAAAGTAAAAATAAATAAGATTTCCAACTAGGCTTACTCCAGTAATTCATATACGTGTTCTGTGCATGTACATCAGACCCTCATCATGATCCTGTAGTAAAACACATTACCATCCAAAGTAACACACCCATCAGTGTAGCACTGCTTAATGCAAGAAGTATTAAAAATAAAACTAGAGTAACTTGATTAATTCCCACAACTTGGACATTTTAGGGATAACTGAGTAATGGGTAAAATTAGACACCACAAACCTACACCATCATTTTCCTGGGTACAGTTACCTCTGTATCCCTAGACAGGGTAACAAGGATAGGAGATAGCAGCTTTTTCTTCCTAAAAACATTGAATATCCTCTTTTTGCCAAACAGACATTTCATAACTCAAAAGCATTATATGCTGATGGTGTGGTCCTCTATAGCCTACAGGGTCCATTTATCTCCCTACGTAATCAAAAAACAACCAAAAGAAGACCCCTCCCAAGTATCAAATTGACTCATCCTAAATGTCGAGAAAAAAATGAATCTGTAATTTTTGGGACAAGACAGACTCAGAGCCATTCCACAAAATTAACTCACACTATTGAAGAACAAGGTACCCATTGAAAAGTACCCCTTTTTTAAATTTCTAGGAGTCTGGCAAGACTAAACACACAGCTTTCAGGACTACATCAACATAACTAAACCAAAGATTAACTGACTTTTTTTTTTTTTTTTTTTTACCAAAACAGTAAAGTATCCCACTTTTCTGTCTCCAAAAAGTAGGATGGCCTTTGCTGAAGCACCTGCTATTCAGCTTGAATATGAACCTACAGTCATTTCTAGTACTCATAAAAATAGAGATGCACTTTAACTCTGACTCATTTCCATACTTTACTAACAGATTGGCCGAAATAACATCCATTTACAACCCAAGATCCCAGTCCCTCTCCACTCCCTCTTTATTGACCACATAAAACAATCTGCATAGCACGAATCACAACCTTTCTATTATGCCCCCCTGTATTTGGAAATCCCTTTCCTCAAAACATATCTGTCTCATCCTCCTTAGACTTCTATGCACAGCTCAAATAATTTCTAGTAAAATAAGTTACCTGTAAATGCTTCCATGAAAGTGGCATTGCATAATTACCATATTCCCATTTAATTCTAAACATAAACCAGTTCAGCACATAGTAAGAGGAATAATTCCATACATCTCTCTCTTCTTTTTCACCCAAGATCCCAGTCCCTCTCCACTCCCTCTTTATTGACCACATAAAACAATCTGCATAGCACGAATCACAACCTTTCTATTATGCCCCCCTGTATTTGGAAATCCCTTTCCTCAAAACGTATCTGTCTCATCCTCCTTAGACTTCTATGCACAGCTCAAATAATTTCTAGTAAAATAAGTTACCTGTAAATGCTTCCATGAAAGTGGCATTGCATAATTACCATATTCCCATTTAATTCTAAACATAAACCAGTTCAGCACATAGTAAGAGGAATAATTCCATACATCTCTCTCTTCTTTTTCACCATCCAGATATATACTTCAAGTATTGCATCGCTGTCTTATAATTTTCTGTTACTCTTTCCCTTCTTCTCCCACTCCCATCATACCTAATGCTCATAGTGTAGGTATCATGTTTAGAAGTGCTACTGTAACACTTAAGTCTTGTATAATATACAAACTTACAGGCCATTAAGAAGTTAGCTTCAAGTAAAATGTTCTCATATACAAAACTGAAAGTATAAGGTAACCCCTAAACATATTTATGTTTGCATATCAATGTCATCTTTGTTATACCTACATTTTATTATATTCTTATGCCTGTATTCCCAGGATAAGCCTGAAGATGACGCATTTGGATCAGAGTTCTATCCTGTTGAGAAATGGAAATAAATTAAAATAACAAATCTCCACTTTCTGGAATTCATTTAAATATTTCCAGTTACAGCAGGATTCATTGAAGAAGCCATGGATGATATTAGGGCTTCTTAAATGAATGCCAGTATTGCATTCGTGCAGGCAGGTAGTAGCTTACTGTGTTTAAATGAGGAGCCTTTTTTTCTTTCTCAAGTTTAGCAAAACTTTGTTTTTTCAACTTTGGATTGAGGGGGGATGTGGTAGGGCTAGCCACCCAGCAATGTGACTGGTGGCTCTAGGAGATGATTACTGTTGATATGTCACCTTGATCCCATACATAAAATTAGAAGAAAAAGGTTGATGTAGAGGCCATTGGAGGGCAGTGCAATCTGTGGTCTGCCTGAGGTACCATGTGACCTACATACAGCTCTAATTGCAAGCACTGAAGTTCAGAATGCAGCTTTCTATAAGATGAGTACTATTTTAAATACATGTACTTCATACTTTTTCTAAAAGTTGGGCAGAAATATGAAAAGTTTCCCATATTTTGCAATTGCTATTTTTCCCACGTGTAAAGTGCACTCATACAAATTGTAAAGTAGTACAGCAGTAATCATAAGCTGTGCTGCCTCACAGTGCTTTGTTCTCCAATTTGGGTCTCAGCTGTGGTACCCTCTTTATGGAGTCTACATGTTCTGCCTATGTATACAGTAGACATGCACTAATCCATATCCTGATACGCTGTAATTCACTGGTTTGTTAAACCATACTGGGCACTCATAGCGTTTCCATGATAGAGATTTTAGTATTTACATGCTCTGCATCATTGAAAATAATAAAAAAATAAGTTATTTATCTCTTTAAAAACACATTTAAAGTGGACTGTTACACACTGAAAGTACTAAATAAGAGTACAATACCAGTGTTATTTGTAGTTGGTAGCTGTGCAGTCAGGATTGGGCTTTTGATTAAACAGTTTCATACAGACTTTTTTCTGCAGCTATTCCACTCTTCAGTAAGATTTGTTATAGTAGTCGCCCATTTGGACCACTTGCATACTGAATGGTGGTCTGTTATGGCTGTATATGGCTTGAGTTCATATGGCTCAATATTTGAAGCTAAAAAGCTGTGATAGGCAAGAGCAACATGGTTCAGTCAGTACGCTAAAACTGGTAAAAACAAAGTTACAGCCGTGGTGCAACTTTCACATTAAGCACACACCAGAATATTGAAAACAGTGTATCAAAAGGTTTTTAACGCAAATGCCTAATAAGCAGTACAAACGTTCACTCTGTGGCTGGTGCTCGTGATTCATGTCTTGTATGGGTCATTTAAAGTTTCAGTGTGCTCTTCATTAAGTTAAGCATGCCTTTCAAACAGATTAATGTGTGTGTTGAGAATCTCCCGTGTGCAAAAGTGCAACTCTGTATCAATATTCATGACTGTTTGACAGGAATGTAACCCTACACAGTTTAACAGTTATTGGATGAGCTCATAAATTTACCCCAGGGCAGGCTCTCCCCCATGCACCTTCCTGGTTTACCGTTATCCTGGCTTCCCCACCACACTCAATTTAATTTTTCTTGCTTTTCTCATATTGTATCTTACTCTCTACCTTTTTCCTGCATCCTTTCAGTACACCCTACCTAGCCAAGACTGCACTGTAATAACTGTGGAGGAAATAAATTAATTAAGCTGGGGTTCTAGGTGCTCTGAAGTGTCTTTTATAGCTTTGTCTCCAGCCTTTTCACCATTGATGTACTGACCAACAACACTGACTAAAGAAAGAAATTCAGTCTTACTCTTCAGCTTTGTTTTTTCTGGCATCCTTTCAAAACACCTTACTGGCCAAAAATGCATGGTAATAACAGTGGAGGAAATAAATTAAACTGGACATGTGGGAAGTACTAGCCACTACCCCCTCCCTAGAAGCCATGGGGTTCTAGATGCTCAGAGCTGAATTTCAGATCTTGTTTCCCAAATGATAAGCAACACACAGTGGTAAAAGAATGCCACCAACCGCTGTCCGAACCTCAGCACAAAACCACTAGTAGTAGCGATGGTGTTGCTTATTTGGACACCCTCGTAACTAGTATAGACGAAGGCTTTAAGTCTAGAATACATAGAAAAGAGACTTTTAGTAAGTCTTATGTAGAATACACCAGTAATCATCTCAAAAAAATGATGTGTAATATTTATAAAGGACAGTGTATAAGGGCTGTGAGGATGACTTCTGAATTTACAGATATGGCAAGTGAACTAGGATACATTACAGAGTTGTTTAAGGAAAGAGGTTATGATTATAACATGATGGGAGAGATAAATGATTATGTCATAAGTGAATGGGGAAAGAGATATGTTCCATTGTTAGGTCTTAATAGGAATAGTGCAGATGTGGTAAATACTATGAACAGTAGGAAGAATTCTGAAGGTTTTAGTAGGGCCTGTGTCATTGAATATGGACCATAAACTTATCACTGGTTTGTTTTTAATAAATGATTTGTTTTTACCACGACTGTGGATTATTTAGTGGATATCTTTTATGAACAAGTTGAGACAATGTTTTGCATCATTCTGTGATTTTGGGTAGCAGTTGGAAGCGTTTCAATTCACCTGGGTACTGGAGTCTATGGATCTTTTTGTACCAAGCAGAAGGCATTTTTGTGCCGTATTGTTGGTACTGTTTAGGAAGGTGGCATTTGTGGTTTTGTGCTGAGGTTTGGACAGCGGTTGGTGGCGTTCTTTTACCGCTGTGTGTTGCATATCATTTGTGTTAGACGGAACGCTATTTGTGCAGATTAAGATCTTGTTTCCCAACTTTTTATCCAGAAATAGTCTAAATAAAAATTATGAATAAGGAAAGACGTCCAATCTTGTTGTTTTTTCCCTTTCAATAAAGAAATTAATTGTGTCCAAGGCTTAATGATTGTGAGGATCATGAAAATTTAATGATCACGGTAATGTTTTCCAGCTTGTTGCTGCTAAACAGTATACTCCCCTAAACAAGCTGCAGTGAACATTTGTGCATACCTTAGAGGTTTAATTGTGAAGAAAATTAAATAAATAACAATACTGTTTTGTGAAGAAAGTTATAGATGTAATTACCACACTGTCTGTCTTCAGTCTTCACACAGCCTATACTGACCATCTGTGCACACATCTGAGGTTTGTATTGTGAGGAAAATTAAAGAATTAATGACCATATTGTCCTCAGCCTTGACACAAGCTACAGTGGCCTTCTGTGCACACCTCTAAGCAGGGGTGGTTTTAGACTAGGTGGGCTTCATGGCAGAGTCCACTACAAAGCCTCTACCAAAATCAACTTATAGAGCTAGGAGTGTGAGGGCCACTAGGACCACAAAAGGTCTGATGGTCTAGATATTCAGTGATCCGTTTTATGCCTCATCGAATAGTAACAAACTTTTTTTTTTTTACTTCTAACCAGAATTGTGCCCATTGATGTGGTCAATGTTAACAAATAAAAATCCTTAATATTATTTAAAAAAACACGCACACACACACACACACACACACACACACACACACACACACACACACACACACTTGCATCCTTACCTACCTACAGGAAGATTGGAGAAATGGCAGTTCACCTGTGGCATGTGTTTGGGGTGTTGAAGAAAAAACGAGCATGTGGATCAATACACACAGAAGGAGCTGCAGCCAAAAACTTGGCCAGAACCAAATGCTGTGCAATTTCAGTGTGCCATTAAACAGTTGCTTTCACATACAACCATCCAAGACTACCAAGTAACCACTTATTGTATGCAATGCTGATGTTTGACTGATGGGAAGTAAAAAAAATTATGAATAACTTGTTAGTTTTAAATATACTGCAACACCTCTCCACAAACATACAAGCATAATGCATAGAAATATTACTTTTACACTGATTTCAGCAAGTACAGTACTTTGTGTGACACTACTCCTGCCACACCAGATCAGTGACTAATATTTAATGATGATTGAACAATGTCAGGGGTAAGTCACTTTTATCCACAGATTGCCTCTACACCCATCAATTACAGCCACTTTTCTGACTCTGTACATGGCAGGTTATTATGATAAAACATATATATGATATAACAGGTACTTTTCCGTTATTGGGACAACAGTTGTAATGTCTGATGGCATCCTTATCACGCGGCCGCAATGATCACACACCTGCTCACTATAAAGCGGTTGTTTTGAAAGACATACAGAAACATGGATGAATGTGCTGCAGGGTTTTATTAGTGTTATAATTTGTACATCTAAGGGCTACATTACAGAGTGTGGTAATGCTGATGGCCACTACACTTTCCTGCTGCTTATCTCTGGCTACTTATGTTAATATTTTGGTGGGTTGGACAGTACATATGAACAGCGTTCCAAAATCTGGATAGTAACTCTACTTGCTTTACCTGATTTTTTTATTTTGTTATTCAGCTTTTCTAGTAAGCATCTGATTTTTAACGAATTCCAAAGTCCTGTTAGCTTTCATTTCTAACATGTTATACAGGTTACTACCCAAGTTAAATAACAGATAAGTGTTATAACATTTTAACTTTACTTCTTCATCTGCGATTTTTTTTTTTAAAGTGTAAGTAAAACCTAAAGCAAATAAACATTTGGGTGGGTGAACATAATCACTGTTGATGCCAACTGAGCTGGGAGTTTATATGCGTTTGCTACTGATTTGGGTTAATAACCCATTATGCTAATGAAAGTGAGTAACTTTGGGTCACTTCAGTCTGCTGCAGTGGTGTTGAGACTGTACAGGTGAGACTGCGGTTGGTTGTGATCAGATTATGAAAGGAGGAGCCTGGGCTAAAATGTTGCATAGTTACTTATTCAGTCAAAAAATGTCCTCAGCTCATGTGTGGTTTTGACAGTAATGCCTTTGCAGCTATGTGATCATTGCGGCCGCGTGTTAAGGATGCCAGCGCACATTACTACTGTTGCCCCAATAACGGAAAAGTACCAGTGGCCATAATAATGTAAATCAAGTTTGCTTCTCACAGACACACAATTACAGTAAAATATATCATCATACTTCACACAAATGCACACTAACCATGCAATACCAAATCAGTGACTTCAAACTGAGCAAATGACAGGAGTGTAAGTTAGTTTTATTCACACACAACCCCTATGGTGCCCCATCCCCACAGAAGTTATAAAGCTATTTTTTACTCAGTCTATTTCATACATCTGACTGCAATAAATAATAATGGCTATATAATGTATTTCATGTTTGTTCCACATGAACAGCAAAATATTTCAAATTGCTTCACACAGATCACATTAGTTCTGCATAGCCATAACAATGCACAAATAGCAATAGTTAGTAATTTTCCTCCACAGTCAACCCTAACAGTTATGCAGTACCTACTTTGTTGTTTGTGTACATCTCAGATACTTGACACTTACAAAAATAAAAAATAAGTAAGGGCCACACTTCTGACCTCTAAAGATGTCCAACATCCAATGCCTGTAACCAGTTGAATGACCATCAGAGATTTATAGAGACTAAGCAAGGTGGCAACTTAGGTTTAATTCTGGTAAATGTAAAGTAATATATTTTGTGAGGAATAACTCAAAACTAAACACACTCGTACTGGTTGCTTTTGAACTGAAACTATAGGAGAAATTATCAAAGAGTATGAATTACATTAACACTTCATCATAGTATACACCTGTAGTTAAGTAGCAATGAAAGAAAATGAAGTATAGGGTTTTTATTTTTGCAAAAATTCTGTTTTAAGGATCTGTAAGTGTTATTGCTTCTGTGCAAGACGTTGGTAAAAACACACACTGATTGTAGTGTGCTGTTTTGGAGACAGTATAGGTAAAAACACACACTGATTGTAGTGTGCTGTTTTGGAGACAGTATAGGTAAAAACACACACTGATTGTAGTGTGCTGTTTTGGAGACAGTATAGGTAAAAACACACACTGATTGTAGTGTGCTGTTTTGGAGACAGTATAGGTAAAAACACACACTGATTGTAGTGTGCTGTTTTGGAGACAGTATAGGACAAGTGAAATACGTGAAGATTAAGGGTGTAAAGGAGAGTAACTGAATGCATTACTGAGTTTACTGGAAATGCCTGAGGAAAATATACATTATCCAGTTATACTACCATTACTAAAAAGAAGAAATAGGAGTGATATGGACTAGAACATCATCATCATAGTCGTCATCATCATCAATTCTCTTTTTCCCATTTTTTTTTTGCATAGGGTTGGAGTGTCATATCAACTGTCTCCAATTTTATTTATTCAAAGCCACTCTCCTACCTTTTTTCAACAGCTGTGCCTGAATATCACAGGTCTCCTTTCATGGCATCATTCCATCTCTTGTCTGGTTGCTCTCATCTCTTCTTGCCTTCTTCTTGTCTGTATCAAATTATCTAATGTTTTATGGCAGATGTGATTCGACAACCATTATCTGGTCTCCTTGACCTTACCTGCAGTTAGGGATACTTTGGCTTTTGATCTGATGTCCACATTTCCTTGTCTGTCCCACAGTATGCATCCTACTACCCATCTCAGGCAATTCCATTTCCACCACCTCAAGTTTCTGCAGCTGCTCTACCTTAATTGATCAGGTTTCTGACTCATACAGAGCCACTGGTCACACCACTGTTTTGTATACATTACTTTTCAGCTTCTTTGGCATTCTTCTGTCAAACACTACCCCTGACACTTGTGCCATTTAGCTACACCACCTCTGATTTTAGCTTTGACCTCTTCATTCAGATACCCCTTCTCCTCAACAATACCTCCCAGGTACCTGATCAGTGCAAACAATATGAAGTAACTTCAGAGATGTTCTGAAAACTCAGTGACACTTGAGAGATAACAGTAGAGATCTGTGTCCTTTTCTACCTTAGTTTTCAGTTGCTTCTAATTTTCCTCATTTACTTCCATGATCTTTCTCTTGCCTGTACTCAGTTTCATCCCATATGCCTTCAGTTTTGCATTCCAGCTTCCTGTCATTTGCTGAAATCCCTGTTCAGAGACTACTTGTAGACCCACAACATCTATGTACAGCAGCTTCATTGATCTTTCCCTTCTGACCTGCTTGCTAGTGTAATCCATCACCATTATGAACAGGAGTGGGCTCGTAACTCAACCCTGCTGCACACCCTCTCCAACTGGGAACTGATATGGACTTAAAGAGGTGTTAGAAATAAAGAGAAAGTATAGCTGTGGAAGAAGAGGCATAAATGGAAAATCTGATGACCTATTTAAAGGAGGTTTTAGGAAATAATTCTGTACAGAAAGGTTGTTCAATCAATAAGGTACTTTGAGGGAAGAGATGATAAAAATGATTCTGTAAATGCTTGAAATTACTTAGGATAACTGCCACTAATGGTTAAAAGTGATGGCAGTTATACTTATCTATTTATATCAATACGGTATGTTTGAGTCCATCTTTGGTACTGGACCATTTTATCAAAAATAAAGACTAGATAAAAAATCCTGGTGAACTGGAAGGCAAGCTTTCACACTCCTGTAAGCTCCATACACCCGTTTACTTAGTGTTACACCCTTTGGGGTCACACAACTTCAGGGAAAGTACCCCCCCTCAATGAAATGGTCCATTGCTGAAAATGGACTTAAGTACATTTACTCTTTCCATTTGTATTCCTCTACAACTTGAGGGAGTTAGTCATTTTCACTAGCATCATAATTTAAAGTTTTTGTTTCATTGGAAATGACAATCTGCAATGTGACAGCACTGATGGGTAGAGTTAAGACTAGGCATACCTTTACTGGATGAATGGGGATGGATTTTTATGCTTCATGTTATGTGACAACTGTGAGTTAGACATTAATGTTAAGGTGACATTTGGTTAACACATTCTTGTCTTGCTACTGGATCTCCATCCTCTCCATTAATGTCTAACGTAGAATTTCAGAGCAGTAAATCAGATGCAAATTCAACTCCTATTGAAAACTGGAGCACACGTTATGCTCTCTTGTATTAAACATAACAGTATGAGACATTGCTTCTAAAACAAGGGTGCAGCCACACATAATCTCTGTACTATGTAGAGTACATTTTCCTGAGTATCAGTTAGAAACAGAGCTTTATCAAGCCATCTTATGTCTATAACCAACTAAATTAATACCTCTAACAAAGTGTATATAGCTTGCTTACAGACAGGATTACACACTAAAAAAAAACAATATGTAATAGTTTTTGACTGAGTAGCTGAAAATGTCATACACATTAAGTGCTTGGGTGGGGCCAGTTTGAAGGAGATGCCCAATTTTTAAATGCCAGGTGGGTTGGTTGCAGTGATAAGAGTTTGTGAGTGCAAATGGAATTCACGGACTACACCCCTGTTCTAAAACATGTCTAATTTAAAGAAATGACTCAAGTGACATGAATTAACCTTTAGAGTAAATTAATTTAGACAGAGAAAGAATGTGCCAAAATCATTTTGAACAGTGTAATACTGATAAAGTGCTTCTTCACTGAAAAGGTGGTCTTTAGTGCAAAGACTGCCTTAAGCTAGAGGTGGTTGTAAAAGGAGGGAAATACTAGGAAAATTCGGAATTGTGTGGAAAAAATGCAGAACTGTGCTAAATAAAAAGTAATTAAAGATGGAGCTCAGGCTGTCTGTAATTTTGTAAAGGAAACATACTTCTCAATTTCTTTGTTTGAAAATTCTGGACAAATACAACAATAATGGAGTGACAAGATCAAAATCAGAGACAGTTTTTTTTTTTTAAATATTCCTTTAATTTACTTTAGAAAAGTTAATAGAGCAACTGATTTTGCATCAGCATGCATTTCCTGAACAATACAAAATATGAAAGTGTAATGTCTGGCATTATACTGACTGTTTGTTAATCCTCCGTGATTTACAAGAATATCTAAAATTATATGAAGAACAGGACAAAAATTTGAGGCAATATCAGGGACATTCTGCAAAATCAGTGACACCTAAGAGGAGAGAGTAGAGAATTATTGTTGTTTATTCAGTGGCCAAGTTAAATTGTATAATTGTATCTGGTGCATGTTTTTGTTTATATTTTTTAAGGTACAGATGCAAAAAATATATAAAGACCTTGGTACAAAAACTTGCTTTATGTGGAAAAATATGTTGTATGCAGGGCAGGCCTATTACAATTTGCTTGAGAGGGCTTACACTAGGAGCACTGCTGTATCAAAGGTAGTCTTACGCCGTCTAGTGACCAAAATGATGAATACATTTGATGTAAAGAATGAACTCTTAATTTTTATCCTTACTGTTGCTTAAGGTTATCTACCTCAGTTTTGATAGATATTGTTTGTTTGTCTTTTCTTATTTATTACCAAAATCCAGATGATGTATTCTGGAATGATTGCTAAAAATAAATTAGCTGAATTGAACTCTGAACAAGGAGAGGGTCACAGTAAGCTGCTAGAATCCTGGGGTAGTATGTATTGCTGAAGTAATGTGAGTTTTTCATCTGTGCATACATGCAATTAGCTACGTGTAAAATAATGCATGAACTGTGGCATTTTTATCAATTCCTTCCAGTCCCATAGGTATGACTCATTCCTTGTTTCCAGGTTCTTTAGTTTCTGGTTTCATTTTTATTTCATCTGTTTGATTAATTTACTATCCTGCCAAATTTTGTAGGCAGAAGTGATTCTGTTCAGGGTCACTCTGGGCACACTTCCTGGTTAAGTGGCTTGCTCATAGTCACATATTATTTAAGTCGGACAAAAGGGGATCAAACCAAACACTACATACAAGATGAAGTTCATTAGCAATTCATAGCCTGAACTGTCTGCTGTACAGCCAGACTGGTTACGCTGACCACTGTATTTTTATGGACTATATAAACCTCTTAACAAAACAGAATATAATTTGATGAAAACAATAGTAAAATGATTGAAATAAGTCTGTTAATAGTCTAATGCAACAAGGTAAATAATTGATGACTAAAAATAAAAGTGCAGGTTATGACAGGAACAGAACAGAGAAAGTACTTAGTGAGCACTGTAGTTTAGTTGATATGGCTTTTGTTAAACCTTAGGGGTGTAGACCCCCCCCCATCCTTGCAGTTCCTGTTTTTGTCTTCTGAGGTAAGTAGCACATTATTTTGTGCATACATTTGCGTGCGTGTGCGTGTGTGTGTGTGTGTGTGTGTGTGTGTGTGTGTGTGTGTGTGTGTGTGTGTGTGTGCGTGCGTATGCGTGTTACATTTAGGAATGCAAAAGCTAGAAGGAAGACTCAAAAAACTTTGGCCTTTTATGTAGAAGGCAGTTCTTATGGTTGACTGTTATATAGGTACCATGTTATTTCCTTTGGTCTACTTGTCAGTGTCCTAGAGTAGAGCAGCCTTAATGTGAGTCTATCTTGTTAATGCAATCGCATGGCACCAGCTTAGAACACTGGCCTTCTGGGCTCAACTAGCAAACCTGAAACTGGAGGGCAGACCAATAACCTAGGCTTAGGAGGCTGATGGCCTGCTTGCTTATCTCATAAGGAGCATATGGGTTTCCTCACCATAGAAATATGTCAGGGTAGAGACCAGCAGCTAGCCTGGGTACTGTCCATGTTCGGCATTTCCTGGAGCTGAAGCCTACAGAAGAGCACAAGGACATCAGTTTGACAATGCAAGTGCACACAGCTACCCCAGGATTCTGGCATCACTGAAAAACTCCAGTCCTCATTAATGATTTTGGATTTCTGGTGGCTGGATGAGGCTTGATGGTCTGGGGATTTGGGTAAAAAAGTCAACTCTTAATGTCATACCCATCCCTTTCTTATTACAGCAGGCATCTTATATAAGTATGAACATGGCAGAATGGTGGTTACTGCATTTTCGCTGTTGCTTTTAGCAGCCTTAAAGGTTGTTCTCTGTATGAGGGAAACATATCTAGGAATGTTTATTAATGCGAATAATTTGTTACTGCTATTTTTGTATAATACATCAACTTAATGATAAACAGTTTTGGTCTGTAGTTACCTAACAAGGAAAACAAACTGAAATGCCTTATTATTCATATTGCTGTATATAAATGGACAAGCATACCTAAAACCCACCCATGGTTTTCATTTTCATCTGAGCATTGCAGCTGGTCAATATGCTTTTACCAGTTTTCCTCCCCTGCCCCACCATTTCATCTGCCTCTCCCAAGCACCTCTGTGCTATACCCTTCCTTTTTTCAGGTAAACCATTTTATGGCTGTAGTACCTTGTCTTTGAATGAGCATTTTGTCAATTTTTTATAATAATTTTATTGAAGTAACTAATGGGTATAGACTAGTACTTAAAAATAATGTCAGTGCCAATTAAAAATAATTGCAGACTATATATTGTAATCTTCACCACAGACAAACATTCAAGAACTTTGAAGCTGTACAACTTTTTTATCAACTAGAGCAATAATGAAATGTGTGCAACAGCATTTATTATAACTGAAGACTTCATATACACATGCCCTATACTCTGTTTTAGGAAAAGGAGTAAGGAATCACTTTACTGAGTTTAAAGATAAATACTTTGAATGTTTCCCTGAAGGCTTAACCACCGCCCTTATATCAGATTAGTGAAAAGTCATACTGTTCCCTCCAAGTAGGGCTTCTGTTGTCACAGACAGATGGGTTCTGGAGTTGGTGGGTCAAAGACACATTTCTTGTTCTTTATTGCACCTACTTTTCAAATTTAGACCTCCTTCTAACACACTCTGGGGTCTTTTTCTCTGTGAAGTTTTTAGCTTCTAAATGAGGTGACTTAATTTTTGGTACTAAGAGCAGTGGACCCATTCCCTGTTGGGGACAGAGGGCATGAGTGGAAAACCCTCGAATTATAGCCTCTTCATAAGCAGTGTTTAAGGAAATGCAGATGTGCAGACTTTATAGTAGAGTTGTTGTTGTGTCTTTCAGCTTTTCCAGGTTAGGGGTCGCCACAGCGGAACTCCGGTCCGCTAATGATTGGCAGTTGATTTTTACGTGCCGAGTTGCCAGCCCTGACGCACAACCTTCAACGAAGGTACGCCCATTCACGCATGTCTCCACGTGGAAGACGCTCTATACACACACACACACACACATACGCACACACATACACATATATATATATATATATATATATATATATATACACATATATGTATGTGTGTGTGTGTGTATGTATGTATATATATATATATATATATATATATATATATATATATAACATACACACACACACACACACACACACACACACACACACACACACACACGGAGAGAGTTTCAAATTTCACACATGCTACCTTCTAGAGGCCTTACTTTGTGAACCGTGGTGTTTTTAAGTATAGTTCTGTGTTAAAAGGGATTCATAACATTCACTGTGCAAAGTTATTTCTCAGTCAACATTTGAATTTTTTTAAACGCCTGTGTTTTGAAGTATTTTCAAGTCTCAAAAATATGGGCAGTAGTATTGAAAACCACCACTAGATTTAGGTCATTTCATTGAATGTTACTGAATCAAATCTGGTTTTCATTTGTTAAAAATTACCTATTTGATCAGCACTGGAAAACAATGTTTTGTAACTTTTACTGTTATAATCAACTCTGGGGTAACAGCTAGTAGGAGGAAAAAAGTAACTCCTTTTTCACAATTATGAGGAGTTTCAGCAAAAACTTAACCCCAGTGACCTACTATACAGAGTCCGGATCAGTCGCCCTTCATAACTATGAGTCTGCATTAAATGTGGTTCATGTAACATCAAAAATTTTTGCATTTTCACTTTTTTTAATTTAAAGTGCTCAACATATCCCTTTTCCAGACTTTTTATATATATGGGTTTGTAAATATGGCCTAAATCATTCTTCATATTTAAGCCAAAGAAAAACTTATTTTTCCAGCCTGAAGAAGAAGATTCCATATCTAAAATAACCAAAGAAGAAAGTTGTAGTTAACTGTTTACTGCCTTTATTCATGCAAAATGATTATAAAAATGGAAACACATCTAAGGCTGCTTTTGATCTCGTCAATCCAGTCTTTGAAGTGTCAGGTTTTACTACCCCAGAAATAAAATTCAGGTCTAGTGTGCATGCACTTATCTCACACACAGACTCACACATAGTATATATCTATATTTGGGTCTACTTTTATCAAAATTACATTATTTCAAAAAAGAAAAGTACGACCCCCCCCCCCACTTCCGCAAAAGTACACTTCAATGAAAGTGCATGTTCGCGAAAGCCGATTCATCGAATCAGCTAAATAAACAAAATAAAGATTCAAAACACAGTTTTGCAGGGGGGGGGGCAAGCCCCCCCTGCACCCCCTACACCCTCGCTACTTAAATATACTAACTCCGAGATCACACTACAGTGGGGAAAAGGATATATTTCTTGCTTTGGTGAATTGGCTTTCGCGAAAGTGCACTTTCGCGGAAGTGGGGTCCTACTTTTCTTTTTTGAAATAATGTAATTTTGATAAAGAAAAGTAGACCCCTATATCTGTATCTATCACTTTATATTTATAAAGAAGTCTTGTCAGCGGATGAAATGATTTGTTAAATTATTTTTTTTCAGTAAAATGTTCCATTTTATTCTACAGGCATGTTTTAAATTATGCACACATAAACATGCATGAAGTTTGTGAGCAGAAAAGTGAGTACCTATCTATTCTCTCTCTCTCTCTTTCAGTGTACATACATGTATAACTTACTATTTTCTGTACTCATTGTGTTTATACTTACTTATTACTTTCCCTGCTTTTCTAATTTTGTTATATGTGTACTTTAACTTAGTTATGTTTAACACACTTTACAGTTTTTATTATCTACTGTATTTTATGTATGCATGTCGCTCTCCTACATTGCAACTAGCAGTTTGCTGCAATTTAAAATATTTTTTTGTTTATTATTATTAAAAATGTGAGGAAGGAGGTGGGTTGGGAGCAGGCACAGAAACACGACCTGAATGGCTCCTGAGGCAGACAGGAGGGGGAGTATATCTGGCCAGGTGTCTATGTTTTTTTTCTTCACTTGAACAACTGAGGGAGTGGGCTGCAAGTTCATGGGATTGGCAAAGGCTGCTAGTTGAACCAGCTATGCCTCTGCTGCATGCTAAAAGTAATTAATCCACAAGCTGCTCTTGCAAAACACTAACACACACTACCCTACCCCACTTAAAACCACACAAAACCCAAATATAAATGTGGTTTAAAATAATTAACACAAATAAACAAATAAATAAAAATGACAGGTGAATGGCGTCCCCAGTCATAAACCCCAAATACACAGTGTTAATTCACAATGAACACAAAATTGCAAACTTACAGAAATGCACTAAAAATGCATCCACAACACCATAAAATATTAAAATAAATTAGAACAACACAAGGGCCCCATTTCTAAAAGACTTGCTCTCAGTGCAAGTGACCACTTACACTGAGAGCAGGCCGAGAGCAAATGTTTTGGAATCTGGGCCCTGTATTAAGCCTGTTTATGGTTAGGCCTTACACCAAAGTAAGTCACTTACACTGAGAACAGGTCTTTCAGAATCAGAGCAGGCTTACACTGAGAGTAACTCTTTTGGAATCTGGCCCAAGCGTGCACTTCACCCTGCTATAACTAATCCCTGTTTTCTAGTATTAAAAAAATGAAACTGCACAAATTGCATGCCACAAAAACTACACACTTAAAGCTGTCCAAAACAGCCATCCCTCTTTAAACCAAACCCAAAGAAATTAAATATATGTATATAACATTTCAGATAAAATTAAAAAAAAATTACAGGTTACCACTAAATTGTAATTAGAACACTACCCACAAATGAATGCCATTCATGAAAACTTGTATATCTGCAGTAAGTTCATCTTCATTAGGCAATTTACATACTTATAGCATAGTGTTCTAATAGAAAGGAAATAAAACTTTAAAAGAAGTGAGAGAAGACGACTAAATGGATAAATCATTTATTGGGAATGTAAGTTAGGTGGTACATAAAATATCTTTACAGTCACAGATTTTGTTCTCTAGATACTCTGTATCACACTGCAGACCCTCATGTATCCCATATGTGTATGTATATTCACAGAGAGAAAAAAAAATCTGTCACCCATTTTGTGTGTGTGTGTGTGTCTTTTTTCCTTATCAATTGCTTTCCCGTTTGCCAGTGTCTATACTTACTGTATGAATGTTTGTTCTTCAGTGTTGTGCATGCAGCCTGAGTTTTAGCTGAAAATGGACCATTTTACATACCAGATTAATCAAATAAAATAAATAAGTAAAATCAATTTACAGTAAGGCAAAAAATTCACTACTTTTTTGCGAATGCAGTTTTATTAAAATCTGCAGAAAATCCAGGGCAAACATTGTAGACCATCAAAGTTATGAATTTCTTGTCTCAGACAGTTTCATGATGTTCTTCGTGTTTCACTGTTGCAGTCATCACACTTGGGTTATCTGTCTGCAGGTAGCCCTCAGTCGGCCCGAATACCAGATTCTTGGGATTTCTGCATCGGATGCTGTCACCTCATCCATGACGTCAGGTCGTCAGGGGTATAAAACATGCAGCTGATGCCATTACATTAGCTTTTCTTGCCGCGCGGGAGCCCGAAGCAGAAGCAGTTCGCAAGTGCCGGTCGGCAGCTGCCTGAAATTTTCTTTTTTCGAGTTTCAAACCTGAAGTCTTCTAAAGCTAAGTACCCTGTTGGGAATCCTTTTTTCTTGCTCTAACCGATGTCAGAAAAAGTTAATTGTCTTGCCTATGGAAAGCAAATACCTCACAGAGATTTTCATTCTCACTGCGTCTCCTGTTTAGGCCCAGACCATGACGTCCCTCGCTGTTGGTTTTGTGCCTTGTTCAATGCCCAAACTATTCGTTGTTGGGCTATTTTTGTCTCTAAATTCTTTTGGTCTCGTTCTCCGTATTCTGAAATGGCTTCCGTAAGCCATCCGACTACCGATTTTCCGAAAAAACGCAAAGATAAAGACAGAGACAGTCTGCATAGGAACACAACTGCTGACGCTTCTGTTAAGCTAGTCGCCAGTCTGCTGGTACTCAGTGAGGCAGCCCCTGTTACCCGCTTCTACAGATTCTCAGGCCTCTACTGAGATCCATTCCTAGTCCGATATGCCGCAAGATGCTTCTTCGACTATGGAACCTGCGGATGTTTATACCTTGATGGGGCCAGAGCCGCTGTGTAGGCACCAGCTTCTGTGGGTGTATTCAGACCTTCTGATGTTAGTATCTAACTGACTACTTCGTTAATGACTAAATGTACCGGATTTCTTGGGCACAGAGTTTGCACTATGCCTAGGAAACCAATGACCAAAGCACATTCTCAAGCTCCCATACCACAGAAACAAATGCTTAGAATGGCTGAAGACCTTATTACTTTAATTAGGGGAAGCCAGCCTTCCCCCTCTAAAAGACAAAGAATTGATTTTCCTTCTGATTCTTCAGACCATGAGTCTGATGACTCTGACCCCTGTGATTACCAGGACATACCCTTATCTACCTACGAGGACTCAGATGCAGAGGATTCAGTTCCCTCAGACCCCCCCCCCCCCGAGGACCTCTCTTTCGGTGAAACCTTGTATACCCTAAGAGAGCATTTCTACTGGGAATGCCAGGACTACCCACAGTCCAAAAAGAGACTCAGGGGAATTTTTAGACTTGCCTCAGCATAGGCCTCTAGCTATTCCCCCTGTCCTGGATATTGTAGATGATGTCTTCATGGAATCTAGCCTTACCCCTGATACTTTACCACCTGCTTGCTAGAAAGCCTGACAGATACTACAGAGTACCTGACTCTCACAAATTTCTCTTTAAAAATCCCACTGCGGATCCAGAGACTATTTCCCAGGGACCTAATGGTATTAAGGCTTCTACAGCCAAAAACACTACCCCTTCGGACAGGGATTCTAGGGCTATAGACAGATGGGGTAAGAAGGTTTATACCTCTGCAACTCTTGCCATCAGGGCTTTAAATTGCCAGTTTCACATGTTGAAGTACCAGCAGCATATTATTGATCTAATTAAACAAAAAATGTTGATTCCTGATTGTGCAGAAAATAAGGACTTACAAGACTTAATGCATTCTACAAACCAAGTTGGTAAACATACTTTGCAGTGTGGTTTTGATGCCTTAGAAGCATCTTGCAGGGTTGCTGTCACTGGGTCTGTTCTGAAAAGGCATGCTTGGCTGAAGGAAAAAATTTTGCCAGACCATGTTAAGGCAAAATTACTTGATGCTCCATTAAACCAAGAATGTTTGTTTGACACTAAAGCAGAAGTTGTTCTTAAAAAGATGGAGGAAAAAGCTAAATCCATGCAAACTGTTAAAGATTTCTTACAGGTACAGCCACCTAGATTCAGTAGGCATTGGCCTTCAAAAAATTGGTCCTTTCCAGTCCCTTCCAGACCTTCTCAGCCCAAGCCCAGGGGCAACAGACCACAAAGACTACAGCCTCAGGGTATGCCCAGATCTAAACAATGGAGTCCTCACTTCTCAAAAACTGGGAATGGCAAGACACCCCCTATGGAAAAAGTTCACAATGACTTGTCCCTAATCCTTCCCACCCATGCCCAAGTACTTGCATCCCTAGGAGGAAAACTTGCCCTGCATGCAAAAAACTGGGAGTATATTACCCAGGACCGATGGGTCTTAAACATTGTATCCCAGGGATATAGATTCTGTTTCCATTTTCTGACAACCCCAAGCGGATTGCCAGACCTTTCTCCAAACCAGTGAACAGAGGCCCAAAAGCAAGTACTTTCTCTTCTCAGTATCAGGGCTATTCAGCCTGTGCCAACACAGCAAAGGGGACAGGGTTTCTACTCCAGGCTGTTCCTGTTGCCCAGGAAAGAGAACTCTTGGTGCCCTATTCTGAATCTGTCATCCCTAAACACCTTCCTGGCGGTACCAAAATTCAAAATGCTTACACTCCAGCAGCTCCTTCCTATGCTAGCCAAGGACTCCTGGCTAGTCACCCTAGACTTAAAAGAAGCTTATCTGCACATCCCCATAAGGGAATCTTGCAGGAAATATCTACGTTTCAGGGCAGGCTCTATGCACTATCAGTTCTCTGCACTTTCCTTTGGCTTATCTGCTGCGCCCAGGGTATTCATAAAGTGCCTGGCTCCAGCCATTGCTTACTGCAGGCAGAGAAATATTCAAATTTACCCATACTTCGATGATTGCCTGATTCAAGCGGACAGTCAGGAATTGCTACTTCAGCACCTGACATTTGTATAGACTCCTAACTTCTCTGGGGTATACCATCAATGAAAAGAAATCACATCTGGTACCCAGCCAAAAGATTGTATTCCTGGGAGCAAGCTTGAACACAGCTTCCCAGATGGCATTCCTCACTCCAGAAAAGCAGGTTTATTTGACAACTTATTTCAAACTACTGGCCACCCAAACCCAGCTATCTGCAAGAAAAATACTGCAAGCCCTAGGGTTCATGGCCTCATGTATTCTACTGATTCCATATGCAAGACTGCATATGAGGAAACTTCAGTGGTACTTAAAAAGTCTCTGGTGTCAACATTCCCAGGACCTGGAAACAGTGATTCCTATCATTCCTTGCCTAAGGACAGAGTTTCTTTGGTGGGCAGAGGCTTGAAACCACAACAAAGACTCCCTTTCTCACAACCTCCCATTGTCCAAACTCCAACAACAGACACATCATACTATGCATGGGGGGCTCACATGGCAGGCAAATGCATTCAAGGCAAATGGAGCCCAGGACAAATTCACCTGCATATCAGTCAAAAAGAAATGTTAGCTGTACAGAATACACTGACAGCCTTCAAATATCGTATCCTGCCAGGACAACTCCTGATAAAGGCAGACAACACCATAGTTATGTGGTACATAAATAAGCAGGGGGGGACTCACTCCTACCCACTCTGCAGGTTAGCCATGGCTCTGTGGAACACAGCCTTAAGCAACCAAGTGCACCTGCAAGCTCAATTCCTGCCAGGCAAACAAAATTCTCTGGCAGATGACTTAAGCAGACATCTAATGGACTCACATGAGTGGAAACTGGAACCAAACTCAAACTTCTAATACACAGGTGAGGGACACCAAAGGTGGACCTCTTTGCGTCCCTCCAAAACCATTAACTAAACAAATTTTGCACCAGAATTCCCCACAGTCAAGCTTGGAAAGTGGATACCCTATCCTTCACATGGGAAAACCTCTCAAGCTATGCCTTTCCCCCTCTGCCCCTCCTTCCAAAAGTACACCTCAAGATCAAACAGAACAGGCCAAGGACAATCCTTATTGCACCAGACTGGCCACGCCAGCACTGGCACCCACTCCTATGCAGTCTGACAGCAGTGCCACCCTGGCACCTACATCAGACCCCCTCTCTGCTGTCCCAGCAGGAGGGAAAGATTTTGCATCCTCAGCTGCAAACCTTGAACCTGGCAGCCTGGCTTATTTCCTGAATACATCACCAGCAACCCTCAGCAAACAGGTGCTGGATGTTATCCTTGAGGACAGGAGGCCCAGTACTAGGAAATCCTATTTGGAAAAGTGGAATAGATACTGTTCATGAAGCCAGTCTCAAGGGAAGGACACAGCCATGCCCTCCTTGCCTCAAATCCTAGATTACCTAGCAGAGCTGCTTCACAAATGCCTATCCTTCTCATCAATTAAGATTCATGCCTCTGCCATCTCAGCTCATTGCAATACTGAGCCACCCATCTTCTCTCACCCTCTGATCAAACAGTTCCTGAGAGGAGCTAACAATTTAAGACCTCCAAGGAGAGCTCCCACTCCTGCCTGGGACCTTAACTTTGTACAAGAGAAGCTCATGCTTCCTCCTTTTGAGCCTGCTGCTACAGCAGACATAAAATTCCTCTCTTGGAAAACAGCCTTACTGCTAGCCATCACTTCAGCAAGAAGATTGTCTGAGTTACAGACTCTTATGGCTGTGGAACCCTTCATTATCTTCCATGCGGACAGGGTTTCCCTCAGTACAACCCATCTTTTATGCCCAAGGTTGTATCCAGTGTGGCTTTAAACCAATCCATCCATTTGCCAACCAGAATAAAGGGGAAAGGATCCTGTACTCCTTGGACATGCACAGACAGCTCAGGTTCTACCTTGACAGGACTAAACCTTTCAGAAAATCTGAGCAGCTGCTAGTCAGCTTTGCTACAGGGGCAGAGGGCAAGGCCATTTTGCAACAAGCCATTTCTAAATGGATAGCACACATCCATTTCTGCTACAAACACCATGGAGAACCTACCCCACTGGGGATCAGGCCTCATTCCACTAGGGCTACCTCATAGGTTGGTACTAGGCTATTGGCCCTAGGGCCTATACAAGCCTAGCCAGACAATTCCCTGGATATTTCTTCCTACAATATTTACTTTCCTGGACCCCTGTCTAGCAGGGCGACTGACGTGATCCCCGGGATGAATTTCCTACAAGGCCTGCTAGCCAGCCTGACTACGTGGCTGCCTCCACCCTTCCTGAGCTTTGGGAATCAACCCAAGTGTGATGACTGCAACAGTAAAACACTAAGAACATAGTACAGTTGCGTACACTTACCATAAATGTAGATGTTCGAGTATATTCACTGTTGCAGTCCTGGTTACCCTCCCTCCAGCCCCCTGTCTTTCTATACTTTCTACCTATCCTCTTTTTTGCCCATATCTTATGGAAATGGTATTTACTTTTCACTGGAGGTGTTCCACACCGTTTGATTGTTTCCTATTTTGGGGGCTCCTGACATCTGGGGCAAGAAAAACTGATGTAATGGCATCAGCTGCATGTTTTATACCCCTGGCGACCTGACATCATGGATAAGGTGACAACATTTGATGCAGAAATCCCAAGACTCTGGTATTCGGGCCAACGAGGGCTACCTGCAGGCAGATAACCCAAGTGTGATGACTGCAACAGTGAATACACTCGAACATCCACATTTATGGTAAGTGAACACAACTGTACTTTCAGCCAGCAGCTCAGACACTAGATTAACTGGTATAGGAAGGTGGGAGTGGAGCAGTTAAAACCAGCTTACCTTCTGTGGATGCAGGGGGCCATGACTTGTTTGGGGGAGGGCCATGGCCTGCACTAGTGATGCACTGCACTACAAACGGGATACATGTTGTTATATGCATTTATCCCAGATGTGCTTGTCATAGGACAGGGCTGTTAGGGCTAAAACACACAGTTCTGATCCCCACCATGGATCCATCGATATCACTCCTATCTGTCTGCTGTCACCCTGACAGGGACTAATGGCCTATAGAATTCACCAGAGGGAAATGAATGTGTCAGCTGGGAATCTGAGGAAGGTTAGACGATCAATGGTGGGGACCAGGCCAAAAAAAAAAAAAAAAGCTATGAGTTTGTGTGTTTAACTTGAGGAGTGCTGCTTTTTAACTTCATCAGTTTCAGTGTGTTGTCTTTAAATTTACTGAAGGTCAGTTTCTTCAGACCATAGTGTGTATGACAACTGCTGTTTTTCAGATCAAGGTCTAAGATATTAACTAAATAATTGTGGTTGAACAAGATTTTGTGTTGAATAAAATAATGCCCCTAGCATAATTTGAAAGTTCTCTTTTTTATGTTTAATCAGATGAATGCAGCTATGTACTTTTTAGCCTGCTAACAATATTACTCCCAGATTAAAACATATATAGTCTTCCTGACAAGTCTAATATCCAAGACAATATTGTTCTTCTGTATGTTGACGTAACATTTTTATACTGAATTATCCAGCTACTGTTAAATGGGCAATTATCTAGCTAATGTTAACTGCTTATTTATTAGTGGCTTAAATTGTTAGGCTTCATCATCCCACCCATTTTTTTAAAAAATAAAAAAAATTGCTGTCCACTTTGATCACTGATAAAAAGGATAGCCATTTGGTTAGGAACAGTGGTATGTGCGGTGGTATTATCACTGTCCTACATCATTCTGAGTTTGGGGAGTTCATTATGTTATTATTATTCATACATTTTATATCTGATGTTATACACACCTCACATTGTACAGGTATATTACTAAGAGACTTGGGGACTACAGCCAAAGTGCCACGCATGCTAGATGCTATACTAATTCATGGAGATTTGGAACTGTTGACAATTATAGGAGCAAGGTACTGGGTTCTGTCTTCTTTAATGTCATCCTAAAACATGACAAAACAGCTGGCAGGGATATTCTGTTTGTAGTTAGAATGTAATTTTTATAATTACAAGTATTATGAAGGAATCTCCTTCCTGGCATTGACTAAGTGCTTGCATTTGTCTTTTCTAATCTGCAGCTTCCATATTTTTGCTTACTTTATTACCCTTTCGGTGTTCTTCATTAGACTCTTTTCCCCGCCTTTTATTTCCTCGTCTATCTTTGTGTCTTCAGAAAAGAAGATTGCTCTGCTTTCTTTTTCTGAAGCTATGTATGTAATAAACACATGAATAAACTGGACCCTGCACTGACCATTGAGGTACTGTGTTAAAACACTTTCCTTATTCCTGACATCACCCCTCATCACAACTCCCTTTGACTCAGTCTTCAGCCATGCTGTTCTGCTGTAAATATGAACTTCTGAATATGGTTTGATTACTTTTATATTAAGTTTGCCTATGTCATAACTGATAATTCAGTAAAGGTGTTAAAAGATTATTGCTAGTGCCCTAAAAAGGTGTTCGCTGGAGAGCCATTTTAGGTCTTTCAGGACTTTCAGTACTTCAGAGAGCCAAAATTCAAACTTTTGACCCAACAAATCCTCTTGCTTCATTTCCCCTAGCTCAGGTGGTCACCCTAGATATCAGGGATGACTACCTGTACATTCCCATTCACAAAGATCAAGATGCTTTCTCATATTCAAAGTAAGGGTTTGTCAGTACTAGTTTAGCTCTTTTCCCTTTGAATTGGCTACTCCTCTGAGAGTATTTACTACTACTGCTCTGAGAGTATTTGTAGATCCCATAATCAAGGAATACTGAACCAAAGGCCTTCACATTTACCCCTACCTGGATTACTGACTGATTAGGCCTTCACATTTACCCTTACCTGGATGACTGGCTGATTAGGCCCAGTCCCAGGACAGAGGTAGACTAGGCATTTAGTTTTACTCCAGCTTTCCTTCAAAATCTCATTCTGTATCTCAGTGCACTCAATTCCCAGTTCCTCTTCAGAAAATGATCTGTTCTTTGAACCTCCCTTCAAGAAATATCGAGTAGACAGGAGGAAGATGGAGAGGAAAAAAAACAAACATTCAGTCTATTAAACAGTTGTTTCTTTCCCTTATTCCAAGGCAGGGAGTACCCATCAAAAAATCTGACCTTTCTGCCTTTACCAGGGTAAAGGCAAGTGGGTAAAAGGTAAAAAGATGACCATAAAATAAGAAATGGTGAGAAGAGAATAAAAGGGGTGCTGTGGGCCCCCAGGGCCATACTTCAGAAACACATCAGTAATGACTATCTCATGTTTTCCTCTTCCCCCATCCCACACCCAAACCCAAGCTTAGACCTCCAGAACCCCCCCCCCCGTGCTGTGACAGACAACAAAAAGATAGGTTGTTGGCAAACCTTATTTGCAGAACAGTGGCAGCAAATAACAGAAGATAAGAGGGTACTTCCGCTGATTTTACAAGGGTACATACTATATTTCTTAAGATCACCACTCCCAGGGATTCTACCACCAGCACCAAAAGTGAAAAGACTGCTGGTGTAACCCCTCCAGAAGACTTCCTTCAACAGGATGCTGTAGAGGGAGAATGCATCCACAAGGGAGAAGAGGGCAAAGGATTCTATTTAAGATTATTGCTGATGCCCAGGAAAGATGGTCCCTGGAGATATATGTTCAAATGCTTATTATACAGTGTTCAGGCCCTAAGACCATTAAGGAACACTGACTACCAAAGTGTTAGATCATATACCCAATCTCCATCCATATATCTTGAAGATCTACTGTTATGCTAAATGCCACAG
Organism: Protopterus annectens; assembly: GCF_019279795.1. Taxonomy (NCBI): domain Eukaryota; kingdom Metazoa; phylum Chordata; order Ceratodontiformes; family Protopteridae; genus Protopterus; species Protopterus annectens. Next base: position 880,991,662 of record NC_056730.1, on the reverse strand, counting down.
ATGAAACTTAAACCTGACTGTAGATGAGCTCTGGCTGAAATGTCTTACATCTAGGGTTGTCAGTCACAAAGCATTGCTTATGCTACAGGTCATATTTGTATCACAAAGTACAGTATGTACCAATGCATAATCATAGCTGGCTTTAGGCACCAGCGAACCCTGCAGTCGCTGGGGGCCCCCTGATCCCTGGAGGCACCCAACCATAGCAAGTTATCTTATCCTGATATTTTGTAACATGCCTGTCAAGCCAACAAAAGCTAGTACAGCATTCTTGTATACTTAATAAACCACATGGGTAATAACTCTTATTTATATCTCCTTTAAAATTCAAGGATATTTCTGGTTGTAGTAACAGTGTTTTGTCAAGTAACAGGCAACAAAATACCATTAAATATTTTACCACTGACATAGTGCCCCTGGCTTAGTTAAATCCTGCTGTTGGACATTTTCTCCACTAAAACTAACTACATAGCCAGCTTTAGGTCCCTGCTATACCCATGACTGCAGGGGCCCCCCTTAATCATCCTTGACTGTGTGGGCGGCCCACAGAAGCTGTTGCTGCTTGGGGAAAATGAGGAAATGTATTTACTAATTAGGCTCTTTAACCTGAACAGGGCTGTGATATGACCCTGTTAGGATGACGATGATAATGAACATGAGCAAGGTAAGCACTAGAAAGATCAGCAGCCCAGAGTGACTTATCTCGGTGCAAATTTGGGATTTTAAGAAGAGCTGATACTTCTGATCATCAGGGATGATTTTCTCTTTCAGAGAGTTTTATAAATAAAGCAAAACACCAGATACAATAACTCTCAATTTCTTTGCTTAAGAATTCAGTGCAATCCCAAAAATAATAGAATAAAGGCTCAGAATCAGGACTACATTTTAAATATTACTCTAATTTGCTTAAAAAGTTAACAGAATAACACCTTTTGCATCAACATGTATTTCTGGACAATAAGTGAAAAACCTAGATGTCTGGATTGATTGACTGTAATCCTGAATGATTTCAGAGCAAATCAAACTTTTTAGGAAAGAGAAAGCAAAAGTATGAACAAAATCAGGGAAGGTCAATGAAATCAGGGACAGTGGCGGGTATGTGAAATCAGGGACAGTGACAGGTATGTGAAATCAGGGACAGTGGCAGGTATGCATTAATCCTCAATGAGAAAAATAGAACTGACTTACCCCTGCTGCTGTTTGACAACTGCTAAACATCAGTTACTGATCTGCTGCGGCAGTACCAGTGTTGCACAATGTATTGCTATTTGCTGAAATAAGTACAAAATTAGTACTGCTATGGCCAAGCTTGTGTGCATGTGTGTGTGTAAAAATATCACTGATTTTTATCTGTGCATACACCCAATAATGCCAGGACACAGGAGTTCCGTTCAGAAGCTCGAAATACTGAAATCTCGAATTTCAGTATTTCGAGCCCAAGAAGCCGAATCCACATGATAGCGAAAGTTTAGAAGCGTGAAATTCAAAACTTCGAATACAGGTTATGTATTCAGGTAAGTGTGTGTGTGTTAAAAGGTTTGGGTAGGGGCTGTGGTGTGTGTTAGTGTGTTTTGTTGCTGTGATGTGTGTGTGCGGAGAGAAAGTAGCTTGTGTGGTGGTGTTTTGTGTGTGTTTGTATGTAGTGCGACCTCGGAGTGAGAATATTTAAGTAGGGGGGTGTGGGGGGGCACAGCCTTTATGTAGTAGAGTGATTATGAGCATTTGTGTGGTGGATGGTGTGTTTGTGTCTGTGTGTAGTAAAACTGCGAAATTCAAAACTTCCAGTATTCGAGGTTTTGAATTTTGCGGTTTTTAGTTTTCATTGTTTTGTGGATTCCACTTCTTGGGCTGGAGATACTGAAATTCGAGATTTCAGTATTTCGAGCTTCTGAAGTGAATCCGGACACATACATCATTGTTCTGGATATCAGTAAAAAATGTATCTAACAAGTAATTTTATTTCAAATGTAAGACATAAAATATATCCAAAACATTCAGACAGTTAGATCTTCTTGGAGTCTGGTGGCCCTCCACTCAACAGACTGTATAAATGGATACTGGGGGCTCCCTTAATCATCCTTGACTCTGTGGGGACCCCACAAAAGCCGTTTCTGGTTGAAGAAAAATGAGGAGAAAAAAAGTATAAATTTTCTCATTGAGCTGTTTAACCTGAACAGTGCTGAGATATGACCATTTTAGGATAAAGTTTGTAATAGTCTCTGGTTTCAACCACGCCCATTCTAGAACCAGCCCTGCTCAAATGTGTGTGTACAGAATGCTCCTGTAGTTTATGGGGGGCTGGGGATTGTGTGGCTATTACAACTTTAATTTTCATCACAGTCAAACCTTAGAGGTGTGCACATGAAGTCATTATAGCTTGTGTTTGAGCTGAGGACAGTGTGGTCATTGTTTATTTACTTTTCTCACAGACCTTATAGGTGTAAAAAGAAGGTTACTATAGCTCATGTAGGGGTGGTGTACTGTCTAGGAGCAACAACTTAAAATATATTACTGAAATCATTCTCACAATCACACATCAGGCACATATACATGGGGCTGACTTTGAGGGTTAGGGGTGAGGAGGCATGCTATGTATATGTATGTCAGCAGTCACTTGAAATATATGACTAAGGCAATTTGAACCTCTGCTTTCATCCCAATCTAACACCAGAGGGATGCGTAGCCAGTGACTGTAGTGTTAAGGAGGCAGGCAGGATTCCCAGATAGGATCAGTGTATCCTCACAGCAACTGGTGTGCTAGTTTATTGTGAGCTACTATTATGTCAGCTTTGAACATTAAGCCTTGTGCACAGCTTACGTCTTCATTGAAAGAAACAAAATAAGACTGAAATTCTTTTCTTTTTCATGATTTTTGTTTAGGTTACCACTGGAGTAAAATGCTGAAGAAAATGCTCTAAAATTCATCGCAGACCATCTGTAAAATGGTGGCTTCTTGAGCCCTGGCTTATCTGGGTTATTTCCTAAATGGTTATTACTATGTATCTGGGTCAGGAAAGGTCTGTTGAAAGGATGTAAGGAGAACTGAAGCTGAACAGCAGCACCGAATTTCTTTCCTTAATTATAATTTCTGTTCACGCCATTATTGGATGAAAAGGTTGTGTAAAAAGAAAAAAACAACTTTAAAATGCACTTCAGAGCATATAGAAAGTTATGGTTCCTTAACAAAGCTGAGAGTAAGGCAAAATGTGAGAAAAGGAAGAAAAAAGTAATGTGTACGGTATGGGGAGCCCAAAGGGAAGGGCTCAGAGGTGAGGACTGGAGGATGTGTGGGAGGGATTTTGAAACAGTAGGTCAAGTCATCACTTGAGTTAAGCCCAGGGCCAGACCATCATTGTTGCAACTAAATGCAATAACTGTTAAGTGTCCCTTTGTTAGACAGGTCAGCAAAGTGTGGTATATAGGCTTGTAATGTAAAAGTTAATGTAAAAAAATAAATAAAAAATAAATTAAAAGTTTGTCGCTACTGGTCTGTCTGTGCGTGCTACCCCTAAAGGTTTGCATTGCAAACTAAAAGGTTTCTTTGGAGGGGTAGCATTGACAGGATGATACTTATACTGGAAGTGACTAGGGGGCCACCCAACTTGACATTTGCTGGGGGCCCCCAAAATGCTAACACCGGCCCTGTGCATAATGAACTTTTCATGCTATATTGAGAGTCTTGGCTCATTAATGCTGTCAGATTTTGGGGTGTTAAGTTCAACGATGATGAAGGTGTGCTCAGTTAAGCTAACTAGAAAAAGATTTTAAATTAAATGTGTTAAAAACAGGAACATTCAGAAGCAAAAGCAATATTTTTTCTGAATTTCATTGACATTTAACATTTTTTTACTATTAAATCACACTTCTGAATGCTGCACTTTCAGTAGCATAGTTAGGCCTCATACCTCAAGCTGTGAGAAACAAAAGAATATTACAGCTGTATAGGCACTTAACATTAAACACTGGTGCTCTCAACACATTACAGGGAAGTCTCTCACAGGTCTAGAGGCAGAAATATGTTAAAAAACTTAACATATGCACTTTAGAGGAAAACCAAAGGAGAAACGGAGGAAAACTGCTGACTATAACCACCAGTAACCGAACAACCAGCACTCCAGAAACAGTCAGGCACAAAACGATGACCAATAAAAAGACTTTAATATTTCTTAAATAAAAATAACACAAGCCATAAACACTTTAATGTTTTCATCGATACACCCCTACTTAAATACCTTTTGTAATAAAACATTCAGTCATCCAATAATTCAATTAAGTGACAATTAGATAAGTTTCAGGACAAAGCTATAACATCAAAACTGTAACTTGACAGTTGTGGGAATTTCATAAATGGCAACCACAAGCATATAAAAATAAATAAAAAATGTTTTACAATTTTTAAAAATTTATATAAAATATACCTATAAATATTTACTGTAACCTTTTTAAAACAAAACTATATCACCATCTACTGGCCAAAAGTAATTATTACATCTAAGAAACCTATGTAAATGTATGAAAGGTATAAAAAAATATATACAATAAATACATATAGAAAAGGGGTGCTATCAAACAATGACATATAAAAAATATATATGAAAATCTTTTAAAAAAATATACATATGAAACTTGAAAGTGCATAAAAAATATATTCTTAACCTAAGTGCCTAAGCTTGTGAAAATACCAAATAAATAGTATTATAATATAAAAACGTGGTAAGAGTAAGACTTTTTGTAACTGTAACACTTTTGGAGTCATTTACTTAGGTCTGTGTGAAGTTTGTGAAGCTTTTTATGTGGGAAAAACGGAAAGGAAAGTGAAAACCAGGGTATATGAACACTATTATGATATCAGGAGTAAGAATTATAAAAATGCATTGTTTAAACATACCCTAATATGTGATAAGGCTAGGTTTAATTTTTATGTTTTAGAAGAGGTTGCAATTGATGTAATGGGGGACCATGGGAAACCACAATAGAATGTAAAGAATTATATTGGTAGCTGGTATTGAAAACCAACAGGGTCCCTGGGCTTAACGAGAATGTCTCTTTAGCCCCAGTGTTAAAATTGAGAACAGCAAGGTTATAAAGAGAGAATTTTTTTAAATACTCCCTTTTTGTATTATAATACTATTTATTTGGTATTTTCACAAGCTTAGGAATATAGGTTGAGAATATATTTTTTAAAGATTTATATATATATATATATATATATATATATATATATATATATATTTTTTTTTTTTTTTATAGGTCATTGTTTATTAGCACCCGTTTTCTTTACATATTTGTTGTATATATTTGTATACATTTTTTTCATATATTTACTCAGGTTTATTAGATGTAATAATTACTTTTAACCACTAGATGGTGATATATTGTTTTAAAAGATTACAGTAAATAATATTTATAGGTATATTTTATCCAAGTTATTTAAAAGTTGTAAAATGGTTTTATTTTTTTATATTTTTTTATTTTTATGTGCTTATGGTTGCCATTTATGGAATTCCCACAATTGTCAAGCAAAGTTTTGATGTTATAGCTTCATGCTCTGAAACTTATCTAATTGTTAATTGGATTATTGGATGATTGAATGTTTTATTACCAAAGGTATTTCAGCACTGGTGTATTATGAATGTTGCATCTGATAACATTTTGTAGTAGATGAAAATGTGGTGAGAACGTTAAAGCATTTATGGTCCGTGTTATTTTTATTTAAGAAATATTTTTTATTGATCATCGTTTTGTGCCTGGGTGTTTCTGGAGTGCTGGTTGTTCGGTCACTTTAGAGGAAAAACAGAAAAGGAAATCGCTACTACAAATTTTCAGGAATGTCAACAAACCAGAAATGATGAAGTCCAAGATGGAAGATTTTTGTTTTGTTGAAAAGCAGATGTGCAAATGTAAGAGGTCACAGTCTGAAGATGACAAGGATGGCTCTTTAACCATAGGAGGAAGAACGGAAGTCTTTTTGTTTTCACCGCTGATAACTGTAGGTTTATTATACAACCTCCTTGTAGTGGGTGTGGGTTCAAGTATAGTAGGCATCTTAGAAATGTGAGGACTGGATTCCTATCGATTCGCCAAAGGAACTTTCAGCGAATGTAAAAAGAACAGTGTACATTCTTTGAAACTACTTTTCTGAAAATTGGTGTTTGCACCTTTCTCCACTGTTGTGCAACCTTGGAGTTGATATATAAGTTTGGGGATATGGGAATGTCCTACATGGGGTTGGTGAAGGCGGGTTTGCCACCCTGCAAAAAAATATCATTGGTAGTTTCTGTGAATATTTTTAGATAATTTAACATTCATCAAAACTGCCTTCAGTGTGTTAATATGAATGTGTGAGGATTTTGGGACATGAATAGAATGGACAGTGTATCACCCAGTGAATATTGGGCAAACTCTGTGGGCAAACAGTATGCATCTGTTATCAGGTTCTGTTTATGTCATTGTAGCAGCCTTTATTTTATTTTCTGACTAGTGGTTATTTCTTTCTTGTTAGACTATTGGGAAATTTGTCATTGTCTCCACAATCCTTTACTTTTCTTGTTGAAGTGTGGTAGGCATTTTAGAAATGTCTTGTCACAGACTTTGAAAAGAAAAAAATAGAATTTTAATATATTTTCATACAGTGTACTTGGAAGAAGATCCATCAAACAAATATGTTTTTACTCCTTCAGATCTCGATCTCGGTGTAATACAAGCAGTGGCAGTGAATCTGAGAATTCCATTAAAGAGCATCGGAAAAGAAAAAACAGGTAGTGTTCCTAATACATTGATTATTTCAATAATGGATGGAGGCCAACAAACCATTGTTATGGGTTTGTGTATTTGCATATCTGTGACTGTGTATCACTTATCCAGTGTAGGCTGTTACTGTCCTTTTCTCAGTAAGGGGTAATCTTTGTAACAACAGCTGTAAGCAACTGTTTATTGCTGATATGCTATTTATTTTGATCTAGGTTTTAGCAACTATAGTAGTAATACTCACTGTCAGGTATGTCTAATCCTTAAGCCCAGAACGAAATCTTAGCTCCTTAAGTGACTTCTGGTTCACAACTATATTTTATACTATGGGGAGTAACACTTCCCATTTAAGAAAAGCATTAACAAACACCTATGCCGTCTTTAGAAGTCAATGTTCAACATTATAAAAAAACATTACTAACTTCTTCGATGCTGTCTACACTAGGGTGCAGTTACGGAGCTTTTAAAAAGTGCATTATATAGAAAGCCTAGTAGCACTAATGGCATCCGGCACTGCAGGAGCCGTCACACTTTTAAAGTAAAGTGAAATATTCCAAAAATCCAGGGTTGCAGGATGGTTAGAAATATATTTGATGTAAAAATAAGAGAGGGCAGTTTTCCAAAGAAATACAAATGATACTTGGAAAAAGATTATCCATGTGATTATTAAGTGATTCAGGAAATGGATCAGATCAAGTTTATTGCTGCTGCTGCTTAGCATTGAAAGCAAGTATGTTATGGCATGTTGATAACATTACAAACACTGCAAATACTGTACAGGGCATGACCAGCTTTGTTTTAACTCCCATTTCTGCCTGCTGTCTGCTAAAGTACACACAGTACCTTGGTTACAATGGCTTATCTTAGACAGGGAAGACATAAGGACATAAACCATTTCCCTACTGCTTTACCAGCTTTCAAAGCTGGTATAGCACATTGAGTTTTTTTCTTTTTTTTTTTCCTTTATCCTTACTTTTGACTAATGTTAGTACATGGAGAAGATAAATCTCCATGCACTGCAAAATTACAATTGGATCTCTGTAACTATGGGGTTGCAGGGGAAGACAAAGCAAAGACAGACAGACGGGAGAGGCATGTACACAAAAGGGAGACAGCAGTGGGAGGTGCAAACAGACAGAGGAAGGACAGCCGTTTATGGGGAGCATTTGATTACAAACAGGGTGTAATGAGTAACACACAAGGTAGGGAAAACACCATGAAGGGGGATAGGACAGAGTATGGAGGTCAGTCTGAATGACCCAGAGATGAACCCGGCCAGATGTCAGTCACTTCCATGGCTGACATTGTTGACATGCCAAACTTATAATGACCTGATGTTCAGGGTCAGTCAGCCATGCAACACTGTCAGCCACACAAGGAGATAATCCAGGGTCTGAATGCATGAGTTCAGCTTTCAGCTCATCTTGTGTGTGGCCAGCTGCCACAACTAATACTGGAACATAAAATCCAAATACAGTTTAGGAATGAGGTTGAAAAAGAGACTTTAAGATCCTATTTGAGCACAATATGTAAAACGTACTGGACATTTTGAAAACATATGATAATAGAGGTGTATGGATTAGGGGATGGGATTGTTCTTTTATTTTGAAGATTGATAATGATGATATTATCCATATTCCAATTGTTATATCTATTGATGGAAATAAGGGAATTGTAAGATATTGAGGACAGCCTAAAGCTTGTTTTTACTGTGGTAATTCAGATCATTAGTAAATGTGTAAAAATGTTATAATTGTGGGAAACTGGGCATGATGTACAAAATGTGTTTTGAAATACTATAAATATAATGAATCAGGGCACATGTGGATGTACTGTAAGAAGGGTGATGAAGGGAAAGAAGGGGAAATTACAGGAAAGCAGAATGAACAGGAAATACTACAAGAATATGTAACTACTGAAACAGATGATGCTATCTTTCAAAAACAGACAGAAGTGGTAAAACAAATAATTGTAAAACATGACAGATATAATAAGGAAAGTAATATAGAGCAGAGATTTGAAATCAGTGATGAAAAAGATACACACTTGAATTTATTTAAAGCAAAGAAGAACTCTACAGGTGAAAGAGTAAGGGAGATAAAAGGAAAATTTATTGGAACTAATATAAAAGAAAAAAGGAAATGCTAAACATTTATAGTGAATTCCCTGCTGACCATCTAAAAAAACTCCAGCTATACTCTGTGGCATATCGTCTACTCAGAGGCGATCTCTGCTTAACATACAAGGCCATGTCAAACTCTGTGCTGTTAGACATGCTCCACTTAAAGAAATCCCAATCCCTCAGAGCCACATGCTCCAGGGATCTAAACCTTGTCATCACAATGAACAAAACATGCTGGAGGGATAGGTTACTGACCCAGAGACTCCCCATACTCTGAAATAGACTGCCTATACATGTCAAGCAGAGTGCCTCCTTGGCCCTCTTCAAAAGAAACCTTGACGATTGGATGGGAGATAGGAAATTCACCCCAGGAATCACGTCAGTCACCCTGCTAGACAGGGGTCCAGGGAAGTAAATATTGTGGGAAGAAATATCCAGGGAATTGTTATGGCTAGGCTTGTATAGGTCCTTGGGCCAATAGCCTAGTACAAACCTATGAACCTGTGATCTTTGGGGGACCCTCTGGGCCAGTCTCTGAAGCTACCAGTGAGTTCTCTAGGTCACCATGTAGGGTGTGGAAGCTTCTTCTCTAAGACTGGCTCAGAGGTTACACCACAGGTCATCCAGTATTAGCTGTGGCAGCTGGTCAGACAAGTTGAGATGACAGCTGAACTGGGTGACCTGTGGAGGACTCTCTTTGCCAGTCTCAGAGGAGAAGCTTCCAGACCCTGAGTGGTGACCATTGGTCCTTTATGTCACCTTCATTCACAGAGGAAGGGTTGGTGATTACCAGTGACCCAACAACAGGCACATCAGCTGGTGCAGGCATAGATGGCCACTACCATTCCACACCCTGCACTACAGCTGAACCTGTAGAAACAGGGAGACAAGAAATGGAAAGAGAAAAAATGCAACACAGTAGTACACCTGTATAACAACTCGATTTACAATTTGACATTCTAGACATCTACTACTATGTATATCCACCACCTGAAGGGCCTGTTACTTATCTTCAGACAGGTTTCCCAGTGTAAGGCAATCTTGTCTGCAAATGTAAAATAAAACACATACAGTACTTAATGTAGCTTGGTCCTGTCAACAGAAAGCAAGGATAAAATCTGACAATATTTAGAAAATGCAATGCAAAAACTTAATGTAGTGCTTATTATAAAATTATGTTTCTCTTTTTCTCTCTTTCATTTTTACCTTCTGTTAGTGGAGAAGGTCACTATACTTATTCTTGCCCTGCTAACCCAAATGAATGATGCCACTGGCATCACTTACCACCATGGCAAACTGCTGCCAGTCATCAAGTTTATATATGAGGCCATCATATTGACCCAGCAGGCATGGGTTGTTATCCTTTTGCAGCAAACAGAGGATGATTTTAGTCACCTGGCTGCACCAGGCAGGAGACCTGCTGAACCCAGTGCCTGTAAAAGCCATGTCCGCTTAACAGGTCAGAGTGAGGGTTGTAGGGACAGATGAACAAACATACATGGCCATGCATTCAAGGCATCACATAATGTGCTTCACTGGGGAGCAACAATGTGCTATGGAAAGCATCACTAAAATGGATAGGTAGTACTACAAGCTTTGTGGTGTTTTTGCATTAGTGTACTTTGCACACAGCCTCCTAGCCTGGCAATGGGCTGAATGAGCATTTCATGCCACTGATTCACAGATCACACTAAAGCATCTCTGTATCGTAACACCATGCAATGTGATCTGATATAGAGTAATAAAAAGTGCAGTTACCATATTGCTGGAGACTGCATCATGATTAGCAACTTAGAAATGGGAAATCAGTAAATAAAGTTGAGCTGCCATGTAGATATACTAATAAAAGACAATAGGCAGCTGATAATGAGCCTCAGGATTGAAGTGTGCACACATGGGTGCATGGAAGCAGCACAGACATGTAATGAAATCTAGACTGGGTGAGGTAACAGCACAAAGGCAAAATAGGTTACTATGCTGCAGTAGACAGAGCACAGCCTGACTCGTAGTGAAACTGCGATAATGATAACATCTGGAAAAGTTCACGTAAGAGACTGGGATGTTACTGCCAGTCATATGCACATTTGGTATGCATATTCTTGTGAAGGGTAAAGCAGACAAGTCTGTGTAGGACCAAGTGTGGCAGAGAGCAGTGCAAGAATGCTGTGGGCAGCCATAATAGGACAGTAGTACAGGTGCATTGCAGTCACTGTTATGATACTGCATACTAAGATTAAGGTACAGGACAGTGTCAAAGACATTGGCCACCAAAACAAAAGTACTTCCTACAGATGGAAGAGTTCCTGGTAACTCTCTTCAGGCAGGTGCAAGAACCTTCAAACTTGGTGGTGCCTTACATGTGGGAGCTGGACTGGTGATGACTATCCAAGTATCTGTAGGGGATGCACCAGCTCAGTCCTTGCATGTTCCATTACTGCTGTACACTAATCCAGACATGTGAAGAAGTTATTCAGCAGAGCATGTATGTATATCTGCCCACCAGGTACATTGGGACTGTAACTATAACAACCTGCACCATACATAACAGTTCTCATGTACTAATGTGTGTGCCACAGGTTGGGGGAGTGACACATGTTCTAGCAATACCACAAGTATGTTTTCTTTATACTTTCACAAGTTCTACTGGTGGAGAGTGCGGCACAACAGATCAGAAACATGCCTAATGTCAATGGGTCACTTATGACTGACAACAATCACAGTCTGATGACACAGTGACACCGTCAGCAAAGCTGCCACTGGAGGGCATATACACATTCCACTCATGTGAGGTAATGGTGGAGGGGAGACTGAACCTCCAGTATCATCAGTGTACACTGCTGGGTGTCCTATCCATGTTAGACCCACCCAAGATGCTCAGGAGATAACAGCACAGACAGCAGCGCTGGTTCCAAGATGTGTACAGTTACCATAGGGGAGAGGCATGTAGGTGACAGTTGCTGCCATGCCTCTACATCATTTCTTGCTTGAGTGCTACACCTGGCATCAATTAGCAGATTAGTAACTACAAAGATGTTACAGAGTAAAATTAAACTCAAAAAAGCAACGCAACCACCACCAAACTCCTTCTGTGAACCAAGACAGATCTGAGCTCGATTAAAAGATTTTGTATTAGTGGACCTGGTTCTTGTCCTTTGTGGTTTTTTTTTTTACATTCGGCAAACAGTTTCTTACTGTGAATGTTTTTTGGCTGCCTTTTACCATCTCACAGCTGTCTTGGTTTGCTGTAGGTGTTTGGTGGTGGCCGTGTTGCTGTTTTGAGATCAATTAGCAGATGTGCAAGTAAGTGATCCGAGCACAGACAGCCAGTATAAACAACATGGCAGAGATTGAGTGTGCTGCTTGGCCTGCATGAGGATCTAAAAACTCTGCAGGCACTATAAGATAACCTGCACTGCATACAGAGTGACATGACATACATGCATATGAAGCACACATGGATTTTGAGAGCAGTGGTGGCCCAATTGGCATCCATTTGTGCATCCATGAGGATACTAGCAAATACTAACCGTGGTCGTGCAGAGCTCTGGATGCATGACGTGTGGTCATGGTCCAGGCCTATGCAGATGACGCACACTGTTCCAAAGACTGCATCACTGTCATTCCTTCTCACTGCCTTTACCACTTGGCATAGGCAGTTAGTGGTAGTGGATAATGATCATCTAGCTTTTCCACCGGCATGCCCCATTGGGCCAGCTGCTGTGGGTTTCACAATCCCAAACTATCCTAAGCTAGTGCCGGCTTATTGTATGCAATACGTAGACATGGCCATCATCAAGATCAAGGGTACTAGTCATTTATTTCTTCCTCACAGTGGGGATCCTGTGCACACTTCCAAAATGCAAAATCATCTCTTTCACAGAATGCATCCAGCCTCTACCCAACCTGTTTTCATGGATACTGCATCCACCTGCTGTAACTCTTACTGGTAGTGTGTTACTTTCCATTGTTCCTGACCCTGCCTCTGCAAATAATGAAGATTGCTCTCTGGCCTGTGAGGGTAAGGTAGTGTTTGATGCAGTGTGGCCACTCATTTTAGTCTACTGCATACACTGGGTATGTAGCATGCATCAGTGTTACTCTGTGTTGTTGTCGTAGCCTGTAGTTGTGGACCAGACACCGCCTCTTTCCCAGTGCCACAGCTCTTTCCTCTGATAACCCATTGCCCAAATCCTCCTCCACTGCCGCCACAAGTCAGTTATGGTACTGTGATGTTCCTTGATTATACCATATTGTATTACTTGGCTCACACCATAGATAATTTACTGCAGGTCTGACGTTTGTACTGTAGTGTGCCACCAGATGTGTACAAGCAGTAGAAAGGTGCCTTGAGGAATCTTAACACATACTTGAATGCATTCTGAGTCAGTGACACCACAGTGTTATATGCCAACTGAACCATCATCTGGGGGCTTTGGAGGGAGGTTATCTATCTTGGCTCTATGTCATATCCTGCATAACCTGCAACACACAATAAAAAACAGCATTATGAGTGGCCTGCTACCTACATCTTTGAGAACAGCATATCCAGGATCCTGTAGCTGCATGGCAAGTGCCAACTAGATGACATTGTGAAATGTCACCTTGTACTGAATACTGTCAAGAGACTGCATATTTGAGGGTCTTCCAAGATGGCTGCACATTGAGTAACAGCTTAATTATAGCTCTTCTAGTGTGAAAACTGGAACTCAGCAGAGAAGGTCAGTAGACTTGTGTTTATGGGTAAGTTTCAGTAACTGGCTAGTAAGTTTACTGTCTGGATGCCAGAAAAAAAGAAATACAGAGGAACCTGGAGCAAAATCAGCTACAAAAAGTAGGAAGAAACACTGACTGGTGACAGTTCTGCAGCTGTTCAGCAAAAAGCAGTGCAACTTCCAGACATGAATTCCAGTAACCTACAGGAAGTCACAAGACAACTGCACACAGAACTGGTTAAAATAAACAAAACACTGATAGAGTATATCAACACAAACAACAAAGGGCTGGAAAAAATGGAAGAAGCTTTAAAAATATATTCAGATGAGGTGATATAGCTGCAAAAATCAGAGGTCGAAATGATGGAAAGGCTGGCTGAATATGACATTGCTAAAGAAGAGATGTTTAAAAAAAAAATAGAATTAGAGGACAGAGCATATAGTGAAAACCTGAGAATGTTATGTTGTCCTATCTCACCATAATTCTTGCAGGTTGGGTTCGGAGCCGATCTTGGCTCTGACTTGGCCGAATACTAAAGCTCGAGAGCTTCCACTGGCTCAAGGCTAACCCCTATCCCATGATGCTCTGGGCCACATGCTCAGATCTCGTTTGCTGCTCAAGCGATCGAGAAGTGTTCCTGCTAGCTCGTTGGCTAAGTATAGTTTCTGTTAGTTTAATTTATCTAAAACTCTTTCCTTCGACTCCCTTTATTACTAGAGAGGGAGTTTGTTGTGTTGTTTGTGTTAGGTAACTGTAGTTAGTAGTAATACCCCTTCCCAAACACGGTGAGAGTTTTCATTTAACTTAGAGGGCTCTTGCGGCCCATTTAAGTTCGAGGGCCGCTTCCCCCTTGTTTCCTTGTCCTGTCTCTGTAGTAGAATCCATTTAAGTTAGAGGATTCTTATTCTTCCTTTCCTTCTTTCTTCTTGTTGCTGTAAAATATATATATATATATATATATATATATATATATATAAGATATAGAGGTAGTTTCCCCTTGGGTAGTTTTGCTGTTGCTTAGTTAGTTTAATGTTTTTCTATAGTGTTGGCCTTGTTTTTCTTACCGCATAATGTCCAAAGACAAGGATAGAGAAAGGAACCCAAGGAGCATAAGCAGTCAGGGTTCAAAAAGTGTGATAAATGCACACAAAAGATGTCTCTTACAGATGGGCACATGAGTTGCATTTATTGCCTCAGTGCCATCCACTTACAGGACCCCTGCACCATATGTCACGGCTTCAGTAGCAGGGTGCTCCATGAGCATAGAAATAAATTAATGCAAGGGGTTTGTTGAAAGGGCCTTTTCAGGAAGCTAGAGACAGCTCACAGAGCTCCAATTCATCCTCCCCTTCAATGCAGTCAAAGTCAACCAAAGATCGGCTACACCACCTCCAGTTTTGGAGCCACCAGAAAAGATTGTGTTGTCAGAACAGAGGGCTGTCAATTCCAAAAGACCTGGAACTTCTTTGGTGCCAAAAAAGTGTCCATGGAGCCTACAGAAGTATCGAGGAGTCAGTCTCCTTTATTGGAGCCGATCTCTGCAACGCTGAGATCTCCTGTCCTGGAGAGAGATAGATCTCATTCCTTGTCCACCCATTCTTCCAGTAGTTTATCTGATGAAGATGTGGAATGGGTGATGATTAGATTGCTTCGAACACCAGCCCTGGCAAAAATGTCATTTCTGGACCCAAAGGAATCAGAACCATCCCATACAAAGCTTGCTTCATCGATTCCTCCTCCTATCACTGTGGAGTCTTCGGAGCCAGAGAGTTTGGATCTGATAGCAGCAGAACTGTCAGCGCTGAGACCAGCTTTGGAATCTTTGGTTCCAACTCCGGCTCTGAGGTCCTCTGCTCCTTCCGATGTTGAGGAGTCTAGGAGCTGACGCTCGCCAGTCAGGTCTGGGGAGGGGAGCTGGTGTGGACAGTCGTCCAACCTGACTCCACCCCTTGGTGCCTCGGCTAGGTTGAGCTTGGCTCCTACCTCTGTTTCGGAGCCACCTGCTCTGCCTCTGAGTCAACCTTCTGTCTCTTCAGAGCAGAGGGTCTCCTCGGAATGGGGCGGGGGGGCTTTTGAACTGATGGAGAGAGTGCTGTCTCCTCAGACAGCCCTGCTCTTGGATCCAACTTCTCGCCTCTCCCAGGTGCCAGTGTCTATCTCATCACCACCGCCCCCTCCCAAGCGCAGAGACCCAGAACCTCAGGAAGCCCCTGCAGGTGGCATTAGCTGTTCTGAAACTTCTCCGGAGTACCCCTCTGAGGAAGCCCCTCGGAAGAGACTGTGCAAGAGGAAGCACATAGACTCCCCTGAGACTGTCCATTCTGATATCAGTTTGGATGAGTTGGAAAGGTCCTCACGGCCCCCCCTCTGAGGATGTCTCCTTTGCGCACATCCTTGAGATCCTGAAACAGTGGGGTGGCTGGAACCCCACCAACCCTTCAGAGGTTGAATCGGTATACCTGGAGGCTTTTGGGTCTTGCCCTTCCACCTCGTGGGTGACTCCACCACATGACCAACTGTTAGGCATCATATCTCGTAAGGCCTGGACATCGCCTGATACAGTGGAGCCTGTTCCAAGAAGGCCTAACAAATTTATCACTGCTCCCTCAGAGAAGGAAGTTTTGACTAAGGGTGTCCCTGTAGATGTGATGGTGGTGGTGGCGGCCACCAGCATTGAGCTATCGGAGACTACCTTGTCTGTTTATCCTCTTAACAAAGAATCCAGGACTATGGACAGATATGGAAAGCTTGCTTTTTCTTCAGCAGCCTTCACCCTCCGGTCACTGAATTACCTTACCCATTTTATGAGACTTCAAAGGGATCTCCTCAAAGAACTTGGAGATACCCTTCAGGGCACCATAGCTTCGGGGTCCACGGACAAAGTTTCCTGTCAGCTCTCTACCCTCAATTCCATCTTAAACTCCTCCATGAGATGGATTTCATATGTGGCTGATGGAGCGAGCAGAGCAGCTGCAACAGGAATTTCCCTGAGGAGACATTCCTGGATGCACCTTTGCAATTTTGCCGGACCCTTCAAGTCTTCTTTCACCAATGGCCCATTTGATGGTTCATCCCTTTTTGGACGAAAGGTGAAAGGTACTTTGACCAGGTGCAAGCAGGATGGAAAAATCTTGTCTGCCGGGAGTCTGTTTTTCTGCCCCATCTAGACTTTACCCCAAAGGTCAAAAGGGAGGAAAGATGTGGTTATGCAAGTTCTAGAAAGGTTTTTCTGACACACCTGGTGACTCTTCCCCCAAGGGCAGAGGGTGAAATTATAATGGAAGATGCCAACCTTGTGGCAAAGGGAGTCCACAGAATCAGGGCAACAGAGATACGTTCTCTGACAGGCCCTTCCAGCGCTCCTGAAGGGATGCCTGCCTGCTCTTCTCTAGAGGCAGTCAGGGGTCAATTGTCACTGTACCCAAGCACCTGGCAGGAAATTTCCCAAGACAAATGGATACAAACAATTATATCCAGAGGCTATTACATACCATTTTCTATTCCCCCCAGTAATTTGGTCCTTACCAGATGTCCCACCTGGTCAAAAGGACAATTCAACACAAGAGATTTTCTCGTTGCTAGGAAAAAGAGTCATCCAAGAGGTCCCCGCAGACCAAATTGGGTCTGGAACTTACTCAAGATTCTTTTTAGTTCCAAAAAAGACAGGGGACTGGAGATCCATTCTATATCTCAGCAAGCTAAACAAAGCAGTGAAGAAGTCAATGTTCCGTATGGTCACTCTGCAGTCAGTATTGGCAAAGACGATTTGATGTGCTCAGTAGATCTCCAGGATGCGTACTACCATATAAATATGGACAGTCAATCCAGGAGACATGTACGTTTTTGGCTGGGAGCCAGTCATTACCAATTTTGAGCCCTGCCCTTTGGTCTCACTACAGCCCCCAGAGTGTTCAACAAATGCATGGCTGTGGTCACGGCTCACTTGAGACATCAGGGATTCCGGGTGTTTCCATACCTAGACTACTGGCTCCTCTCTGCCACCACCAGGCATCTAGTACTATGGGTGAGAGATGAAAGAATGTCACTTTGCGCCAGACTAGGCATCACAGTAAATTTTAAAAAAATCTGCCTTGTCACCGTCTCAACATATTACCTTCTAAGGTGAAAAATTGGATTCAAGAAATATGACTGCAAAGCTTACCCGAGACAGAATACAGTCCCTTCATCAGCAAGTCAGAATTGTGATATCAAAGAAGAAAGTTCAGGCCAGATATGTGCTGCAAGTTCTGGGTACGATGGCAGTAGCTATTCTAGTTCCCCTAGCATGGCTACACATGAGGGTCCTGCAGTGGTTACTATTTGCTTAGTGGTCAATGCAAGATCTTACTCTTTCACATCAGATTATCATCATGGAATCTTGCAAAAAAGATCTCCTTTGGTGGCTGCAGACAGACCAGTTGTATCAGGGCCACCCTCTTGTTTTTCCCCAACCAAATGCAGTACTGACCACGGACGCTTCCCAGATCAGGTGGGGGAGGGCATTATCTGAGGATGACAGTCCAAGGCTTATGACAAGAACATGAAAACCACTTGCACATCAATGTCCTGGAGATGAGAGCGGTGCTGTATGCGTTGCAGACATTTCAGGACTCTCTACCCACGGGGATGGTTGCAATTCAGACAGACAATATGTCAGTAGTGTGGTATATAAAAGAGCAGGGAGGAACCAAATCTTACCCACTATGTTGGGAGGCACATCGAGTTTGGCAGTGGGTGATTGCTTCTCAACGTTTTCTGATAGCAACACATGTCCCGGGGAAATCCAAAGTGATAGCGGACAAACTCAGCAGAGCTATTCTGTTGCCTCATGAGTGGTCCCCGAAGACAGAGATTGAAAAAGATCTTCCAGAAATGGGGCCAACCTTGCTGCGACCTTTACACCACGTCCATGAATGCCAAATGCAGCAACTACTTTGCCCTCATTCCCCCTCCAGGGAAGTCACCCAAGGATGCACTGGTTTATGATTGGCCCCCGGACTTCTCTATGCTTTTCCCCCTTTTCCTGTAATTCCCAAAGTACTGCAGAAAGCCAGCTCGTTGAAAAACACTATGATCCTCATTGCTCCTTACTGGCCTCAACAAGTTTGGTTCCCCTTTCTTTGGGCCCATCTGCTGGAGGAACCTTGGATTCTGGATCCAATTCCAGACCTCTTGATCCACTCTTCGGGGGAGTTCCATCTATCAGTCCGAACCTTCAAGTTGACAGCATGGCTGTTCCAATTCCATGCTTAGCCAGGTGTTACTCCCTTTCCAATGCAGTGAGCCATTCTCTCCTCATTCCAAAAACCGTCCATGAGGAGACTGTATTCCAGTAAAGTGGAAGAGATTTTCATGCTGGGCTGTGGAACAGAACATAGAACCTTTTACAGCTCCTATTACTACAATTCTAGAATTGCTTTCTAAACTTTTTGATGAAGGAGCTGCAACAGCTACCATTAGAGTTCAGTTGGCAGGGATTTCTAATTTCCATACTGGAGAAATGGGAGTTCCTATTATGTCTCATAGGTTGTATAAAGTTTTCCTCAAAGGTACCTTTCTTCTCAGACGTCCAATCAGAGAACCCACAGTTTCTTGGGATCTGCATCTCGTTCTAACCTCATTGATTTACCACCCTTTGAGCCCACATCATCTTGTGATTTGAAGTATTTGTCGTGGAAGACTCTCCTTTTAGTAACCATAACCTCTGCCAGAAGGGTATCGGAACTACAAGCTCTTTCTGTTCATACCCTTTATATCATTTTTCACAAGGATAGGGTATCCTTGAGAAATAATCCCTCATTTCTCACAAATGTCTGTTCAGAGAATAATACAAACCAAGCCACTGAATTGCCGGTATTTTTTCCGAACTACAGCGACAAGGCAGAATATAAACTGCATCAGTTGGATGTGCATAGGCAGTTACATTTTTACCTGCATAGGACAAATGACCTCAGGAAATCTGACAAGCTTTTTGTGTCCTTTTCTGATAAAAATAAAGGATTTCCAGTTTCCAAAGTAACTTTGTCAAAGTGGCTTACGGATTGCATTTCCTTCTCTGACAGTAAGAATAATAAACAGCTACCAGGGAAGATAAGAGGACATTCCACAAGATCAGTCTCAACGTCCTCTGCTTTTCAGACCAGACTTCCTGTTGATTCTATTTGTGCAGCTGCCACATGGGTGAGACCTCATACCGTCCTCACTCATTACAAAGTAGATGTGGCCTCCCGGAACAGGTCTTCCTTTGGATTCACTGTTTTGAAGAGTATTTTTTCCTGAGCCACCCTGGGATAAAGGTGTTAGGGACGCTATCCCAACCTGCAAGAATTACAGTGAGATAGGACACCATAACATTAAGAAGTTCTGTACTTACCATAACGTTCCATGTTTGTTGTCTATCTCGCCTACATTTCTGCGTCCCTCCCTCCTGCCCCATCCTCTGTTCCTGGAGGAACTGGTGGACAATTTTTTTCTGGTATATTGATTTGGGTTGGTCTAAATCTCTCGCTTGCAAACAAGATCTGGGGATGTGGCCCAGAGCATCATGGGATAGGGGTTAGCCCCCTCGCCATTGGAAACTCTCGAGCTTTATTATTCGGCCGAGTCGGAGCCAACCTGCAAGAATGTAGGTGAGATGGACAACAAACATGGAATGTTATGGTAAGTACATAACTTCTTATTTTCAACTATACCAGAGAAGCTGGAAGGAACAGACTGCATTAAGTTTATGAAATCACAAATAAGCAACTGGACTGGTATTCCACAGCAGGAGTTAGTTGAAAGGGCACATTGTGTGTATGCTCCAAACCTGGGTATGAGAAAGCAACCTGGACCTTTAATAGTAAAGATGCAATCCTACTAGCAGAAGGAGTTGATTTTGACAAAACTGTGGAAGCAGAACAAAGTACTATAAGTGGGAGACTGCAGAGTTTTTGTGGAGAATTATTACTCGTACACCAGGCAGAAGAGAAGAAAATGTATTCCACTATACAGGGATTGTTGAGACGCAGATGTGAGATTCAAACTGCTGTATCCAGCTGTCTTCAAAGTTTTCTTCACTGGAGGGACAAAAATATTTTGATGAAGTACATGCTAAGGTAGAAATACAAAAGTTTGTCCAACAAAAAGTGAACTGTGAAATAGAAAGATTCTGCTTCTTGTTCTTCTGGTAATAAAGACAACAGAGATACTGTCCCTTTGAAACAGTTTCCAATGCTCAACAGAAAATGGAGTGAAAGAAAGGAGCACAAGAGTTGACTCGAGGAATAGAGAGTATGTTGGAAATGAAGCAGATACAGGATTTGGGGAGATGGAGATGAACAGTAATAAAACCAGTAACTTAATGTGGGATTAAAATACAGTAATTATATGTGTGAGATACGACGGTAAAAATCTGGAAATATTGAACTTTTTCAGAATTTGTTGGACTTGTGGGGGACTCTAAAGCATATACCCTACTTGATGTCATTAATGTTAAAAAATGCTTTGGGGAGGGGAAGAGGAGGGAGAAAGCTAACTGTAAGAAAATAAATGTTTTTCTTACTAGCACTATGTTTGTGGTGTATGGTTTTCTTTGCATGCTATAAAGTAAAGATTTATCAGTAATTTTTAAGTGTAATGGGGATCGTAAACAGGCACTGCTGTTCTCTCTTCTTTTATTTTTCCCCTCTCTCTTTCTTCTTGTTCAGTTTTAAGAAATGTAGGCAATGTAATGAAAAAAGGAGCCTGGTTAAAAAAGTATGTCAAAAGAAAAAAATAATGTGCTTTTTCTCATTTTTGCATGGGGAAATGACTGCATTAAGGACCTTAAATTGATTTAGTAACAAGTTTTAAGAGTAAGCAAATAAGTGAAAATATTGAATATTATGAGGCTTTTTCCTAGGAAATACATTTATGCTCAGTAGCAATTCTGTAGCTGGTGTTCATGTTTTCATGGAAACAATCTTTTAAAGAGAAACTGGCTACAGTCAGGTGGAGAGTGGTTGGCTGAAGAAAAAAAACCTGAGAAGATAAACTGGCTAGGAGATCATGTTCTCTGAAAGCATTCAGGGTTTTCCCAGCTGGGAGAGCTATATAGAAAAGACAAAACCATTTAGCACTTAGAAGCACAGGATGCACCATGTGTCTTAGCGTGTTTAACCTCTCTTTTAGGTTAACCCAAGTCTATGAGTGTGGCTGTCAGTTTGGGACTTCTGTTCCTGTTAGGTGAATAAAACTTCAATATATGGTTCTTGGACCAGAAATTGTAGTTTATTGACCATTTGGACAGTTTGTCCATCTCTCTTTCAACTTACTTTCTGGTTTGAAAGACCACATTTACGCTTGTTTCCCATCTTTCCTGTAACAAACCTACTGGGTAGCACTAGAAAGCCTTAAACTGATACAAGCCTTCTAGCTTAGAAGATAGACTTTGGAGTGATTAAGTATCAGTTTCTGTACTTTCTTGCTGTACTTAACTGTTTTCCGCCTAAATGCAGATTTTCCAGCATTTATTGTGATTTAAAAACTTGTTTTTTTTTCACATATTGTACTTATTTGACTGCCTGCACTTTTAAAAAGTTGTTTTTTGTTTAAATAATTAGTTTAACTGTTGTAGGCTACACACTAAAGTGCAATAGCCTTTTCTGGTCGTTTGTAGTCATTTAAAGCTGTTTTAAGTGTATTTTTTGCTGTTTTTGCCTTATCCTTTCAAAAAAACCCCCAAAAAACAAAAAAATTCCTTGTTTCCCACCTTTCTAAGCTAGTATAGTCCAGTTTTCAGGCTAGTGCTGAATTCAGGGCTGTGATGCTAGTTTCTGAGTTGCCCATACCTTACTTGGATAGAAGGAAGTTTCTCTGTTCACCTGTGAGAGAGGGGAGCTTTGAGCAACCTATCTGTCCCTGGAGGAGTGGTTCTAGCCCAGAAGTTAGTAGTTTATTGGCCATTTTGGGCTAATTTCTCTCTCTCTCATTTCCCTAGTATAAAAAATGCTTTTGCACAGTTTTGTGCACCGGGCAGTGCCGGTTAGCTACGGTTAAATTATTCCTGGCTCTACTAAGTCTCCTCTTCAGTTTTTCCCTTGAAACTAGTCTAACTCTCAACCTAAGCACTCAAAAAGCATCTTACAGCCCAGCACTTGCTCAGACCTAATGGCAAGCACTAATATACCCTGACACTGATTGCCCAGCAGGGTAATGCTCTTTATTCACCCCTCACCAACCAAGCGACTAAACAGCTCACCCTACTATTCAGGCATGACCAAAGGGCAACTTCAGGTGCACTCTCCAGTCCAGCTGGTGAATCTGGGTATCCTGAGGCAATGTTACAACTGCCTCATGTACACAGACAACCCTCTCCTCTTACCACAAAACACTAACATATGCGAGAGATGCAATTATACAGCCAAACTGGAAGCTAAGCTGTCTCCACCAAGACTGGAACAGACAGTCAGGAGGAGAAGGTTAACACTTGCAACACACCTACAGCCGCACACAGACCTACTAAAACAGCACTTGCAAAAAATACACATAAATACACAAAATCATACTCAGAGGCTCTAAATAAAAACCTGCCAAAGCATCAGAAACCTCCAAAGCAGACACCCAAACAACCTGCACTTCCCGTCACAAAGCAGACAACACATAAAACACAAAATCAGTGTGCCGCACAATCATAGCCCTTAAGGCGAAATAACATACCTAACACACTAGTAATAGGTGACTCTATAGTCAGGCACACTGACATCCCACTCACTAGGCTGGACAAGCAGAAGGTTACTGTTAGCTGCCTGTCGGGAGCCAGAATCCGCCACATAACACAAGCACTCAGGTCACTCCAGAACAAGTACAAATATGACTCTGTCATTGTTCATGTTGGTGTGAATGACCTGAGATGTACCTCCCTGGACTACATGAAAAGAGACATGGAAGAGCTCTCTGATCATCCAGCCCAGGCTGGCATGGCCCTGACCCTGAGTAGCATCCTGCCCTCACCAAGAATGATACCTCAGTATAAAGAAAAAAATAATCAATTTCAACAAATGGCTAAGCTTCTGGAGTCATTCAAAGGGGATCCAGTGTCTGTCAGCTTGGGACGACATGTTCAACAAGCCACGTTGCTTCACAAGAGACGGCTTGCACCAGTCACCCCTAGGCTTTCGAATACTGGCCAAGGCTCTTGCTGCCCCCATAGTGCCTTTTTTAGGCAAGGCTCAAAAGTCAAACCCAGCTACGTAAACAGCACAATTAACAAAAAACTGAGTTTTATGCTACTAAACGCCAGGAGTTTAAATCTCAAAATGCATGCGCTCGAAGCACTCCTCAGTATGGAGAACATTGACATCTGTGCAGTAACTGAACCCTGGTTCAAGGCTCCAGAGAGCACCCCAGCACTACTGGGCTACAACTCATACCACACATTTCGGCCACAGAACATGGACTGAAACACAAAAGGAGGGGGTGTATCCATATTCATCAAGGATACCTACACCTCCAGGTTAGTGGCGCAGCATGATACCTCTGAGATCATCCATGTGCAACTAACATCGGGCAAATCTGCAATGCAAATTGTGGCCTGCTACAGATCACCCTCCATGACCCAGGACCACCACTCCACCTTTCTGGAGACACTGGAAAACATGAAGGTCCTACCGAATACCCTGATATTGGGCGATTTCAATTACCCTACCATTCACTGAAAAAACTACTCGAGTACAAATTCCCAGGCCCAGCGCTTCCTGGAATTCATCAACTCAGATGCCCTGGATCAGCTGGTAAACTCCCCTACCAGAGGTGAAAACATATTGGACCTGGTCATCACCAACATGGGCAACAGGTGTTCCACACCGGAGGTCAACCCGTCACTGGTTACATCAGACCATAAACTAATCACTCTGGATGTCCACACCCCACCACCACTCCCAACTAAGGAAACCACAGTAAAAAACTTCTCTAAATCAAACTTCATCTTACTTAAGACAGAGGTGGTAAGATTCACAGCCCCCACGCTAAAGGATAACGCTGCCCAAGATGCAGAAACATTTACAAATACACTCTATGAGCACTACAAGGATGCATTGATCATGCCATCCCTAGCAAAACCAAGACTCACTCCTCTAAGAGAAGGAAACCAGTTTGGTGGACCCCTGCAATAAACAGACTATACAATAGAAGGAGGAAACTAGTTCAGAAAAAAAGCAAATCCCAGGAAGGAAAGACATCCCTGATCAGTATCAGTAAGAAACTAAGATCCCTCATGAAATCATCCAAGGCTAACTTCGAAAGAAAAATAGCCAAGGATTCAAAAGATAACATAGCTAAAGAAGGCTTTGTGGTTAAGAATCTAAGTGGCAACTCGCAGATATGCATTGAACTAGTGCAAAATAGCACAAAATATACTGAACCTACTGATATTGCCAACATCCTGGCAGATAGATTCAGTGCAAACTTCACCCCCTCTCACCACCAAAAGGGCCCACAGCAATACTGGAAAAATGTAGTGCCCCAGAAATCACAGACGCACAGGTGAAAACAGCCTTTTCAAAAGCCAAAAAACACAGCATCAATGGGACCAGATGGTGTCCCAGGCTGCATCTTGCATGAACTACAGAATGAACTAACCCCCCCACCTAAACACGCTGTTCAACCTCAGCCTCTCCACAGGCTACGTGCCCATAGAATGGCGCACCTCAATGGTTATTCCTCTCTACAAAGGAGGGGCCACAACTGACCTTGGTAACTATTGCCCCATAAGCCTGACTAGCCTGGTCTGCAAGGCTATGGAGCGCATCATCATGGAACTCATTAACAAAGACATTGAGAACCTCCAAACACTTGACCCCGACCCAGTTCAGCTTTGTTAAGGGCAGATCATGCCTACTAAACCTGGTTGACTTCTTTGAGACAGTCACCAAGGCCATAGACGAGGGAAAGGTGGTTCACACAGCCTACTTTGACCTCGCCAAGGCTTTCGACACCATTCCCCACTCGGGTATTACAGAAAAACTCACCAGCCTAAACATAAACCCCTACATCACAAGATGGGTTGCCAACTGTCTTACAGACAGAACTCACACGGTAAGAATAGCGGGCTCCAGGTCCGACACTAAACCAGTCACAAGTGGTGTCCTGCAAGGCTCGGTCCTGGGACCCCTACTGTTCGGCATATACTTTTCAGAAGTACAGGCAAACACAGGAGGACTATGGCTAACCAAGTTCACCGATGACTGCAAACTGGGAGCCATAATTGACTCTCCGGCTGACACGGACATCCTCCAAAAGGGCCTTACTGAGACGGACACCTGGTGTCAAAGTCATGGCCTCAAGCTAAATGCCAAAAAATGCATAGTCATCCCATTTGGGAAAAACAAAATGCCCACGAATTACCACATAGGTGGCAGCCCCCTTAATACAGAAGAGGTAATAAGAGATCTGGGGACCCAAGTAGATAGTAATCAATCCTTTGACAATCATATTGCCAAAGTAGTTAAGAAATCCTTCTGTGTGGCCCATCTAATTACTAAAGGGTTTGCATCAAGAAATAAAGAGGTTATAGTGCCCCTCTACTCGTCACTCATTAGACCCATCATAGAGTACAATGCCCCATTTGGGATGTATCTCACAAGACACTTCCAACAGCTGGAAAGAACACAAAAGTACCTCACCAAGAGGATTACTGGCCTCAAACATATGTCCTATGCAGCCCGACTGAAAAATCTCCGGCTGTACTCAGTGGCATATCGCTTACTCAGAGGTGATCTCTGCCTGACTTACAAAGTCATGTCCAACTCAGAATTGATGGACATGCTCCACCTAAAGAAATCCAAGTCACTGCGAGCCACACGCTCTAGTGAGCTAAACCTCGCCACAACAATAAATAGAACATGCTGGAGGGATAGATTCCTGTCACAGAGTCCCCATGCTTTGTAACAAAATTCCAAATTACATCAGGCAGAGCCCCTCACTAACACTCTTCAAGAGAAACATTGACGAGTGGATGGATAACAGAAAATACACCCCTGGGATCACTTCATTGGCTCTGCTTGACAGAGGATCAGTTAATTAATCAATGGGGTGGCGAAAGCCGACACACTCTGGCTAGGCTTATAAATGCCCTCGGGCAGATAGCCTAGTACCTACCTATGAACCTATATGAAGATGTACATAGTTTTGTGTGTAGGTTTTAGGGGTTATTGGGGTACTTTTTTCTTTTTTGAGGGCTTTCAGTAAAATAAAAAGCTTTGTAAGATGTGACAGGCTCAAATGGATATGACAAGAAACAACTGTATAAAAGTTCTGCTTGTCAAACAGTGTATGCATGTAACACAGAAGCTAGAACTAGACATTTAACAAAAAGGTGTTACACATAAAAGGTGGGAATAATAACTTTAATGCAATGATGCTTTCTGTAATGTCTTAAATGTCAACAGTCTCGCAGATAAATACAAAAAAGAAAGAGTAATTAACTATATTAAAAATGTAGAGTGCAAATATCTGTGTTACAGGAGGCACAATTAGAAAGAACTGAACATGTGAATTTGATAAAGGTTTTCAGGATAGTTATTCAGTGGAGTATCTGGGTCAAAGGAAAAGAGGAGTACTTAATTGAATTGCAAGAGGAGCTTAAATAGTGATAGAAGAGGGTAAAAAGATAATAATGGCAGATATGTAGTGCTAAGGGGCTACTGGCAAGGGAGGAGGATTATACTGGCATGTATTTATATTCCACCAAAAACGGCTATAATGGAGCTAAAGAAATATCTGGGAGAATTTATCAGTTTTCAGCAAGGAGTGTTACTTGTAAGTGGGGACCAGAATGTGATTTGCAACAGTGAAGATGTGTCTGGGAGGCTCAAAAGGGAAAGTATAACAAAAGAGGGTAGATTTTTGACGAAATGTATGAAAAAGTTTGGCATGGAAGATGTGAATTCAGTAACAGGAGTTCAGAGCGAATTTGCATATTTTTCCCCAAGATATAAAAACTGGGCTAGGCTAGACAGAATTTACATTTCACAGCAACATGTGCATTTAATTAAAGGTCTTAATACGCACCCAATAACTATTTAAAATCATGTGCCAATAATAGCTAAAATAAAAACACAGGGTAATGAAATAAAAATGAGACACTGGCACTTTCCCACTTGTCTGTTGAAAAGAGAGGAATTTAAGGGATAGGTAGTGAAGATTATTCAGGCACTATTAGAGATGATAGAAATGTCTTCTGAAAGTGGAGTGAGATAAAATTAAGGTGGCATTTAAAATAGGGTGAAAATGAATTAAGGTGGCATTTAAAATAGGGTGGAAATAAAAGAACGGGAACTATGGTTAAGTAACAAGAATTATTTAGAGGGACTGACAAATGTTAAAAGTATTGCAAAATACGGGGAATCTCACAGAGCAAGAAGAGGATCAGCTGCAAAATGCTAAGCAGAAAATAAGGGATTACCTCAATAATATGCACAAGTTTGGAAAGATTGCTGTTAAGCGACAGTTTTTGATAACAGTAGAGTACAGAACCTGTTAGCACAATGACTCAGGCAACATAACACGGAAGGTAACAAGAGATCCTGTAGAGGTATTAGAAGTTTTTTTGGAAATTCTATGAAAGTCTGTTTAAAGCAAAGAAATATGGAAATCAAGAAAAGATACAAATGGAAATGTTTATGGAAGAATTAAATATGCCAAGGTTAGAGGTAGGCGAGGCTCAGTTACTAACAGGATAGGAGGACATGAGATTGAAATTGTGATGTACTGTATAACTATTCTACAGGAAAGTCCCCAGGAATAGATGCTTTTCCTCTGGAAGTTTGGAAGCTAAGAGGGAAAAAAACTGATTAAGATCTGGAAGGTTTTGTTTAACAGTATTTTAAGAGGAGGAGAGGTACCAACATCCTGGAAGAAAGAAGTGGTAGCTATAATACCTAAAGAAGGTAAAGATCCATCAGATCCAGCTTCATACAGGCCCATTTCAATACTAAACCATGATTATAAAGTATTCCTGTGTATAATGGCTAAAGGAATGACAAAAGTAATGCCAAAATTCATAGATATAGATCAGTGTGGTTTTGTGGAGGGGAGGCAAACATTTGACAACATTAACAGAGCATTGATGATCCAGACGGAAGCTGAATGTGAGAAAATACCATTCTTGGTGGTGGGTCTTGATGCAGAGAAAGTATTTAACAGTGTAAGCTGGGACTTTATGAGCAGGGCAATGGAAGCATTTGCATTTCCTGAAAAAGTTAGAAGGTCGATTAGGAGGATATATGAGGGATTGGAGGCGAAAATTCAAATGGGTGAGGTCCTCTTTGATAATTTCTGCTTGACCAGAGAAACCAGGCAGGGGTGTCCTCTTTCCACTTTATTTGCATTATACAGTGGATATAAAAAGTTTACAGACCCCTGTTAAAATGCCAGGGTTTTGTGATATAAAAAAATGAGACCACAATAAATCATTTCAAAACTTTTCCCACCTTTAATGTGACCTATAACCCGTACAATTCAATTGAAAAACAAAAACACCTGTTAGGGGAAAATGTACAATACGCTGGTTGCATAAGTGTGCACATCCTTAAACTAATACTTTGTTGAAGCATCTTTTGATTTAATTACAGCATTCAGTTTTCTTGGGTAGGAGTCTATCAGTATGGCACATCTTGACTTGACAGTATTTGCCCACTCTTCCTTGCAAAAGAGCTCCAAATCTGTCAGATTGCCAGGACATCTCTTGTGCACAGCCCTCTTCAGATCACCCCACAAATTTTCTATTTGATTTAGGTCTGGGCTCTGGCTGGGCCATTCCAAAACTTTAATTTTCTTCTGGTGAACCCATTCTTTTGTTGATTTGGATGTATGCTTGGGGTCATTGTCATGTTGAAAGGTGAAATTCTTCTTCATCTTTCTAGCAGATGCCTGAAGGTTGTGGGCCAAAAGTGACTGATATCTGGAACTGTTCATAATTCCCTCCACCTTGACTAAAGCACCAGTTCCAGCTGAAGAAAAGCAACCCCAAAGCATGATACTGCCACCACCATGCTTCACTGTGGGGATGGTGTTCATTTGGTGATGTGAAGTGTTATTTTTGTGCCAAACGTACCTTTTGGAATTGTGACCAAAAAGTCCAGCCTTGGTCTCATCAGACCATAACACATTTTCCCACATGCTTTTTGGAGACTTGATATATTGTTTTGCACATTTTAGCCAGGCGTGGATGTTTTTCTGTGTAAGAAAAAGCTTCCGTCTTGCAATCATACCCCATAGTGCAGACATATGGAGAATACAGGAGATTGTTGTCACATGTAGTACACAACCAGTACTTGCCAGAAATTCCTGCTGCTCCTTCAGTGTTGCTGTAGGTCTCTTGGCAGCCTCCCTGACCAGTTTTCGTCTTGTCTTTTCTTCAATTTTGGAGGGACATCCAGTTCTTTGCACATCACTGTTGTCCCATATTTTCTCCACTTTTTGATGACCGTCTTCACGGTGTTCCATGGTATATCCAATGCTGTAGAAATTTTTTTGTACCCTTCTCCTGACTGATACCTTTCAGCAATGAGATCCCTTTGATGCTTTGTAAGCTCTTTGTGAACTATGGCTTTTGTTGTAGCAGGCAACTGAGTAAATGTCAGGAAAATCCTACTAGGACAGCTGAACTTTATTTGGGGTTAATCAGAGTCTCTTTAATTGATGGCAGGTGTGTATCCAAGAAGACTGAATGCTGTAATTAAATCAAAAGGTGCTTCAACAAAGTATTAGTTTAAGGGTGTACACACACAACAAAGCATTAGTTTAAGGGTGTGCACACTTATGCAACCAGTGTACTATGTTTTTTATTTTTTATATTTTTCCCCTAACAGGTTTGTTTGTTTGTCAGTTGAACTGAACAGGTTATAAGTCACATTAAAGGTGGGAAAAGTTTTGAAATGATTTATTGTGGTCTCATTTTTATATAAAAAACTGGCATTTTAACATGGGTGTGTAAACTTTTTATATCCACTGTATGTAGAACCACTGGCAAAGAAAATAAGGGAAATTCAAGGACATAATTGGTATGTTAGTCAAGAAAAGCTGGCACTATTTGCAGATGGTGTTATTTTATACCTGACAAAACCAGAAAGCGACATTATAGTGTTGTGGAACATTTTGAGACAGCTTCAGATCTTTTTGGGATACACAATTAATGAAGCTAAAACAAAAGCAATAACAGTAAATTATGTACCCACACACAAATTGGTTCAGCAGTATCCGTATTTATGTGGACATGATATTTAGGAGTATGGAGTAAAAATGATTCTGGTGTGGCAGCTAAGGATATGTGGGAAGAGACTAAACAAAAGATAATACAAACACTGAGAAAATGGAAGCTTTGTTATATGGATATGGATAGTAAGATACAAGCAGTCAAAACGTTTTTAGTTCCTTTAGTCTTATACACAGGTCAGGCATATTTTTATCAATCAGAGGAGAAGTTGTGGTTAGCAATTAAAGAGCTGAAGGAATTTATCTGGGAGGGGAAGATAGCAAGAGTCAAGTGGGATAAGCTGATTCTTCCAGTAAAACTGGGTGAATTGGGATTATCCAATTTGAAGGGGTATTTCAGAGCTACACAGTTAAGGCATCTATAGATAGCACAAGCAGAAAACTATAATTCAAAGTGGAAAGGGATGAAGCTGAAACGGGGGAAGCTCAAGAAACAAGGAAGACTGGGATTTTGGATGCAGGCCTTTAAGGAGAATAACAATAATCATACAGAATATTATATCCATAATGTAGCAGAAAGAATTCTAAGAACTAAGCCAACACAGGAATGGAAAAAGGAGATTCTGCCAGTAGAGATGTCTGCAATTAGGGACATAGACAGTAGGCAAAATGGGGCTGGAATTTATTGGAGGAAAATGGCAAAGGAACCAAGGTATTTGCTCAAATAACAAGAGAAGGAAAGGTAATAGAATGGAAAGAGGCCAAGAATTTATTTGGACTGCAATTTAGATATTGCCTTCCCTATCAAGAATTGATATCAGAGTATAGGCAAAGAGAAAGAAGTAGGGGGGTCCTAAATAAAAGACCAGCACTGGTAGAGTTTTCAGTAGAATCTAGAACAGAAGCTGCCATTAAAAAAGGAGTAATTAGTAGAGCATATAAAATATTGCATGGTAACTATAAGAATCAATCAGAGGAGGTGAGCTATGGTTGGGAAGAGAGATTGGATAAGCAATTCACAAAGAAACAATGGGAGGATATATGTAGGTCTCCCAAATATGCAATAAAATCTAGAAGATTTAGGATTTTTGCTTGGAAATGTTTACATGGATATTTTTATACCCCAAGTAGACTCCAGAGAATTTTCCCCCAGGTAGACAGCAAGTGTTGGAGGTGTGACACAGAAGAAAGAGGTACTTGAGACATATTTTCTGGGAGTGCAGTGGGTTGGCGGACTTTAAGGATTCTGTTCGGATGCACTGTTGGAGATTCTGGGTGGGCGGATTGGTGTGATGAGGGCTGTGTCTAATTATGGTGGCTACCAGAAAAGCAATTACTAGAAAATGGAAACCAAAATCTAAACCAACTATTTTAGTAGTAGTGAACAGAGTAACAGAAAGAACAACTAGAAGTGATATCTTTAGAAAAGGGTAGGAGCAAACTATATAGGAAAAAATGGGAATTGTGGGAACAATGCATACAGGGGAGGAATGAGGTTTAAAAGAAGGCAGGACTTAAATGAGCTATGCAATTTTTGATTGAAAATGATTGGGTAAATTATGAGCGATGTATAATGTTTGCAACTGGGAGTGTGTCAGTATGGTTTGTGATGTAAAATGCTTGCAACTAGGATTGTGTCGTTGTGATTTGTTTTCATTTATGTAAATGTATGATTGTTTATGTTGTAAGTGATGTGTTTATGTTGTAAGTGATGGTTTAATAAAGATGTTTGTCATTTAAAAAGAAAAGGGGCACAAACTGAATAATTTATGTAATGTTGCTTAGGTTATATGATATATAGAAATATATGTGAAGTATAATGTTTGTTAATTTAATACAGTTTGATTAATTAAATGTAAATTTGCCTATGTCACAAGTGATAATTCAATAAAGGTGTTTAAAAAAAAGAGAGAGAGAGATTGCATATATGTCAGCTGTAGGAATCATGGGACCTGCTTGGATGGCACACAGACACATTGTATATAACACTGTCTGCATTGTGCACCACCTGGAACTTAAAGTAGTACAAGCCCTTCTTGTTGATGTACCGGACATCATGTGGAGCAGGTAGGGCCTTGATGGCAATGCAGGTGTAATCAGTGGTCCTCAGGGTCCTTGCGAAATGGGCTGTATTGTTCATAGGTTCATAGGACGATATTAGGCTATTGGTTAGGATGTCCTTATAAGCCTAGCCAATAATTTCACCCATGTTCCCACAAAGCCAGCACCTGTTTCCACTGTCCAGCAGGGATACAAGTGTTACCCATCCAGTTGTCCAGGTTCCTCTTAAAAAGGGCTAGTGGGGTACTCTGCTTGACATGGAGAGGGAGTGTATTCCACAGATGAGGGAGTCTTTGGGACACAAATCTATCCTGCCAACAAGTTCTGTTAGTGTCACAGACCATGTTGAGGCCTTGCGTGTGGGTTGCGCAAGTGGAGTTTGACTTGCTGATATGCAGCAACTCCATCAGGACTGCGACAGAGACGGCCTTGTTTACCGGTCACCTCTGAGCAATCTGTATGAGACTGAGTAGAGGGACAGGGCTTTTAACCTATCTGTATAGGATAGATGTTTGAGACCCTGGATTTTCCTGGTCAGGAACCTCTGTGATCTCTCCAGCTGCTGCATGTTCTTGGTAAGGTACTTGCCGAAAGGGACATTCCACTCGATAATGGGTCTGATAAGGGAGGAGTACAGGGATGTTGTGACCTCCTTGTTCCTGGATGAAATACCCTTACATATGAGGTGGGCTAGGTAGAAAGCCTTCTGTACAATGGAGACAATGTGGTGGTCAAAAGTCAGGTTGCTATCAACCCGGGTGCCCAGGTCCCTCACGACTGATTGCATGCTTAGTACATTGTTATTAATGTGATAATTAGTAGGGACGCCATTTTCCCCAAAGGGAATAATGATGCATTTCTTGGCAATCAGTTTGAGGCCATGCTTCTGGCACCAGTCATTAGTTTGAGTAAGGCCATCTTGGAGGATGTTCACATCACTAGGGGAATTTAAGACAGCACCCAGCTTGCAGTCATCTTCAAACTTGGTCAGCCACAGACCTCTGGTTTTGGCTTGCACCTCAGAAAAGTATATCTCAAACAGTAGAGGTCCCAAGACCAATCCTTGGGGTACGCCGCACTTTATGTGTCTTCTACTACAGGTGGCTTCCCCTATTTTGACTAAGTGGGTTCTATGAGTGAGCCAGTTAGCTACCCATCTGGTAACATAAGAGGTTGATGGCTAGCTGGGAGAGTTTGTGTATTATGCCCAAGTGGGGAATAGTGTTGAAGGCTTTGGCTAGGTCAAGGTAGGTGGTGTGTAGAGTTTTCCCTTCATCCATGGCTGTGGTGACAGTTTTGAAGAAGTCAACCAAGTTTAACAGGCTTAATTTCCATTTGACAAAACCAAACTGTGTGGGGTCAAGTGTGTGGAGGTTGCCAGTGTCCATGTTTATAAGGTCCATGATAATGTAGTCCATTGCCTTGAAGATCAGACTAGTTAGGCTGATAGGCCTGTAATTGCCTGGGTAAGTGGATACTCCACCTTTGTGTACAGGGATGACAATGGCTGTCTTCCATTTGGCTGGAATGAAGCCGCTGCTCAGACTTTGGTTGAATAGGGTGCCTAATGGTGCTCACACCTCATGCCTGAGTTCATGTAGGATGCAGCCAGAGATGTCGGGTCCCTTGGAGGCTGTATTTTTTGCCTTTGACAGGTCATTAAAGACCTGCTCCCTGGTGATGAAGGGAGGGGGCAGGTGCTGGGGATGTCCTCGTTTACTGATGGAGGGGATTGGGGGGTGAAGTTTTCACTGAACCTGTCTGCCAGCAGGTTGGCTTGTATCTACTGCATTTGTGTATGCAGTGTTCTTGACCACCAGTTCAGAGCAGATTTGGGTGTTACCTTTGAGATTGCAGATGTATGTGAAGAAGGCTTTGTGATTGTCCTTAGTAGATGTGGCAATTTGGACTTAAAGTTAGCCTTAGAGGATTTCACCAGTGACCTTATTTGCTTGTTCAGACAAAGGAGAGATTGCTTCTAACTTCGCACTTGCTCCTTCTTGGCCTAGACAGCAATTTTTTCCTTTTTATTATAGAATTCATTTATTTCTTGTGTCCACCAGACAGGATTATTCTTCTTGAGGAAGATTATTTGGTCCTTTCAGGTATTGCTGAGTCCATGCAGCTATGTAGTTGCTCATATAGTTTTTTGGTGTACGCTTGGACATTAGTGCTAGTTCCAGCTGAAGGGATGGTGGCTGTGAAGCTGATTATACCTGCTCTCTGGAGATTGTAGTCAGCTTTGGAAACATTTTTTTGTTTGACCCTAGCGGGGGGGGGGGGGGTCAGGGGAGATGGTGACTTCGAAAGTGATTACTTTATGGTCAGATCTTACCAAGGAGGATGACACTGAAGGGGTGCTACACTGGATACTCATATTGGCTAGTACCAGGTCTAGAATATTTTTACCTCTAGTGGAGATGTCAACCAGCTGATCCAATGCATTAGCATTGACAAAGTCAAGGAATCTCTGGGCATTTGTGTTTGGGCTAGAATAGGTCTTCCACACTATGCTTGGGTAGTTAAAGTCACCCAGGATCAGGGTAGAGGGTTGAATCTTGATGGATTCAAGTAAGTCCAGATAGGTGGAGTGAGTGTCCTGAGTCACGGTTGGGGCTCTGTAGCTAACTATGATTTGAATAGCTGTGTAAGTCTTTGATAAATATCGAAACTCCTGCATAGTCTTGTTTCTCTCCTTTACTGTCCAGTAAAGCTACATATGCTCTTCTGCGTGCTGCAGCATAGTGCCCGGGAGCTGGTGTAGGATTTTCAAGGCCAACAGTTATGAAATTCCTTGTTGTGTTCCCTGTTGGATGCTGAGAGGTCCCTGTAGCAAGGATTGTTAATATTACACAAAATTTAGGCTCCACTGAGATAGACAGTCCATGCATCTCCCTTCATTCCATGTGTGGGCAGCACATGTCTACTAACTCCCATATGTTATCTCTATCCACCCTGTAATGGTTGATAGTGTAAAGCCAAAAACTTTAGGTACTGAAGACGCCAGCGAGAAGTTTAAAAATGTATTAGTAATGAGCCAACAAGATTAAGCGCTTTTGTTAGTCTAAAACCAAGACTTCTTCAGAATCTAAAAATTCAACAAACTCTACAATATTTAAATAGTAACAAATCACATGACCACAACATCAATTAACAACAGAAGTAAATTTGTTAACCCTATGTTATCAAGTACAAAAGAAGGTGGTTGTTAAAACATAAGGTGTAGGGTTTACACTTTGTATGATTTTAGATGCAGTACACTACTGATCAAAATACATTCATTAAGGCCAGGGGCCACACAAGCATTCAACCTTAGTTGCCACATCATTTCTCTATATTCGATAAGATCTTCCCATGGCCATCTCTTCATATTCTGGGGTACAAAATCCAATCCAAAAAATAAAAAAGAATGATCAGGGTGTGTTTCCCCATGCTTGTATAAATGTTTTTTTAACATTCTTATTCCTTATATCTAGATTGTGCTCGTAAATACGCTCTTTAAATTTCCATTTGGTTTTCCCACATAAAAACACAAACGTTGAACACACTTTGCCACATATACTAAACCATTGAATTACAAGTGCAGTGGAATGAAGTAACCAACTTGTGGGTCCCTACCACTAGTGTGTTACCCTCAACAATAAATTTACATTGGTTACATAGTCCACACTTGTAGGTTCCCCACTTCTTGGCTGAATTTGAAGCCAGTTTTTCACTGCCTTCCAACAATATTTTTTCAAGTTCTTCCATGTCCTATGTACTATACATGGTCTGCCGCCAAACTTCTCAAAATCTTTCCCATAACAAGAAAATATTTTCCAGTTCATATATAGTATGTTACCAATTGCATCATTGTCCACATTGTAAGTTATGACAAATGCCTTGCCATCATTTTTGGTATTGTTACCTGTAGCGTATCTGTCAATAACATCCTCCATAATCTGAGTAGTGGAACCCCTAAAAAGAGATAGGATGGTGCCTTCTGACCTTTTAATACTAACCTCACTACAAATACTAACAATCAATTGCAACGGATACCCTCTTGCCTGGAACATGTCAAGACGTTTATTACTTTCTTGATCAAACATATTGTCATCAGAAATCATTTTAGCCAGGCGAATAAATTGTCCCTTTACCACCCCTTTCTTAACATGCCAGGGGTGGCATCTTGTGTAATGCAAGAGGGAATTAGAATAGTGGGGTTTCCTACAAATGTTAGTAGTAAGACTCACCTTAACATGATCTTTGGCTTTTAGCACATCTAGGTAACTAATGCATTCAGTGCTGTAGGAATAAGTACATTTCAAAAACGAGGTAGTGGAATTCAAATAGTTTACCAAGTCAGTTGCTTCTTCTTCATTCATTTCCCCTGCTAAAAAATATCATCCAAAAATCTGGCATAGAATTTTAATGCTTGTATTTTTGGGTTCTCACCATGTACGGTTTTTCCTACTACACCATGATTATATTAGCATACGGGGGGAGGCACAAACTGCCCCCAATCCTACACCCCTTTCTGCTTAAAATACTGTCCTTCAATATAAACAAAGTTGTAGTCTAAAATTATTTCCATCAATGTGACTAAAACTTCAATTACATCAAAAGAATATGTTCTTAAATCCACTAGAAATTCCCTAAACCATTCAAGACCCTGTTGGTGGGGAATAACATTAAGATAAATTAACATCTACTGTTACAAAACATAATGCTTTTGAATAATTAACTCCCCTAAGTTTTATCATAAAATCCCAAAAGTCCTTACAGAGGTGGTGGTATCTTGCTAAACCATTTTTAAGCTTCAAATCCATGTATTTTGCCATGGCATGTACCTTAGAAGTCTTGCGTTAACAATTGGCCTCATAGGAGGATCCCTCAAATCTTTCTGAAGCTTTGGAATGCCAAAAATGGTTGGCACTATGGGATATTTTACTTTAAGGAAACTCATTGTTTCCACATCTATTTGCCCTTGGTCAGACATGTCTTGCAAGATAAATCTATTTTCCTGCATGCCACATGAATATAATTTTGTGTAGTTTTTTTCATACACCAGTAATGTGAACAAACATTTTGTTAAAATAGTTTTGAATATACATTAACCCCCCCCCCCCCCCGGTCAGGTTTCATAACCCGTATGTTCTTATCTTGACAAAGCAGTGTTAACAATTCATTTTCAGTCACACTCAAGCTGAAAGTTTGGTCTTTAGTTTTAGTATTCAGATAATTTCTGATCTCAAAAATCACATCATTTCTCAAAAAAAAACTAAAGGAGGAACAGTGGGTGAGTTAAAAATGCTAGCTCTTTTTAACACATAACTTGAATTTTCCACATTTTGATGGTTAAATGTTTAAAAAAAATTAAGCTTTCTGATAAACAATTTCAAGTCCAACAAAACGCTGCCTGTTTTAGCTTAACAAGTAGGGACAAAGGTGTAGCCTTTACTCAATACTTCAGCATGCTCAGTTTGATACAAGTTGTCTGTAAAGTTAAAAACATGAAAGTCGCCTGTTTTGTTTGAAATTACTACTAGGAGTTTGTCTGAAACATTTTCATCTATCTGTCCATGTTCCGCCGTCCATAATGCTTCTGCTGGTACCTCTGGTTCTCTTGGTTGTAGTTTTTCCTGTCATGTTTCACATTGTAGTTCCCTCTGTTCCTCAAATGCTCCGAACACCTCAAGAGCTCCCTCCCTAAAAGGGCGTCACTGTTGCTGCCAGAGTACATCAGTTCCTCCTCATTGCCATGCTGTCCATCACTAAATGCCTGATTCTCATTGGTCTTCTGTGGTTGGAGGTTGGCTCACCCCCTCATTGTACTCAATTCTATCCCTTTCAAGTTTCTTTTCTTTATGTTTTGTTAATGTATGTCACAATGTTGTCAATTTTAGTATAATATACACATTCAAGTATTGTGTTTTGTAAGTAGCAAACAGTAAGTCTTTCTTAATCACAGTGTCTAAAGTGTTTGCTTCAGCAATGAGCTGCTCAATTTCACGTTGGTTGTGTTTAATTAGCAGCTCCTCAACACCTTGCTTATTAAAAAGTTCAATGAGGTTGTGCGCAAAGAAGAACCCTGCAACAACCCAGTGGGATATTTCCAAGATCTAAGACCCCTGGGTATCTGTTACGCCTGACACTTTCCACCAAATAAGCATTTTCTACTTGCAGTTTATGGCATTTAGTGAGCACATGTTCAAACTTTGAAATAGATTGTTGCAAGGTACCATTATGTGTGGTTTCTGTAGTGTTAAATTCAAACACCCGATTACACCACCCTTTAAGCTCTATTGTATTAGTACCTACTTGAAAGATGTTTCCATCCGAGTTGTGTAGAGGTTCAAGGTTCTCGTCCTGGCAAATCCTGTTCATTACGCAGTTAGGAGTACGATTAAAGTCACAGTCACTACTGGTGGCGCTGTCCCTTTGGATGTGGTGAATTTGAACATTAAGTTCTTGCACAAGTTGAGTTAAGATGTTAACACTTGCCTGTAATTGCCCCAGTAGTCCAGGGCCACCAGCCTGTCCGTTGCCAAGCTCATGGTTGATAGTGTCCTGGTTGTGGAGGTGCTTGTATGTTAGCTGCTGGTGGATTCACCTGCGATGCAGAGTACAATGAAAACCAACATTGTGGGCAATAGCAACAAAGGTGGTCATTAATACATTTTGCTATGCACATTGTAACATAAGTGAAGCTGCTGTACACAGGAAAATCCTAATGATCAGAGAAGGTGCATACTGTAGCTCTTTGTGCAAAATCTGTACATCTCTGAATCATCCCCACCATGTTTGATTTAGTAATTTGCATATGCATGTGTATACTTGAAGCCAGAGCCATAGCTGGCTCATCTAGTGCCTGGTGCCAGTCCCCAGTGTACCAACCCACCCACTCATCATGTGAAGAGCAAAAAGAACGACTTTGGCAGTGGCATTCTGTAGAAAGCCAATTTGTACTTTTGTGCCAGCTGGTTTCTTACAGATACTACATGAAAAGAAAAAAAAGAAAGACCTTAATTAAACCACTAAAGTGCCTTTTTATATCAGCATTTCAGTACTTAGGAAGGCATGCTGTAGGAGGTCTTTATTGCGCCCCCTAATATTTTGAGCCAGTGGTGGTTGTCCCCTTTGCCCCACCCTTGCTACTCTACTGCTTGCTGCCGTTATGAAGTCATTTGTATACCATGCATACTGTTGTATTTTTGCAGTAGCACAGCCACATTGCTTGTTTTCTGTGAATTACCTTCCCTGTGTGCCAATACTCAATGTGCTATTTCATGTAGCACTGTGTGTTAATTGACACTGAATGCATGCCACTTGTGGTAATTTTACGAGAAGCAACTTCTCTGTGAGGTAAGATTCAAATTAAAACCAGCAACACTAGAGGAATGAAGCTTAATAAGCATTGTCCTTCGAAATCTTATTGTAACAGAAAGAAACTGGAGACATTTGCAAAAGCACCTGTGTTTAGTTTATTCTCAGTTGTTATAGCAGCTAGCCTGCTAATTGAGTAAAGCTGAATAATAGGGGATCTTTGTATGTATGGTAGGATCAGTGAGCAGATGAGTTTAAAATCTGATAGAGGCAATGCATTTTGATACTTGATCCAAAGAAAGGCATGAACTGTGTGTCATTTTGTTTGAAAGCTTGTCATTTCATTTTATTGTCTTAATAAATTTTGGATGTTCATCGTGTTACACTGCTGCAGTCATCACACTTGGGTTATCCTGCTGTCAGGCGGTCCCGCAGTCGGCCAGAGTTCCAAAGTCTTGGTCCAGCGTCGGTTGCAGTCGCTTCTTCCCTGACGTCAGTGTGACAGGGGTATAAAAGAGGCAGCCGACGCCATTTTCTTCAGTCTTTCTTGCCGCGCGGTGCCCGAAGCAGAAGCAGTTTGCAAGTGCCGGTCGGCCAACTCCTGAGATTTTCCAATCGAATTTCAGACCGAAGTCTTCTCTAAAGCTAAGTACCCCATTGGGGAAATTTTTCTTGCCTCAGACCGATGTCAGACAAAGTTAATAAATGCATTTCTTGTGGGAAGCAAATACCTCATAAGGATTTTCATTCTTATTGTATTCCTTGCCTAGGCCCAGGTCACTGGTTGTCGGTTTTGTGCTAGGTTTAACAAACTTACTATTAAGCGCCGGGCAGAATTCGCCAGACATTATTTTGGTAGAAAGTTTAATTACAGCATGCCATCGGAGCAAACGACGACCGGAATGCATAAAAAATGCAAAGATAAAGACAGGCAGCCGAGGTCCAAACCAGATACCGAGCCTCTGCTAGGCCAGTCACCGGTTCTCCGGTTTTCAGCGAGGTGCCTACGCAGCCCCTGACGACCGCAGATTTAGAACTACAGACGGCC
Organism: Protopterus annectens; assembly: GCF_019279795.1. Classification (NCBI taxonomy): domain Eukaryota; kingdom Metazoa; phylum Chordata; order Ceratodontiformes; family Protopteridae; genus Protopterus; species Protopterus annectens. Next base: position 880,950,494 of record NC_056730.1, on the reverse strand, counting down.
TCCCAGACCGAGATTGCTGGGCCTCAGAATCCTGTACCTTTATTCCCAGCGGACGTCAGTCCCAAAGGGGAATCTGAGGTTATAGACAGGCCTTCGGTTACTGAAGGCGTTTTTAGACCGACTACACTTACCATTAAGTCCTATGCTAAATTAAAGACTCCTTTAAAGGGTAAGGAAGCCTGTTCAGCAAACTCCTGTACAGGGCCCTATGCCTAAGAAACAAATGCTTAAGATGGCTGAAGATTTAATTACCCTTATCAGGGGCGCCCATCCCCCTCCAGACAAAAGGCCTAGACAGGAGGAAGACTACCCTTCCACAGACCAAGTTTCCATTTCCTCAGCTTCCTCTGAGGAACAGGATTACTCCTTTCCTCCTTACGAAGAGTCTGATGCTGAAGAGTCTATCCCCTCAGCATCTCCACCAGAGGACTACTCTTTTGGGGAAACTTTGCACACCATGAGGGAACATTTCCACTGGGAAGGCCAAGATTACTCAGATTCAAAGAAAAGACTCCATGAGTTCCTTCTTCTACCTCAGCACAGGCTTCTTGCTATCCCTCCTGTTTTAGACATTTTGGATGATGTTTATTCAGAATCTAGCCTTAACCCAGATTCATTGCCTCCTGCGCCAGCTAAACCAGACAGGTATTACAGGGTTCCTGACTCACATAAATATTTATATAAAAGCCCTATTGCAGACCCAGAAACCATTTCCCAGGGCCCCAAAGGCATTAAGTCCTCTATTGCTAAAAATCCAGTTCCTTCGGAAAGAGATTCACGAGCACTAGACAGATGGGGAAAAGTGTATACTTCTGCCACTTTAGCTATGAGAGCTTTGAATTGTCAGTTTCACATGCTGAAGTACCAGCAATATTTGATGTCTCAATTAAAACAGAAAATGCTTGTCCATTCAGAACAACCTGATTTTAATGAAATGCAGGATTTGTTACATGCAGCAGAACAAGTGGGAAAGCATACTTTGCAATGTGGTTTTGATTCATTAGAAGCTTCTTGTAGAGCAGCTGTCACAGGGTCTGTTATATGTAGACATGCTTGGTTAAAAGAGCAAACTTTACCAGAACATGTTAAAGCTAAATTATTGGATGCTCCTTTACAGAATGATGTTTTATTTGGAGTTAAAGCAGAGGAAGTTTTAAAGAAAATGGAGGAAAAGGCTAAATCTATGCAGACAGTCAAAGATTTTTTGCAAGTACAACCACCTCGTTTCAGCAGAAATTGGCCAACCAAAAACCGGTCATTTCCTGCTTCAGACAAAACACAGAGAGGTAAATACAGACGCCCTAGGGGCAGAGGTCAGCCACAAAGCTCCTACAGGCCTAGACAAGGGCCGGCTGCAACTCAAAGAGGGGGAGAAGATAGATCTCAACCTTTCAGAAAACAATCACAATGACTTTCCACTTCACCTGCCAAGCAAAGCTGCTCTGGCAGCACCGTTGTGCGGAAAACTAGCACTATTTTCAAAAAACTGGCACATCATTACAAAGGACAAATGGGTTCTAAACATTGTATCTCAAGATTACAGATTCCACTTTCACACTTCACCAAAGATGAGAGGAATGCCAAATCTGCCACCAAGTCAATGGGCAGAGGCACAAAGACAAATTGCAGCTCTCATGCACATGAGAGCCATCCAAGAGGTACCTACGCAGGAGCAAGGGCAAGGATTTTACTCAAGACTGTTTCTGGTTCCACGAAAGGACAAAGCCTGGAGACCCATTTTAGACCTCTCACTTCGAAACACATATCTGGAGGTACCCAAATTCAAGATGCTCACGCTTCAGCAGCTTCTTCCCATGCTGGGCAAGAAAGCTTGGCTAGTAACGCTGGACCTCAAGGAGGCATACCTACATGTCCCAATCAGACAAAGTTGTAGAAGATACTTCCGATTTATTGCAGGCACAGCGCATTACCAATTCTCTACACTGCCCTTTAGCTTATCTACTGTGCCCAGAGTATTCACGAAATGCCTGGCAACAGTAATTGCATACTGCAGACAAAAAGGATTTCAAATATATCCCTATTTGGACGACTGCCTTATTCAAGCAGAAAGCAAGGACATTCTTTTAAAACATCTGGTGTGTGTAAGAAAAATACTAAGTTGCTTGGGGTAGACAGTAAACGAAAAGAAATCAAATCTAGTGCCCTCACAAGAGATAATATTCCTGGGTGCCAGCTTAAATACAACGGCCCAGATGGCTTATCTCACGCCAGACAAGCAAAAACAACTGACTCAGTATTTCAGTATGATGGCAACATTAACCCAGCTCCCTGCAAGGAAAATCCTGCAGGCCCTGGGGTTCATGGCATCCTGCATACTACTAATTCCATATGCCAAACTGCATATGAGGAAATTACAATGGTACCTGAAAAGCGTGTGGACTCAACACAGCCACAGCTTGGAAACAATAATACCACTCATTCCCTGCCTTCAAAAGGAGTTTCTATGGTGGGCTCAAGCATGTCACCTCAACAAGGGTCAGCCTTTTGCATTGCCCACAGCAAAGCAGACAATAACAACAGACTCATTGGACTATGCCTGGGGAGCACACATGGCAGGACAGTGCATACAGGGCAAATGGTCTGCAGATCAAATGCATCTGCACATCAATCAAAAGGAGATGCTAGCTGTGCAAAATGCCCTGACAGCCTTCAAGGACCTCTTACATCCAGGACAACTGCTAATAAAGACGGACAACACAACAGTAATGTGGTACATAAACAAACAAGGGGGAACACATTCCTACCCCTTATGCAGGCAAGCAATGTCCTTATGGAACACAGCACTGGCTTACCATGTCCAGCTACAAGCACAATTCCTGCCAGGAAAGGAAAACACATTGGCAGACGAGCTAAGCAGAAATATCATGGATCCTCACGAATGGAGACTAGATCCACAAGTATTCACAATGATAACTCAAAACTGGGGAAGGCCAGACATAGATCTATTTGCCTTCCCCCAAAACTACCAACTTCAAAAATTTTGCACAAGGACATACCACTCACTAGCTTGGAAAGTGGACACCCTATCATTCATTTGGAAAACATTAACAGTCTATGCCTTTCCTCCACTACCTCTACTGGCAAAGGTGTTATTGAAAGCCAGATCAGAGAGGCCACAAATGATCCTAATTGCTCCAGACTGGCCACGCCAACACTGGTACCCAATATTAAGGAACATGGCGAAACGCCCTCCATGGATTTTACCTCAATTTCCACACCTGCTGACTCAACAAAACACTCAAATCCTTCACAGTCAGCTCAGGACGTTAAATTTGGCTGCATGGAAAATAACTTAAATAATCAATCAACACTTCTCTCTAAGGATGTCATGGATGTCATTTTGGAGGCCAGAAGGCCCAGCACCAGGAAAAACTACTCAGACAAATGGAAAAGATTCTGTGCTTGGAACCAGGCAAAGGGCCAAAATCCTTTACTTCCAAGTATTCCTCAGATACTGCAATATTTAACTGAGATGCTGCACAAAGGACTTTCCTTTTCTTCCATTAAGGTCCATGCTTCAGCCATTTCAGCTCATTACAATACGGATCCTCCCATATTTTCACATCCTTTACTAAGGCAGTACCTCAGAGGGGCTAAGAATATAAGACCGCCCAGAAGACCTCCAACTCCAACTTGGGACCTCAACTTTGTTTTGGAAAAACTAACACTGCCTCCTTTCGAACCACCTTTCTCAGCAGATCTACAATACTTGTCCTGGAAAACAGCCTTGCTGCTGGCAATTACCTCAGCACGAAGGGTTTCAGAGCTATGGGCCCTAATGGCAGTGGAGCCTTTCATCATTTTATATCAAGACAGAGTTTCCTTACAAACTAATCCTTCCTTTATGCCAAAGGTAGTATCCAGTGTGGCTCTGAATCAGACCATTCATTTACCCACTTTTTATCCAAACCCCAGAATAAAGGAGAAAGGCTTCTTCACTCTTTGGACATTCATAGACAATTACGTTTCTATTTGGATAAGACAAAGACTTTCAGAAAATCTGACCAACTCTTTGCATCCTAACTGCAGGTTCACAGGGAAAGGCTATTTCAAAACAGACTATTTCTAAATGGATAGCACACTGTATCTGCTACTGCTACACTCACCATGGAAAACCTGTACCTGTTAACATTAGGTCCCATTCCACCAGGGCTACAGCAACCTCAGCAGCCTTTCTCAGAGGGGTACCAACCAAGGACATTTTGGAGACTGCAACTTGGAGTTCAGTGCACACCTTTACCAAGCACTACCACTTACCTTTATACTCAAAAACCAGAGCTGGCTTTGCCACGGCAGTTCTACAGGGCATACTACCTTTTCCTAACCTGGTTTAGTACCAGCCACCCAGACATAGCTTTGGGATTCAACCCAAGTGTGATGACTGCAGCAGTGTAGCACGATGAACATAGCACAGTTTTGTACCTACCATAAATGTAGATGTTCGAGTGTTGACACTGCTGCAGTCCAGGTTACCCTCCCTCCATCCCCTCTACATACCAGGGTTTTATTTATAACTCCATTTGTATACAATCAATCTGATGTATTTCTATATGGTGTATTTGCTTACAACTATTACTATTGTTTTTCCTACTTATGTATGTTTGCATAGGATTATGTATTACCCTCCTATTTGGGGGCACCTGACATCTGGGGCAAGAAAAACTGAAGAAAATGGCGTTGGCTGCCTCTTTTATACCCCTGTCGCACTGACGTCAGGGAAGAAGTGACTGCAACCGACGCCAGACCAAGACTTTGGAACTCTGGCCGACTGCGGGACCGCCTGAAGGCAGGATAACCCAAGTGTGATGACTGCAGCAGTGTCAACACTCGAACATCTACATTTATGGTAGGTACAAAACTGTACTTTTGGTTTGACCCATACATATTGACTTTTCCTAATCTTTTTCAATGGTCTGTGGTCTGTAGCTTCCATTTTTTTCTCATTTGATATAATTTTGTGGACTAGCTTTTTTGCTGGATCCTTTACAGCATAGAAATGTTTTTGTGGCATTGGCCCAATTCTGGTAATTCCACTAGCTAGGTTGCATATGAGGAACATCCAGGATGTACCCCAGATGTCTCTGGCAAAAGCACTGTCTCCCTTTGCATTCAGTTATTCCACTCACATGTGCTGTTAGGAAGGCGTTCACCTGGTGGGCCCATTAGGTGGAAATTGATCAAAGCCAGGCCCATGGTAGTCCCTTGAGGGAAGAAGGTCTTTACCAAGAATGCAACACACCTTGCATGTGGGTGCACCTGAAGGTGTAGGGAACAAGACAGTATTGTGCAGACACATTCATGTCAAAAAGATGATGACTTTCCTTTTGGCTATAAAAACTAATGTCTGCCTTGATGCGAGGAACTTTAAGGATTGTCACAGCCAGCAACACCATATTGATATGGTTGGATGATTGGATGGGAAATAGGAAATTCACCCCGGGGATCACTTCTGTGGCTCTGCTCGAAAGTGGCACAGGAAAATAATTTTCTTGGGTGGCAAAAGCCAGGGTACCTTTTTGGCTGGGCTTGTATAGGCCCTAGGGCCGATAGCCTAGTACCTACCTAGGATGCTGCAAAAGATTAGATCAGATGGAGCCAAAATACTGTTGGTGGCCCCTCTCTGGCCTTTGCAACTGTGTTTTTTTTAGATTGTTCAGTTGTTCAAGGAAGATCATGTTTTGTTATCACAACATTGTACACTCCTCAGCCAAGCCTGTGGCTGCCTGCATGGATTTTGTCAGCATAACACTTTTTAAGGATTATCTCTCATAGGAGCTGATTAGCATTTTGCAGGAAGCCAGAAGACTTAGCACTAGTAACTCTTACTAGGTTAAATGGAAACTGTTCTCTGGTGCTTGTCTAAAGGGATTCCTCCTCTAGAGTGTAGGTGAACTTCAAGTCCTACAATATTTGGCAAAACTTTTAGTAAGGGGCCTTTCTTATGCTTCCACTAAGGCATACCTCTTGGTGATTACTGCATGCCTATCCTTAGACCCTGCACTGTCCTTTCATTTTGCATTTTCAGACAGTTCCTGAAAGGAGTTTTGCATCTCATGCCTACAAGCAGACTAGTGCCTCTCCCACGAGTTTTAAAAGTTGTCATTGAAAAGCTAACTCTGGTGGAACCTTCAAATCAAGTTTCTCAGTAGCGCATAATGCTTGTCCTGGCAAATGTTGTTTCTAGTAGCTATTTCTTAGCCAAAAAGATATCAGAGTCACAACCCCTTATGTTTAGAACCTTTACAAATTCTGACACAATAATGGGATAAGCCATAGACCTCACCCATCTTTCATACTGAAAGTAGTTTCTTAATTAGATCCCAGTGAAACATTCAAGCTTCCTGTCTCCCCCTCCCAACTCACTGAACAGAGTAGAAAGAATATTGCATTTATTGGATGTACATGGATAGCGCAGATGCTGTATTGCCAGATGTAAAGACATAAGACAAGCAGACCAGATTTTGTCTCATGCGTGCCAGTTAAAGCATGTAAGCCATTCTCTATGCAAATTGCTTGTGGGTGGTTGGGATAATTGTATTGCCTTCAATTATTAATCTAGTAAGAAGCTCATGGTGACTGTGGTCTGAATACACTCAACCAGAGCAACAGTTACCATAGCTGTCTTCTTTCAGCATGTCTGTTCGGAGCATTTATGAGACAACAACTTAAACATATTTCTATGTTTTCTGCAACCACCGAGACTGTGTTCCAGTCTAAAAGCTGTGCAAATTTCACCAGTGATATTTTACACCATGATATGACTGTTTTCTAATCAAGTAGACGCAATATAGCTTTGGTTCTCTTCTCTTAGATAAGTAATTGTATTGCAGCTGTGATCCCTACAAGGTCCCCTGCACCCCTACACCCCCTGCTACTTAAATATATCAACTCCAAGAGTGCACTTAGTGAAGTGAAGTGCAATCTTGGAGTTGATATATATAAGTAGCAGGGGGTGTGGGGGGGTGCAGCTCCCCACCATGGGAGGGTGTTGGGGGGCTTGCCCCCCTGCTTATACTTGGTGGAAAGTGCTATGATTTATGTTGTTTAAACTCAGTATATGTATGATATGTGTTTTCAGTGTTTTGAGTTTCATTGTTTTGAGTTTTCAAGATTTTGAAGTTTCAGTGTTTTGGTTTCAGTGTTATGAAGTGAATCCCTGTTAACATATCTACCACCGCTGCACTAAGGCTGTGTATGTGCTAGTCCTTTCTCTGCTGTGTTTGTTTGATGAATGTTGTTGAATGCAGTATCAGTGGCACAACAGGTAGCACATTCCTTTGTTGCAGAAGGCTGTGGGTTCTGTTCCCACAACAGGTAGATCAATTGCTGACAGTGTAGTTCAGCATAACAGGGGTCCTGCACTCCTGAGTGTGCTATCATTTAGATGAGATGTTAAACTGAGATCTATCTGCTTTATTTGGTGGTAGCTCAGGTTGATGTAAACAATCACATGCCACTTATCAAAAAAGAGTAGGGTTCCTTTATTATACAGAGTTATATACAAATGTATGTATTTACATGTTTACAAAAAATACATTGTTTACATTCCTCCATGATTTTCAACTTTTTGTTTCACATTTGTATAGACCCCATACTCCTTTTTCCATAACCATTGTTGGATTTTCTGTATTATATTAAGTAATATCCAATTTCCATTAAACATAATCTCATCCGGTCTTTCATTCCATATTATCAAAAAACAAGTAATCTCCGTGGTATCCCCGAAGTCTCAAAGCAACCCATTAAAGTGTAGTGGGTCCAAAAACAAAACAGTGTAAGAAACTTCTCTGTGTGGAAGATTTTCATTCCATATATTTCTAGTTAATCACTGTATATTAATCAGATCAGACAATAGTAGTAGAAAGTAGCAACCGTAAACTCGTCTTAAGTCAAAACAAAACAAAACATAATAATAGAAAATATATATTTGTACAGCATTACTAAGTATTCAAAAGTAATCCAAGCAAGGTAGGCAGTCTGTTTCCAGTCGAAAATCCTTTATTAAGTACACACACAAGCGATCCAAGTAAAACAAAAATAGAGTAATAATTTCCACACAAGCTTTCTAAATATATATATACTTTTTATCAGGCATAGGAGTGGTTTATTGTGCTGTAAAACAAAGTGCTATTGATACACATGTTAAATTCACATCCCTTCCCCATCAGTGTGACATTCGAGCTGGTCCTGCCCTACTTAGTAGCTGTCATAATAATATATAACCCTTATGTACTTTAAATAAAATTTATAATGATGTGGTACCTCTTATTTAACCAGATTATTAAGTAGATGATTAAGTATGTGATTTTATCCAAGGCAATATACTACATGGCTGGAAATATATCAACCTTAGTTCATTTGGCAATCAAAAAATATATATAAATATATACATATACATTTTGCATGTAAAAATCAGTTTCTATTTTCATAACCTATTGTTAACAAAGATCGCTTTCGTCCTTCTAGACTTCTTCAGGTCTGTGTACAAGAACCCTAAAAACAATCTATAAAAATATATATAATTGTATAATTAGTATTGTTATTACACATCATTTTGAATAAAGTGGAAAAAAGAACCAGAAAAAAATAAAAATGTATGTATGATGATGGAAACAAAATATACACTTAAGTTTCAACTGATTTAAAATGGTATTTAAAACCAGTTTGTAGAATAAAATAAAATAAAATACAGTTAGTCATGTAAACAATGTGGCAATTTTCTAAGTTCCAGTGCACTTTTAATTGAACAGTAGTAGTTTAGTCCAGGCTTCCTAAAAGAGTTCAGCTTTAATTGCCACAAGAGTTCATGTTTCTCCAGACTATTCGCGATGTCTCCTTCAAGACCACCCATGTCTATGCGATCCAAGATCTGGAACTTAAAACCTGTGTGTCTTTTATGAAGAGAAAGGTGTTTGGCTAGTGCATTATTTTTACATCCAGAGCGGATTTCTGACAGATGACATGAAATCCTACGCTTGAGTTTATTTACAGTCTTGTCCACATAGAATGCATCACATTCACTGCACTGTGCCCTGTAAATTGCTTCTGTAGTGTTACAGTCACCCCCTGCACTGGTTTTAATGATCTTCTTTAAATAAGGGCAATAAAAACTATCACCTTGCTATATAAATATACAAAATGTGCAATTAGTTTCACATCTTTTAGTGCTTTTCTCACATGGTCTAGGTTTAAATTCAACAAAACGTCTAATGTTCCTGGCCTTCCTATAAACAAATGATGGGGCTTCACCTAAGATGTTAGTCAGAAAAGGGTTTCCTGTGACATTGTCCCAGTTTTCTTCAGTAATATTTTTGATACTGTGATAATCCAAAGTGTATGTCAGGATGCAGCAATTTTTGCATTTGTTATTCTCTGTGGAATTGCTTAACATTTTTCTACTGGGGAGGTTGAGTGAAGGTGCTTCAGTCCTTTTCAATTCTATAATGGGTTCCAGGATGTTTTTTAACATCTGACTTTCATAGCCTCTCACTAGAAAATCATTCTCTAAGTTGTTCAAGTTTCTCAAAAATGGTTCCATCTCTGTGGTAATTCTAGCTAATCTATAGCCTTGGGACATCACTACATTATACTTGGTTTTTGTAGGATGTAGACTTTTACTGTGGAGTAATAGGTTCTTTTTTCCACTTTATTCAAAATGATGTGTAATAACAATACTAACTAATTATACAATTATTTATATTTTTATAGATTGTTTTTAGGGTTCTTGTACACAGACCTGAAGTCTAGAAGGACGAAAGAGATCTTTGTTAACAACAGGTTATGAAAATAGAAATTGATTTTTACATGCAAAATGTTGTTGTTGTTGTGTCTTTCGGCTTTTCCCGGTTAGGGGTCGCCACAGCGGAACTCCAGTCCGCTAATGATTGGCAGTAGATTTTTACGTGCCGAGTTGCCAGCCCTGACGCACAACCTTCAACAAAGGTACGCCCATTCACGCATGTCTCCAGACAGAAGACGCTCTAGCTGAGAATCAAACGAGACAACGTCTTACTGTGAGGCAACAGCGCTACCGCAGCACCACCACCGCAGTTTTTTTTTACATACAAAATGTATATGTATATTTTTTTTTTTGATTGCCAAATGAGCTAAGGTTGATATATTTCCAGCCATGTAGTATATTGTCTTGGATAAAATCACAGACGTAATAATCTACTTAATAATCTGGTTAAATAAGAGGTACCACATCATTATAAATTTTATTTAAAGTACATAAGGGTTATATATTATTATGACAGCTACTAAGTAGGGCAGGACCAGCTCGAATGACACACTGATGGGGGAAGGGATGTGAATTTAACATGTGTACCAATAACACTTTGTTTTACAGCACAATAAACCACTCCCATGCCTGATAAAAAGTATATATATATATATATATATATATATATATATATATATTTTTTAGAAAGCTTGTGAGAAAATTATTGCTCTATTTTTGTTTTACTTGGATCGCTTGTCTGTGTACTTAATAAAGGATTTTCGACTGGAAACAGACTGCCTGCCTTGCTTGGATTACTTTCGAATACTTAGTAATGCTGCACAATTATATATTTTCTATTATTATTTTTTGTTTTTTGTTTTGTTTTGACTTAAGACGAGTTTAAGTTTGCTACTTCTACAAGTATTGCCTGATCTGATTAATATACAATGATTAACTAGAAATATATGGACTGAAAATCTTCCACACAGAGAAGTTTCTTACACTGTTTCATTCCATATTATCCATACATTACACACTTTTTTCTCCAAATTTTTGATATATTCCTTAGTATATTTCTCAGGAAATCCGTATTCAGTCATATCCATATGTATCCATTTATAATCTTGTATTTCTGTCACAATATTCTTATCTGTTATTTTTCCCATAAGTTTTTTACTCTTTTACATGTTAGAAAAACATGATCTACTGTTTCTAATTTACCACAAAAATGACATGTCTTTTCATTTACTTTTTGTAAGGCATATTTCCTTTTAAAGGCAATCTATTAATTTGTAGCCTCCATAAAAAATCTTGAAATGCATTCTTCATACACCAATTATTTTCTTTGTTTTATAGCTTTTATTTTTTTTTCTTCTGTTAGATGCCCCCATGGGGTCATGCAGTAATTCTGCATAATTATATTTTTATCCCATATTTTCCTATTTTCTCTATACTTAACTTCCATATTTTTATTTTGTCTTGATATATCTTTATTCCTTCTCTTCTCCATTCTCTCTCCCTTTTATTTAATTTTATTCATTTGCATTCCTTTTCATATTTTTTCTTAATTACCCTTACTACCAACTTGCCCACTTTTCCATTTATCCATTTTAATACCCTGTACAGATTCAGTGAATCCATGTGTACTATATGGTTCAATAAACCCAATCCCCCATCCTCCTTATCCATATATAACGCTTTTATTATTAAAGATTATTTAAAAAAAATGATGTCTTCAAATTTCTTATACACACCAACTATGTTTGATATTTTTCCCATGCATATTGCATTAATTAGTGGCTGCGGTGGTGCAGCGGTTAGCATTGCCACCTCACAGCAAGAGGTTCTCCAGTTTGATCCTCGGCTGGGGTGCCTTCTGTGCGAAGTCTGCATGTCCTCCCTGTGGTTGCGTGGGTTTCCTCCGGGTGCTCCAGTTTCCTCCCACATCCCGAAAACATGCTGTAGGTGGATTGGGTACTCTAAATTGGCCCTAGGCATGAGTGTGTGCATGTGTGCGCCTTCTGTGGAAGGTTGGGCACCGGGCTGGCAGCTTGACAACGTAAAACTCCACTGCCAATCATGTGCGGACAGGTGATCCTCTGTGGCGACCCCTAACTGGGAAAAGCCGAAAGAAAAAAAAGAAGAATATTGCATTAATTAAATATACTTTCTTTGTATAAGACAACCTATATCTATTCCACATAAGTCCTTTTAATTCTTTCATAATTTTTCTCCCATTGTTCATTTTATGTACAATATTCACTTAAATTGATTTGTAATATTGGTATCTCTTTTCTTCCTGATTGTATTCCTTCCAACTGTTCCTCATCTCCAAAACCTGTACATTTTCCCTATTCATTATTAATCCAACTTCTTGCAATTTTTATGCAAATATATAATTACCTCTTTTATTTTCTCTCTAGTCCTAGCCACTAATATTATATCATCAGCATAAGACATAATAATTGGATAGTAAACACCCATTTCCTCTGCATATTTACTTTTTTCCCATTTCTTTATTTCTTTCTTTTACTACACAGTTCATGTCCATTACAAACAAAATACTATGCATTGGACATCCTTGTTTTAAACCTCTGTTCATCTCAATTTCTTCACTTAGCCAGCAATTTACTAAAATCCTGATGCTAGTAGTTTTATATAGTGGCTCACAATTTTATTTATTTATTTGTGTACTACAGGTATATCCTTCCAATCTTTACCATAAATTTTGATGCTGTATTGAATCAAATACTTTATTAATTAATCGGCCATCATTAGTTTTACTTCATTTTGTTCTTTGTCGATATCACCCACCATTTCACTGATTATCATTAATAATTTTTGGCTTCCTTTTCCTTTAACCCCATAAATGTTTTCTTCCATTACATATTCTAATTTATGTTCTAATCTTTTTTGTACAACATTACTGGCCTCCAGTTTTTATTTCATTCTTCTCCCCCTTTTTCCATATAAATCTCATAACCCCTATGTATTACTGTATAACAGATACTGTCATTAAGACTTTCATTAAGCACCTCCACTAAAATTTCTTTCTGCCATTGTATCAAATTTTAGAAACTCAGTGTGCCACTTAACCACAGCCCATAAGGCATAACAACGTACCCAACACTCTAGTCATAGGTGACTCTATAGTCAGGCACACTGATGTTCCACTCACCAGGATAAACAAGGAGAAAGTTACTGTCAGCTGCCTGTGGGGTGCGAAGATCCGCCACATAACACATGCACTCAGGTCACTCCACAAGTACAAATATGACTCTGTCATTGTCCATATTGGTGTGAATGACCTGAGACGTACCTCCCTGGACTACATGAAAAGAGACATGGAAGAGCTCTCCGTTCTTGTAGCCCAGGCAGGTATCACCCTAGCACTGAGTAGCATCCTGCCATCACCCAGAATGATACCACAGTACAAGGACAAAATGATTTTCTTCAACAATTGGCTAAGCTTCTGGTATCATTCTAAGGTGATCCGGTATCTGTCTGCCTGGGATGACATGATTGACAGACCATGATGCTTTGCCAGAGATGGCCTGCACCTGTCGTCCGTGGGATTCCAGATACTGGCTAAGGCTCTTCCCACCCCTATAGTGCCTTTTTTAGGCAAGATTCAAATGACAAATTCACCACTGTAAAAGGTACAAGCAAGAAAAATCTGAGGGTAATGCTACTCAGTGCTAGAAGTCTAGACCTCAAAATGCATTCACTCGAGGCACTCCTTAAAATGGAGAACATCGACATCTGTGCAGTGACAGAGACCTGGTTCAAGGCTCCAGAGAGCACCCCAGCATTACCAGGCTATAATTTATACCACACCTTTCGGCCACCTAACCAGGACTGAAACACTAAAGGTGGAGGCGTGTCCATATTCATTAAGGATATCCACACCTCCAGGCTACTTGCTCAGCATAATGCATCCGAGATTATCAAAGTGCAACTAATTCTAAACAAGATTGCTATTCAAATTGTAACTTGTTACAGATCCCCCACCATGCCCCAGGATTCCCACTCCTCATTTCTTGATACACTGGAAAATATTAGGGTACAACCCAACACCCTAATAACAGTGGCGGCTCGTGGCATCGGACTGCTGCCCCCTCAGCAAAAAAAAAAGAAAAAGTACCTTTTGTTTTTTGTGTACTAGTCTAGTAGTGACAGTATTTATGTATTTTTTTTTTTTTTATCTTTGTGTCTCCGAGTCGGCAACTCGGCAAGTACGCGCATGCGCACTTTAACCGCCTCGGGTTGTGGCGGTTTTAATAAAAGACTTTTTTGTTTTTGTTGCTGCCCGGTGAAGTAATTAAGGCATCAGGGTGATGCCCAGCAGTCTATGCAGTTCCAAACCGCATAGAATTGGAAGAGGTTCGGACTGAGACGTCCGCAGGCACGTACATGACGTGCTTGGGCTAAATGCTGCTGATTGGTTGTCACTCTCTTCCCGGGCTTTATGTGCTGGGAAAAGAGCGAGAATCAATCAAACAGTTGTGGACTGAATGATTCATCGTTCGTTCGTGATTGTGGCGGTCTGAGTCAAACACAAGGGAAGGTCATTAGGTCAATCAAACTCAAAAACTACCTGGAGCAGGAGTTCTTCGAGGACGTCGCCGAGCCTGTCGACTATAAGGATCCCTGCAAGGCTGGTAAGGAACGGCATGAACTACTTTGGGAAGACGTTGTGCTGCACTGAGAACTGAGAAGATGAGGGCTAAAAATATATGTAGTTTAGAGGAATGCATTGTGGTCTGTTGTCCCGGAGAGGTATTGGAAGCCCTTTCTAGCTGCTTTTTCATTGTCAGTATTCTCTGTTTACTGATTTAATTACTTAATGCTTTCCTCAGTCTGGTATTTCAATGTTTTGGGGGCAGTCTTTTCTCATGTTGTAGATGTACGTTAGATATATTGAAACTACCCCCCCCCCCCCCCCCGTATCTCTGCTATGGTATATTTGAACCTGTGCCAGCTGAGCTAGGCGTGAATAGCTTAACTTAAAAGTTGATTGAGCCAAAGTTGAATGACAGCTGTCTTCATATCATTCTGTAACGCTGGGTCGGTTTGTAGAAGCTGGTTGCTGGTGTTTGATATATAAGGTTTGCGTGTATCTGTCTGTATGTCTTATTTAACGTAACAGAGAAACTATCAAAGGTTCCACCATTTGCAGAGCTGTACGTTTATACAGTTATGGATGTGAAGTATAAAATCAGTTTACAGTGCAGATGTTTCATGCTTGGAGTAGTTGAGCTCATAAGAAAGATTCTGCATGAAACCAGGCACTACTGCTAGCCCATGGTACAGTATATGGTTCATTGCTGGTCGTCACTCATTTAATTCTATAAATGTCTTTTGATGTAACATACTGAGATAGTACTAAATGGCTGTTGGCTGGTTAGAAGGTACCACAGTGATAAAGAATGCCTGTGCATGCACTCAGGAGACATGACACAAGATTTCCACATATTCACTTTGCTTTAGGATGGTAATAAATATCATGGCCATATAAACACCACTGACGTTTAAGGAAGATGTTTACAGGCATGATTTATTTAGGTCAGTTAAATTAAGCCACTAGTTAATGCTGAATGTCTAACCAATAACTGGTGTGCACAAAGGACTGGCGATAAAAAGTGTATTACTCAAACGAATAAACAAGCAAATCAGTTCAGTAATGTATGCAGTTCACTAAATACAAACCCAGCCAGTACCAATGATTGAGAGGGATCCTTCCAAATAAATGCACTGGTTTCAGATCTTGGGTAAATCTGCCCATAATCCCCATATAGTGTCCAAGGGTTCACCCCTATGTAAAAGCCCTCTGTTGCTGGAGGCGGCTGACCTGCCCAGTCGAAAATGATACATATCATCTTCACCTCTTATGTCAGTTCCAGCCTAACATGACTTAATTTACCTATGCTACCACTGTTTGTGCTTTCACATGAAGGTTGGGCTCTTTGCTGTCTATGCAAGACAAGTACCACATTTTATTTTGTAAATATTTTTATTATTTACTAGCCATTCATACTCCTGTGCACTTGTACACATCGCATCCTATTTTTTGTGCAGCCCTTCCTGACCTCTTTCTCCTCTCATCCAGGTGAGCATAGTTTAAAACTACAGAAAAATGGTCCATGTGAAACCACATCCAACCCCTTTATTATATAAGCAAGCTTTCATACACCTCTGTGTGCTTTCTGAGTTATTAGGTGGGGTTTCAGGTGTGCTATTTTTTCTTTGATTGTAGTTTTTTATATGGAAGCTTGAATTAGTATATCTAGAGCAGAGGTGGCCATGGATCCTTCTAATTAGCTCGGACTGCAATCAAAAGCAAAGGCAGGGAGCAGCTTTCTAAGAGTATAATAATCTGTGGAGATTTTTGGATATTGCATAGTTTAAACTACCTAATTTTGCATTGTAAATCCTTCTATTACTTACCCGACTATATTTTTATACCCCTGTCCACTTGAAAATTTGACTTCCAAATATTTGTGCAACACCTTCCCTCTATTCCACATCAGCATAATATTCCCACAAAACAAAGTCCACTAGGCTTTGGCTACTTTGGCTCATCTTGACTGCCTTAGGATTCACATGTTCATAGTTACCCAAAAGAAAACCCCATACACTTGTGCTGGTGGACAATGACCACAAGCGTGCTATTGTTATGGCTAGCTAAACAATATCACCAATAGCAAGTTGAGAGAATGACCACTTGTTTCAAAAGTGGTCAAGGCAACAAACCAGCTTTGAAGCACTCCCCTGAATATCAGCCCAGCTAATACCAGTGTCTAGTCATTGAGCAAAGCTCCCTGGTTAACCCCCTCATAACCCCATAAAGTATGCAAGAACCCATTCCTTCATCAGGGGCCTCCTTCATCAGAAGTGGTCAAAGCCTGCTGTTTTGAAAGGGTCCAGACTGTATGAGCTCACACTACCATTTAGTCTCCATAAATTTTTCCTCCCAAGTCTGCCCTTCTGTCAAAGGAGGGCAGTTACCCATGAATCTCTTAAGTTATGCACAAACATTTGCTGACTTAAATACAGTAGTGGGACCCTATCCATCCTGGGTGTCCTGTCAGTGCTATTTTGGTATTTTACTACTCTGCTCCAACTGTTCAGGAGAGTCTCAATCCTGTCCACTTTTTGTACTCTTAGATAGCTGCTCCCTGCCTTTGAGTACAGTCTATCCTTGTTAGAAGGATCCATGGTCACCTCTGTTCTCTATATGTACTAAAATATCATCAGTTTCTGCCTATACACACACACACACACACACACACACACACACACACACACAAACACACACACACACACACACACACACACACACACACACACACACACACACTCAAAACAAGAGTATGTATGATTTCTCCCCGCATGAAAGTGTGCAGTTTCTGACTGTGGTAGTTTCTCAGCATGATCCTTCATGATTTTACGGAAGAAGTAATTAGGGACCTGAGGACCCAAGTTGATGTCAATCTCTCATTTGACAACCACATGGCCAAAGTGGTTAGAAAAACATTTTATATAGCCCACCTAATCATGAAGGGATTCACATCTAGATCAGGGGAGGTCATCGTGCCTCTTTACTCATCCCTCATCAGGCCCATAATTGAGTACAATGCCCCTTTTGGGATGTACCTTACCAGACACCTGCAGCAACTGGAAAAACCCCAAAAGTACCTCACCAAGAGGATCAAAGGGCTCAAACAGATGCCATATGCTGCCCGGTTAAAGAAACTCCAGCTCTACTCAGTGGCATACCGCCTGCTCAGAGGCGATCTGTGCCTGATGTATAAAGCCATGTCCAACCCGGAATTAATGGACATGCTGCACCTCAGAAAATCCAAATCCCATCGAGCCGAGAGACTTGAACCTCAGCACTGAAATAAATAAGACATGCTGGAGGGACAGATTCATAACCCAGAGGCTCCCTTCACTCTGGAATAAAATCCCAGTCCAGGTTAGGCAGAGTCCCTCATTGACTCTCTTCAAGAGGAATCTTGATGAGTGGATGGGGGATCGTAGGTTTACCCCGGGTATCACTTCTGCGTCACTGTTAGACAGAGGCACAGTATACTAACCTCGAAAAAGGGCATAGCAAAATGTGCTGAGGAGGGATGCTGAGTATATTGGGAGAAGGAAGCTAAGGATGGAGCTGCCAGGGAAGAAGAGGAAGGACTCGTAAGGTTAGATTTATGGATGTGGTAGAGGAAGTGATGTGGTGACAGAGCAAGATGCAGAGGACAGGAAGAAATGGAAACAGATCTGATGTGGCAAACCCCTAACAGGAACAACTGAAAGACTACAAGCACTTATTTGGAACCAGGTGGGGGTCATGTGAATAGTATTTGCTTGGGGAAACTTTAAACTGTCCCTGTTGAGCCTCCATGAGAAAGGGGGGGGGGGAATCCAGTATGACCTGATGTGTTCCGGACCACAGCTTCGGGGGGAAGAAATCCAGTATGACCTGATGTGTTCCAGACAACAGCTTCTCGTGCAGAAACCGAGTACGAAGTACTGTTTGCAGTATACCGCAGAGGTAAGTGTTCAAACTAACGTGTGTGTGTGTATATGTATGTAACAATGTGTGCTGTGTAGAGTATTCAGCATGCGCCATACTGACTGAGCATTTATTTCATGTAAATAAGTAAGCATGTCAAGCATTGATCCCATTGCACCATAGCCCCACCCCCTTTAGTTGACCACACCCCTTCCTGTAGGTTACACCCATTCAGCTGTTTCCTGCAGCCCCCCTTTAATTTGAAGTCACCAGCCGCCACTGCCTAATAATGGGTGATTTCAACTACCCCACCATTAACTGGGAAAACTACTCATATACCAACTCTTTTGCTCAACGTTTTCTGGAATTCATAAATTCCAACTCCTTGGATCAACTTATCCACACCCCCACCAGAGGCAGCAATTTCCTAGACTTGGTCATTACCAATATGGGCATTTCCACACCAGAGGTCAATTCCTTGTTGGTCAGATCCGACCACAAGCTAATCACCCTAGACATCCACATCCTGCCCCCACCCATTTGGGAAACCACCGTAAAAAATTTCTCGAAAGCCAACTTCATGCTTCTTAAGATAGCAGTGGCAAACTTCACAACACCCATGCAGATGGACAATAGAGGTACGACTGCTGAATCCTACACAAATGCACTTTATAAGCACTTACACGAGTGCATGGATTGTGCTATCCCTAACAGAACCAAGATGCTATCCTCCAAAAAAAGGAAGCCAATCTGGTGGTCCCCTGCCATAAACAAACTCTACAACAGAAGAAAGAAACTGTTGCAAAAAAGAGTAAAATCCCATGATTGGAGAAACTTCCTGGTCAGCCTCAGTAAGAAGCTGAGATCCCTCATAAAATCCTCCAAAGCTAGTTACGAAAACAAAATCGCCACTGATTCTAAAGTCAACCACAAAGCATTCTAAAGCTATGTCAAGAATCTCAGTGGCAACACTCAGATCTGCACTGAGTTACAGCACAATGGCACTAAATATATAGAACCAACTGATATTGCCAACATCCTGGCAGATAGGTTCAGTGCTAACTTTACCCCCCTCTCACCCCCTAAAGGGCCCATCTCTATACCGGAATAATGCAAAGTTCCTGTAATCACGGCTGCACAGGTAAAAACCACACTCTCCAAAGCCAAGAACACAGCATCCATGGGACCTGACAACATCCCAGGCTGTGTTCTATATGAACTACAGAATGAACTGGCACCCCACCTAAGCACCATGTTCAGTCATAGCCTCACCTCAAGTTTTGTGCCCACTGAATTGTGCACAGCGACGGTTATCCCACTCCACAAAGGAGGAGCCACCACGGACCCCGGGAATTACCTCCCCATTAGCCTAACGAGCCTGGTCTGCAAGGCCATGAAATGTATCATCATGGAACTTATAAACAAAGACATTGGTAATCTCCAAACTCTGGACCCCACCTAGTTTGGGTTTGTATAAGGCAGATCATGTCTCCTAAAACTGATAGACTTCTTTGAAGCAGTCACCAAAACAGTAGACGAGGGTAAAGTGGTTCACACAGCCTATCTAGATCTCGCCAAGGCTTTTGACACCATCCCCCACTCTGGAATTATAGATAAACTCACTAAACTAAGTATAAATCCCTATGTCACAAGATGGATTGCCAACTGGCTCACTGACAGAACCCACACTGTGAAAGTAGCAGACTCCAAATCTGACTTCAGACCAGTGACAAGTGAAGTACCACAGGGTTCAGTCCTGGGTCCTCTCCTGTTTGTTATCTACTTTTCTGAAGTACAGCTAACACAGAAGGTCTTTGGCTAATGAAGTTTGCAGATGACTGCAAACTAGGAGCCATAAGTGAATCTCCTAACTATGTGGGCATCCTACAAAAGGGCCTCACTGAGACCAATGCCTGGTGTCAAAGCCATGGCCTCAAAGCTCAATGCCAAAAAGTGTATTGTCATCCCCTTTGGTAAAAATTCTGTACCCATGAGCTACCACATAGGTGGTAGTCTACTTAACGCCAAAAGTGTGATAAGAGACCTTGGGACAAAGGTGGACAGTAGTCTCTCCTTTGATAATCACATTGCCACAGTAGTCAAGAAATCCTTCTACGTGGCACACCTCATCACAAAAGGTTTCTCATCCAGGAAAAAAGAGGTCATTATTCCCCTGTACTCATCACTCATTAGACCCATTATAGAATACAACACCCCTTTTGGTATGTACCTCACAAGACATCTACAACAACTGGAAAGGCCGCAGAAATACCTCACAAAGAGGATTAACGGCCTCAAACAGATGCCCTATGCAGACCGTCCCAAAAAACTCCAGCTTTACTCCATCGCATATCGCCTACACAGAGGCGATCCTGCCTAACATATAAAGCTGTGTCAAACCCAGAGTTATTGGACATGCTCCACTTAAAGAAATCCCAATTCCTCCGAGCTACACGCTCTAGGGACCTAAACCTTGTCACCACAACAAACAGAACGTGCTGGAGGGATAGATTCCTGTCTGAGAGACTTCCCATAATCAAACTACCTATCTGTATCAAACAATGCTCCTCATTAGCACTCTTCAAGAAAAATGAGTGGATGGGAAATAAAAAATTCACCCCGGGGATCACCTCTGTGACTCTGCTCTACAGGAGCACAGGAAAATAATTTTCTTGGGTGGCGAAAGCCAGGGTACCTTTTTGACTAGGCTTATATAGGCCCTAGGGCCAATAGCCTAGTGCCTACCTATGAAATATCTTATACCATATTGTCCTGCTGGTGAATTTATATTTATTTTCCTCATTACTATGTCTAAATTCATTGTAATTTGTTTTCCCAATTTTTTATTAATTTTTCTCTGCAAACTGCTTCATTCTCCTATTATTTTTTCTTTATCTCTCTTTTAGCACCTGTTTAACATACTACACTACAATTTTCATAATACTACTTTGTTCTCTTTCAATTTCTCCATCTTTATTTTTCATTTCTCTCATTATATCACTATCTTCCTTTACCTTTTAACTCATATATGGCGATATTTCTTTCTTTTTTCATTGTAAAATATATTTTTGTTTATATAATAAATCTTTCATTTAAAAAATAAGCTATTTCTGATTTCAAATTTCTTCTTCTATATGACATTTATTCAAGTTTCATAAATCTGAATTCCCATATTTTATTATTTCTTCCATTATTTTTTTTATCTGATCACACTTTTTGCTTTTTATGTCCTAGGTCACAGGTAACATCTCCTGTTATTATAATGTCAATATTTACTACAACATAGTCCAGCATTTCTTGAAATAATTTCTCTCCTTCATTTATTGCTGTAAGTTTATAAACTTTCCCTTCCCACTTAGTCAACTACTTCTTGAAATAATTTCTCTCCTTCATTTATTGCTATAAGTTTATAAACTTTACCTTCCCACTTAAAGTCAACTACCAGTAATTTATCTAGTCGAACTAAGGTATAATCCAAAATTTTTATTCCCATCCTGTATAATATAGCTGTCCCTGAACATCTTTCGGTACCCAGTTCCATATTATACCTCCCATCCATAAAGTTTCTGTCTGCTCTCTTTCTTCTTAAGTTAAACCCCTGACATCCTCTAACACTATTAAATCTACTTCAAACTTATTACCTCAGTCGAGCACCCCAATCCTTGTTTATATTAAATCTACTTCAAACTTATTACCTCAGTCGAGCACCCCAATCCTTGTTTATAGTGTTAACATTGATCGATACAATTTTAAGATTATTTGCTTCCAGTCTCCTTAATTTGCAATATTTTTTTGTCCATTTCCTTTCTTTTTTTTACTTTCAAACCAACACCCTGAGATTTTCTTTTCTTATCTTTAACTCTTTTTCCAGTTGAATTTTTCTTTTTTTAACCATTTTCCAATCTTTGTCTTCTCTGTCGCTAACCTCTGATCCACTTCCTATCTTCCTTGCTTCTTTTTAGAGGTTCATAGGAGGTTACTAGGCTAATGGCCCTAGTTAGACGGTTGTTATTTGCAGAGCGATTATGTGATCAGCACCAAATGCCCCTGTCCATGAGGGACATAGGTGCCACCCCCAGGGTGAATTTATGGTTACCCATCCAATTATCTAGGTTGGGCTTAAATAGGGTCACTGAGAAGCCCTGCTTCACATGAAGTGGGAGCTTATTCCAGAGGAGCAGCCATCTCTGGGAGACATATCTGTCTCTCCCAAGTTCTGTTAATGTCACAGGCTAGGTTGAGATCTGTGGAACGAGTGACTCTTGTCCCATTTGAATTGCGGATGTGCAGCATTTCCATTAGGGCAGGGTCAGAGACTGCTGTGTAGGCCAGGCACACGTCACCTCTCAGCAGCCTGTATGATACACAGTACAGTGAGAGGGCTTTCAGTCTTTCATGTAGGTCATGTTTTGGAGGCCCTGAATTCTCTTAGTTAGAAACATTTGTGGTTTCTCCAGCTGCTTCATGTGTCTGGTGAGGTACCTACAGAATGGAGCATTGTACTCAATTAGTGAACTGATAAGGGTTGAGGACAGCAGAGTTGTGACCTCCTTGTTCTTATTTATGAAATGTGCAGTGCAGAAGGCTTTCCTTACCACTATGGACACATGGTGATCAAAGTTTAGGTTGCTGTCAACCTGTGTTCCTAAGTCTCACACCACTGGATTTAAACTTAGAGGGGTACTATTTATATCATAATTAGCAGGGGGTACTTCTTTGACAAAGGGGATAATGAGGCATTTTTATCAATTTAATTTTCTTCTTGTATAGTAGCGTCATTACTCTCCCTTTTATCTTTTTGTTGTTTTTCTTTTTACAGTTGTTCTTTATTATATACATCTTTTCTAATCTGTCCCTCTGTATTAAGTTCTGACTTTTGCTCTTTCTCACAGTCTTTCCATAAATGTCCTGTTTGTTTGCATGTATAAAATTTCTTTTCATATTTTCTTGCATCATGACCAATCTCCCTACATAAATAACAATTCTTATCACAGTTACTTACAAAATGTCCCTCCCTCCCATAAAAAAGTTTGCAGTTGTCCTCAATACTTAACAACAGCTATATGACCTTCAACATTAATCATACTTAGAATATGTGCAAATTTTTTTTTATTTTCCATTTTCAAAATCGCATTACAATCCCAAGCCCCTATCCAAAATCCTCTGTTATCAAACTTTCAGAAATGTCTTTCACTTCTTTGCAAAAGTTCTTTAATAAATATTTTTAACAGGTTCTCTGTCAGTTTCTGTCTGAAATTGTTCATAGGTTCATTGGAGGTTACCAGGCTAATGGCCCCTAGAGCCCTTACAAGCCTAGACATATTTATCCCGAGTTGCTCCAGTTGTCGGTGGTCAGGTGAGTGAAGTTTACTGAGGTAAGGGTCTATGGTAGTTAATACCGACTTCCTCTGTCTGGAAAGACATGGACACCACCCCAAAAGTGAATTTGCGGTCACCCATCCATTGGTCTAGGCTGCATTTTAAAGGGGCTGGAAGGGGCTCTGTTTCACATGAAACTGGAAGCTTGTTTCAGAGAAGTGGCAGTCTCTGAAAGATGTATCTATCTCTCCAGCATGACCTGTTCATGTCACAGACTAAGTTAAGATCCCTGGAGCGAGTGACCCTCCTGCAGTTTGATTTACAAAGGTATAACATTTCCATCAATGCTGGGTCACAGACTGCCTTGTAAGCCAGGCACATGTCACGCCTTATCAACCTGTAGGAGACAGAATACAGTGACAGAGCTTTCAGTCTTTCCACTTAACACTTGTCTTGTGTACCCTGTAAATTGTTGCAGGTGTCTGGTGAGGTATATGCAAAAGGGAGCATTGTACTCAATTATTGGTCTTATGAGGGCCAAGTATAATGGAATTATAATATCCTTAGATCTAAATGCAATGCCTTTACGTATAAGATGTGCCACATAGAAATATTTCCATACTACTGTGGATACATGGTGGACAAAGCTCCGATTGATATCGACCTGAATACCCAGGTCCCATACCACTGGGTCTACACTTAGAGGTGTGCTGTCTGTAATGTTTAGCAGGGATGTCAGCTTTTCCAAAGGGAATAATAATTCATTTTTTGCATTTAGCTTTAATCCATGTTTTTGGCACCAATCTTTTATATGTATTAACCCTGTCTGCACAATATTAGCATTGTTAGGGACTCAGTGATTGCTCCTAATTTGCAGTCATCAGCAAACTTGTTCAGCTACAGGCTGTCCAAGTTTGCCTGAACTTCTGAGAAATAAATCTAAACAGTAAGGGACCCAACACAGAACCCTGTGGTATGCCACTGGTGACTGGTCTTTTGTTAGAGGTGAAGTCACCCACTTTGACAGTATGTGATCTGTCGGTGAGCCAGTTGGCTACCCATCAGGTAAAGTAGGGGTTAATTCCCAATTTTGAGAGCTTCTCTGTAATGCTTGAGTGAGGGATTGTGTCCAATACCTTGAATAGGTCAAGATAGGCTGTATGCACTGCCTTTCCCTCATCAAGGGCCTTAGTGACTTTCTCAAAGAAGTTAACTATGTTTAACAGGCATGATCTACCTTTAACAAATCTGAGCTGGGTTGGGTCCAGAGTTTGGAAATTACCTATGTCCTTGTTAATAAGGTCCATAATGATTCTTTCCATGGCCTTGCAGATGAGGCTAGTCAATCTTATGGGCCTGTGATTCCCAAAATCAGTTGATGGTCCTCCTTTGTGCATAGGGATTACTGTTGCTGTCCTCCATTCTGCTGGAACATAGCCAGCTGTCAAGCTGTGGTTAAACAGGGATCGAAGTGGGTCTACTAGGTCATGTTTTTAGTTGATTAAAAGGCAACTGGGATGTTGTCTAGTCCCACTGATGCCATGTTTTTGGCCTTGGAGAGCTCCAAGATGACCTGCTCTCTTGGGATAATAGGCTGAGGAATGGTTGTAGGTATACTTTGGGGGATGACTGTAGAGGATGGGAGTGAAATTTTCTCCAGATCTGTCAGGTAGCAGGTTGGCTATTAACTCCAGTTGAGTATGGATGGTGCCATCCACAACCACTTCAGCACATACAGTAGTTAGGTGTTCCTTTTTAGATTTTGGATGTTGTTAAAGAATGCCTTGTGATTCTCCATAGCTAGAGAAGCTGTTTTTGCATCACAATTAGCTTTGGAGGACTTGACAAGATCTCTAATTTGTTTGTTTAAGCTAGTGAGGAATTTCTTCCTCTGCTGAGTTATTTTCCTCTTGTTGTTGGACATTAGTTTCTTTCTTTTGTTGTATAGCTTGTTTATACTAGGGGTCCACCAGAGTGGCTTGTTTTTTTCAGCAAGACCTGGTTTTAATCCAGTCAGATACAGCCAATTCTATACAACTGCTTTAGTGGTTATACAGGGCATTGGTGTACACCTCTCCATAGGAGTCCGTTTTATCTACATTTGACGGGGCTTTTTTTTAACACCTTTATTGAATTATCACTTGTGATGTAGGCAAATTTACATGTATACAACAGTAATCAAACTGTATTAACAAATTAATATTAAACATTATACTTCACATATATTGCTGTATATCATATAGCCTAAGCAACATTACATAACTTATTCAGTTCTTGACCCGTTTTTTTAAAAAAAAGAAACATTTTTATTAAACCATCACTTACGACATAAGCAGTCTACATTTATATAAATGAAAAGAAACCACACTGACACAATCCTAGTTGCAAGCATTTTACATCACAAACCATACTGACACTCCCAGATGCAAACATTATACATCACTTATAATCTACCCAATCAATTTCAGTCAAACATTACATAGCTCCTTTAAGTCATGTCTTCTTTTAAACCTCCCCCGTATGTATTGTTGTTGTTGTTTTTCTTTCGGCTTTTCCCGGTTAGGGGTCGCCACAGCAGAACTCTGGTCCGCTAATGATTGGCAGTCGATTTTTTTATGGTGCCGAGGTGCCAATCCCATTTTTTCATATGTAGTTTGCTGTACCCTTTTTTTAAAGATCTCAGATCCAGTTGTTTATCTCTGTTACTGTATTCGCTACTTCTAATATAGTTGGTTTAGATTTTGATTTCCATTTTCTAGTAATTGCTTTTTTGGCAACCACCATAATTAGACACAGCAAGGCCTTACCATGTCTAGGCAATTCCGATTCTGTATCATAGATCAGAAAAATCATCTCCCTTGTCACATCAATTTGCCCACCAAGTATCTCTGACAGTTCAGAGGGGTTTTGAAGCTTCTTATACCATCACTTTCTAGCAGGTAATTTGTCTTAGAAAAATTCTTAAGCATTTTTGAGCTTGATGGAGTATCTGGTCTTATAATTGCATCAAACAAAACTGTGTTCACCAGTGGCAGTGGTTAACACTGAACAGCCTGCCTTTCCCTGTAGGAGTGGTTACTGCCTAGAAGCTGTAGTTTTATTGGCCATTTTGGGTCAGTTCTAAACTCCTTGATCTCTCTCTTAAACCCTACAACTCTCTTTTTGCGCGGTTTTGCGCACTGAGCAGCGCCACCTAAACAGGTTTAAACTATTCCAGGCTCCACAAAGTCTGCTCTTCATTTTTTCCCTTAGAACTGTTCAACCTCTCAAAGTAAGCACTCTATTCTCTTTCTAAAGCCCTGCACTTGCTTAGTTCTTATAAGGAAACACTAACTAACTAAAGCACTACACCCTCCTAGACTTCTCATAAGTACTAGGCTCCCGATTGGTCCTTCCTGATCAAGTGAAAAATCAGTTCCCTTTACTAATCTGATCAGTGAAAAACCAGTTCCCTATACTAATCTGGTATGTCCAAGGGTCAGTTTCAGGGTTACTCTCCAGTCCAGCTGGTGAATCTGGGAATTTTGAGGCAATGTTACAATTGCCTTACATACACAGACAACCCTCTCCTCCTTCCAACAAGCTCTAATACATGTGAGAGATGCAGTTACACAGCCAAACTGGAGGCAGAGCTCTCTCAACCCAAGACTGGCGCAGTCAGTTAGGAGGAAAAGGTAACCAACCGCACCACAAATCCAGTCTCACATAGACCTATTCCATCTGCATACCCAACACATAAACACACAAAAACATACTCGGAGGCTCTAAATAAAAATCTGCCTAAGCAGCAAAGACCTCCAAAGCAGATATCCAAGCAACAGCCACCCCTCAACAATACCCATGAATCACATATCTCACAAAGTCAGTGTGCCTCACAGTCACAGCCCTTAAGGCTAAACAACACACCAAATACACTCGTTATAGGGGACTCTATTGTCTGGCACACTGATGTCCCACTCACCAGACTGAACAAGGAGAAGGTCACTGTAAGCTGCCTGTCAGGTGCCAGGATCCGCCACATAACGCAAGCACTCAAGTCACTCCAAAGCAAGTACAAATATGACTCTGTCATTGTCCATGCTGGTGTGAATGACCTGAGACGTACCTTCCTGGACTACATGAAAAGAGACATAGAGGAGCTCTCTGATCATGTAACCCAGGCTGGTATGACCCTGACCTTGAGTAGCATCTTGCCCTCACCAAGAATGATGCCACAGTATAAAAACAAAATGATCAGTTTCAACAATTGGCTAAAGTATTGGTGTCATTCAAACGGGATCCAGTGTCTGTCAGCCTGGGATGACATGCTCGACAAGCCACGTTGCTTCACTAGGGACGGCTTGCACCTGTCACCCTTAGGCTTTCGTATACTGGCCAAGGCTCTTGCCACCCCCATAGTGCCTTTTTTAGGCAAGGTTCAAAGGACAAACCCACCTCCATAGACAACCCAAGGATAAAAAAACTAAAGGTAATGCTACTCAATGCCAGAAGTCTAAACCTCAAGATGCATGCACTCAAGGCTCTCCTCAGTGTGGAGAAAATCGATGTCTGTGCAGTAACAGAAACCTGGTTCAAGGCTCCTGAGAGCACCCCAGCACTACCAGGTTATAACTCATACCATGCTTTTCGGCCCCAAAACTCGGACCGAAGCACAAAAGGAGGGGGAGTATCTATATTCATCAAAGATACCTACACCTCCAGGTTAGTGGCACTGCACGAAGCATCAGAAACCATCCATGTGCAACTAACAATGGGCAAAACTGCCTTTCACTTTGTAGCCTGCTACAGATCACCCTCCCTTTCACAGGAACCCGTCTTGGCATTCCTGAGAACACTGGAGAATATGAAGTTCTCTCCAAACACTATGTTATTGGGTGACTTCAACTACCCAAACACTGACTGGGAAAACTACTCAAGCCCAAACACCCTCGCCCATCGGTTCCTTGAATTCATAAACTCTAACGCGATGGAACAACTGGTCACCACTCCCACAAGAGGGAACAACATATTGGACCTGGTCATCACCAACATGGGGACTCTATGTTCCACACCAGAGGTAAACCCCCCATTGGTAAGATCAGACCATAAACTAATTTCCCTGGACATCCATATCCCGTCCCCACCCCCAGCCAAGGAAATCACTGCAAAGAATTTCTCAAAAGCTAACTTCACACTTCTCAAGACTGAGGTGGAATCCTTCAAAGCCCCCGGGCCAGAGGATAATACAGCCCAATCCGCAGAATCCTTTACAATTGCATTCTATGAGCACCTGCAGGAATGCATGGATTGTGCTATCCCAAATAAAACCAAGACTTACTCCTCCAAAAACAGGAGACCTGTCTGGTGGACCCCGGCCATAAATAAGCTGTACAACAGAAGGAGGAAGCTACTACATGACAGAGCAAAATCCCAAAAAGGGAAGGCATCTCTGATCAGTATTAGCAAGAAACTACAACCCCTCATAAAATCATCAAAGGCCAGTTTCGAAAGAAAAATTGCCCTAGACACTAAAGATAATCACAAGGCCTTCTTTAGTTATGTCAGGAATATGGGTGGAAACTCCCAGATATGCTCTGAATTGTTGCATAACGGTACAAAATATACTGAACCTATAGACATAGCCAACATCCTGGCAGACAGATTCAGTGCTAACTTCTCCCCCCCTTCCCCCTCAACGGAGCAAATGCCTATCCCAACTGAATGTAACCTCCCTGACATCACAGATGCACAGGTGAAAGCTGCCCTCTCCAAAGCAAAAAACACAGCATCCGTGGGACCGGACGATGTCCCAGGCTGTGTCTTACACGAGCTCCAAGAAGAACTGAACCCTCACATTAAGTCACTGTTCAAACTTAGCCTTACTACAGGATATGTACCCAAAGTATGGCATACAGCTACAGTGGTCCCACTCCACAAAGGTGGCGCCACAACGGACCCCGGGAACTATCGCCCCATAAGCCTGACTAGTCTGGTCTGTAAAGCTATGGAGCATATTATCATGGAACTCATAAACAAAGACATTGGGAGCCTCCAGACACTGGACCCTACCCAATTCGGCTTTGTTAAGGGCAGATCTTGCCTCTTAAACCTAGTTGATTTCTTTGAAACAGTTACCAAAGCCATAGATGAGGGCAAGGTAGTCCACACAGCCTACCTAGACCTCGCAAAAGCCTTCGACACAATACCCCATCATAAATAAGCTTACCAGCTTAAATATCAACCCCTATATCACAAGATGGGTTGTAAACTGGCTGAGGGATAGAACCCACATGGTCAGAATCGCAGGTGCCACGTCCGAATCCAAACCAGTTACAAGTGGTTTCCCACAAGGCTCAGTTCTGGGACCTCTCTTATTCGGTATATACTTCTCTGAGGTTCAGGCTAACACGGGGGGACTATGGCTGACAAAGTTTGCAGATGACTGCAAACAAGGATCCATAATCGACTCTCCAGCTGACACAAGCATCATCCAAAAGGGTCTCACGGAGATGGATGCTTGGTGCCAGAACCACGGCCTCAAGCTAAATGCTAAAAAGTGCATAGTCATCCCCTTTGGGAAAAACAAAGTGCCCACAAATTACCACATAGGTGGTAATCCATTAAGTACAGAAGAAGTAATTAGAGATTTGGGGATCAACGTAGATAGTAATCTCTCCTTTGATAATCACATTGCCAAAGCGGTTAGAAAGACCTTCTATATAGCCCACCTTATCACGAAAGGGTTCGCATCTAGATCAAGAGAGGTCATTGTGCCCCTCTACTCGTCACTCATCAGGCCCATAATCGAATACAATGCCCCTTTTGGGATGTACCTTACCCGACACCTGCAGCAACTGGAGAGACCCCAAAAGTACCTCACCAAGAGGATCATGGGCTACAAACAGATGTCCTATGCAGCTCAACTAAAGAAACTCCAGCTCTACTCAGTTGCTTACCGCCTACTCAGAGGCAATCTATGCCTGACATACAAAGCCATGTCTAACCCAGAATTAATGGACATGCTCCACCTCAAAAAATACAAATCCCTTAGAGCTACACGCTCCAGGGACTTAAACCTCAGCACAAAAATAAATAGGACATGCTGGAGGGACAGATTCATTTCCCAGAGGCTCCCCTCACTCTGGAATAGAATACCAATTCATGTTAGATATAGCCCCTCGCTGACCCTCTTCAAGCGAAATCTGGACGCGTTGATGGGAAATTGCAAATTCACCCCTGGGATCTCTTCTGTGTCCCTGCTCGACAGAGGCACAGTAAACTAATCTTAAAGGGCTACCTTCTGTGACCTACTATACAGAGGCACAGTAGGCTAATCTAATAGGGAGGCGAAAGCCAAATACACTCGGGCTAGGCTTATAAATGCCCTAGGGCAGATAGCCTAGTATCTACCTATGAACCTATGAACCTATACTGTACAATCTTACCAGGGAGGACATCACATGGGGGGAGGGGGGGTGCACTGCTCTTCCTTGTTAGTGAGTACAATATCCAGGACATTTGAGCCTCTTGTGAGTGTGCTGACTAGCTATTCCAGAGCATTTGCATTGACAAAGTCCAAGAACCTCTGAGCCACCAGGTTTGTGGTCGTGTATGTTTCCTAGTCAATGGTAGGATAAATAAAATCACCCATGAATGAGCTGTTAGGCTGCATGGCAAGTGACTCCAGTAAGTCCAGGTGTGCGGCATTCTTTTTCTGTTTCACTGTGGAGACCCATATCTAGCTATGATGTGGTAGAGGGCTTTGCCTATAGTTACCTGGATATAGGGTAGCTCAAGAGAGTCATACTGTTTGACCAGTTTCAAAATATACTTATCCTTAATGAAGTTGGATACACCGCCTCCTTTGGTTCTTTCATGCTCTGTTTGTGGTCTGAATTTATGTAGACATTGTAGTCCTGCACAGCCGGGGTGATTTCCATGCCTTTGAACAATGTCTTTGTGACTACACAGATGTCAACATCTTCCAAAGTGAGGAGTGCTTCCAGGGAGTGCTATTTCTTGTTTAGACTCCTAGTATTAAGTAGCAGTACCCTGAGTTTACTCAGAGAAGATTTTTGTTATGTTGGGAGGTTGATTATTATGACACTGCTTAAAAAAGGCACAATAGGAGATGGCTAACGCTTTGCCAGTATCTGGAAGCCTAATGGGGACAGGTGCATACCATCTCTGGCAAAGCAGTATGGCCTGTCGACCATGACATCCCAGGCTGACAGCTATTGGATCCCCTTCAACTGACAGCAGAAGCTAAGCCAATTGTTAAAGTCAATTTATTTTTGTTTGTACTGTGGCATCATTCTTGGAGAAGGTAGAAAGCTGCTTAAGGCTAGGCTTATACCTGCCTGTGACACATAATCTGAGAGATCAGTCATGTCTCTCTTTATGTAGTCCAGTGAGGTATGTCTCAAGTCATTCAACCCTACATGGTCTATGACAGAGTTATACCAGTACTTATGGTTGAGTGACATGATGGATCCTGGCACCTGACAGGCAGCTATCACCCGCTCTTTATCCAGCATGGTAAGGGGAACATCCGTGTGCCTCACAGTGAAGTCACCTATGACCAATACATTAGGTTTTATGGTGTTAAACCTTATGGGCTTATTTGTTGAGACACTGGTGTGTGTGTTATTGTGTGTTGTGGTTGTTTTTTGCATTGTTATGTGTATAAGTGGTTTACATTTGGGAGGCCTCTGATCTTTTGGTAAGTTACTAGTGAGTACCTCTGCATATGTGGGCTTGTGTGTCGTGTCCTTATTTAGTGTGGGAAGTGTGTGCATGTGCTGACAACCTGTTTGGCATTCAGTTTATCTTTGTGTGAGAGTTTTGCCTCAAATTTCATAGTGTAACTACATCTCTCACATAAAGTATTTGTTTATTTCAGGAGTAAGTGGTTGTCAGTATACCTGAAACAATTGCTACATTGCCTCAGGATGCCCATATGCATCAGGCTAAACAGAGAGAGGATGGGAAACTGCCCGTCCATGATAACAGGCTCTTACCGTATGTTTTATTAGGGAAGGGAATGGGTTAATTTGACAGGACTGTGCTGGTAGTGCTGAGACTACAAGAAGGACCTATATGTTGTGTAGGCTAAGGTTGATCAATAAAGCAACGCTGCCCAGTGAGCAACTGAGTTGCTCCTAGAGCAGCAAAAAAGCTTGGAGGGGTTCACTGACAGCTGTTTAGGGAAAAACTGAGTTTCTAGCGTTTTGCATCTATAGAAGGGCACTGCTAACTGCTGCTGCATGAAGACTGGTACCACGCAAATGCAAGGCTTCAATACGAGCAAACATAAATAAGTTTTAAGCTAATTATCAATCCCTCCCACAAAAAAGTTTGCAGTTGTCCTCAATACTTAACAACAGCTATATGACCTTCAACATTAATCATACTTAGAATATGTGCAATTTTTTTTTATTTTCCATTTTCAAAATCGCATTACAATCCCAAGCCCCTATCCAAAATCCTCTGTTATCAAACTTTCAGAAATGTCTTTCACTTCTTTGCAAAAGTTCTTTAATAAATATTTTTAACAGGTTCTCTGTCAGTTTATGTCTGAAATTGTTCATAGGTTCATTGGCAGTTACCAGGCTAATGGCCCCTAGAGCCCTTACAAGCCTAGACATATTTATCCCGAGTTGCTCCAATTGTTGGTGGTCAGGTGAGTGAAGTTTACTGAGGTAAGGGTCTATGGTAGTTAATACCGACTTCCTCTGTCCAGGAAAGATATGGGCACCACCCCAAGAGTGAATTTGCGGTCACCCATCCATTGGTCTAGGCTGCATTTTAAAAGGGGCTGGAAGGGGCTCTGTTTCACATGAAACTGGATGCTTGTTTCAGAGAAGTGGCAGTCTCTGAAAGATGTATCTATCTCTCCAGCATGACCTGTTCATGTCACAGGCTAAGATAAGATCCCTGGAGCGAATGACCCTCCTGCAGTTTGATTTACAAAGGTATAACATTTCCATCAATGCTGGGTCACAGACTGCCTTGTAAGCCAGGCACAGGTCACGCCTTATCAACCTGTAGGAGACAGAATACAGTGACAGAGCTTTCAGTCTTTCCACGTAACACTTGTCTTGTGTACCCTGTAAATTGTTGCAGGTGTCTGGTGAGGTATATGCAAAAGGGAGCATTGTACTCAATTATTGGTCTTATGAGGGCCAAGTATAATGGAATTATAACATCCTTAGATCTAGATGCAATGCCTTTACGTATAAGATGTGCCACATAGAAGTATTTCCATACTACTGTGGATACATGGTGGTCAAAGCTCTGATTGATATCGACCTGAATACCCAGGTCCCATACCACTGGGTCTACACTTAGAGGTGTGCTGTCTGTAATGTTTAGCAGGGATGTCAGCTTTTCCAAAGGGAATAATAATGCATTTTTTGCATTTAGCTTTAATCCATGTTTTTGGCACCAATCTTTTATATGTATTAACCCTGTCTGCACAATATTAGCATCGTTGGGGACTCAGTGATTGCTCCTAATTTGCAGTCATCAGCAAACTTGGTCAGCTACAGGCTGTCCAAGTTTGCCTGAACTTCTGAGAAATAAATCCAAACAGTAAGGGACCCACCACAGAACCCTGTGGTATGCCACTGGTGACTGGTCTTTTGTTAGAGGTGAAGTCACCCACTTTGACAGTATGTGATCTGCCGGTGAGCCAGTTGACTACCCATCTGGTAAAGTAGGGGTTAATTCCCAATTTTGAGAGCTTCTCTGTAATGCTTGAGTGAGGGATTGTGTCAAATACCTTGAATAGGTCAAGATAGGCTGTATGCACTGTCTTTCCCTCATCAAGGACCTTAGTGACTTTCTCAAAGAAGTTAACTATGTTTAACAGGCATGATCTACCTTTAACAAATCTGAGCTGGGTTGGGTCCAGAGTTTGGAAATTACCTATGTCTTTGTTAATAAGGTCCATAATGATTCTTTCCATGTCCTTGCAGATGAGGCTAGTCAATCTTATGGGCCTGTGATTCCCAGAATCAGTTGATGGTCCTCCTTTGTGCATAGGGATTACTGTTGCTGTCCTCCATTCTGCTGGAACATAGCCAGCTGTCAAGCTGTGGTTAAACAGGGATCGAAGTGGGTCTACTAGGTCATGTTTTTAGTTGATTAAAAGGCAACCTGGGATGTTGTCTAGTCCCACTGATGCCATGTTTTTGGCCTTGGAGAGCTCCAAGATGACCTGCTCTCTTGGGATAATAGGCTGAGGAATGGTTGCAGGTATACTTTGGGGGATGACTGTAGAGGATGGGGGTGACATTTTCTCCAGATCTGTCAGGTAGCAGGTTGGCTATTAACTCCAGTTGAGTATGGATGGTGCCATCCACAACCAGTTCAGCACATACAGTAGTTAGGTATTCCTTTTTAGATTTTGGATGTTGTTAAAGAATGCCTTGTGATTCTCCATAGCTAGAGAAGCTGTTTTTGCATCATAATTAGCTTTGGAGGACTTGACAAGATCTCTAATTTGTTTGTTTAAGCTAGTGAGGAATTTCTTCCTCTGCTGAGTTATTTTCCTCTTGTTGTTGGACATTAGTTTCTTTCTTTTGTTGTATAGCTTGTTTATACTAGGGGTCCACCAGAGTGGCTTGTTTTTTTCAGCAAGACCTGGTTTTAATCCAGTCAGATACAGCCAATTCTATACAACTGATTTAGTGGTTATACAGGGCATTGGTGTACACCTCTCCATAGGAGTCCATTTTATCTACATTTGACGGGGCTTTTTTTTAACACCTTTATTGAATTATCACTTGTGATGTAGGCAAATTTACATTTATACAACAGTAATCAAACTGTATTAACAAATTAATATTAAACATTATACTTCACATATATTGCTGTATATCATATAGCCTAAGCAACATTACATAACTTATTCAATTCTTGACCCGTTTTAAAAAAAAAGAAACATCTTTATTAAACCATCACTTACGACATAAGCAATCATACTTTCACTTATGACATAAGCAGTCTTACGTTTATATAAATGAAAAGAAACCACACTGACACAATCCTAGTTGCAAGCATTTTACATCACAAACCATACTGACACACTCCCAGATGCAAACATTATACATCACTTATAATCTACCCAATCAATTTCAGTCAAACATTACATAGCTCCTTTAAGTCATGTCTTCTTTTAAACCTCCCCCGTATGTATTGTTGTTGTTGTTGTTTTTCTTTCGGCTTTTCCCAGTTAGGGGTCGCCACAGCAGAACTCCGGTCCGCTAATGATTGGCAGTCGATTTTTTTATGGTGCCGAGGTGCCAGTCCCATTTTTTCATATGTAGTTTGCTGTACCCTTTTTTTTAAAGATCTCAGATCCAGTTGTTTATCTCTGTTACTGTATTCGCTACTTCTAATGTAGTTGGTTTAGATTTTGATTTCCATTTTCTAGTAATTGCTTTTTTGGCAGCCACCATAATTAGACACAGCAAGGCCTTACCATGTCTAGGCAATTCCGATTCTGTATCATAGATCAGAAAAATCATCTCCCTTGTCACATCAATTTGGCCACCAAGCATCTCTGACAGTTCAGAGGGGTTTTGAAGCTTCTTATACCATCACTTTCTAGCAGGTAATTTGTCTTAGAAAAATTCTTAAGCATTTTTGAGCTTGATGGAGTATCTGGTCTTATAATTGCATCAAACAAGACTGCTATACTGTACAATCTTACCAGGGAGGACATCACATGGGGGGGTGCACTGCTCTCCCTTGTTAGTGAGTACAATATCCAGGACATTTGAGCCTCTTGTGAGTGTGCTGACTAGCTGTTCCAGAGCATTTAACTGGATATAGGGTAGCTCAAGAGAGTCATACTGTTTGACCAGTCTCAAGGTATACTTAATGAAGTTGGATACACCGCCTCCTTTGGTTCTTTCATGCTCTGTTTGTGGTCTGAATTTATGTAGACATTGTAGTCCTGCACAGCCGGGGTGCTTTCCATGCCTTTGAACAATGTCTCTGTGACTACACAGATGTCAACATCTTCCAAAGTGAGGAGTGCTGTTACTTGTTTAGACTCCTAGTATTAAGCAGCAGTACCCCGAGTTTATTCTTAGAAGATTTTTGTTATGTTGGGAGGTTGATTATTATGGCACTGCTTAAAAAAGGCACAATAGGAGGTGGCTTACGCTTTGCCAGTATCTGGAAGCCTAATGGGGACAGGTGCATACCATCTCTGGCAAAGCAGTGTGGCCTGTCGACCATGTCTTCCCAGGCTGACAGCTATTGGATCCCCTACAACTGACAGCAGAAGCTAAGCCAATTGTTAAAGTCAATTTATTTTTGTTTGTACTGTGGCATCATCCTTGGAGAAGGTAGAAAGCTGCGTAAGGCTAGGCTTATACCTGCCTGTGTCACATAATCTGAGAGATCAGTCATGTCTCTCTTTATGTAGTCCAGTGAGGTATGTCTCAAGTCATTCAACCCTACGTGGACTATGACAGAGTCATACCAGTACTTATGGTTGAGTGACGTGATGGATCCTGGCACCTGACAGGCAGCTAACTATCACCCGCTCTTTATCCAGCATGGTAAGGGGAACATCTGTGTGCCTCACAGTGAAGTCACCTATGACCAATACATTAGGTTTTATGGTGTTACACCTTATGGGCTTATTTGTTGAGACACTGGTGTGTGTGTTATTGTGTGTTGTGGTTGTTTTTTGCATTGTGATGTGTATAAGTGGTTTACATTTGCGAGGCCTCTGATCTTTTGGTAAGTTACTAGTGAGTACCTCTGCATATGTGGGCTTGTGTGTCGTGTCCTTATTTAGTGTGGGAAGTGTGTGCATGTGCTGACAACCTGTTTGGCATTCAGTTTATCTTTGTGTGAGAGTTTTGCCTCAAATTTCATAGTGTAACTACATCTCTCACATAAAGTATTTGTTTATTTCAGGAGTAAGTGGTTGTCAGTATACCTGAAACAATTGCTACATTGCCTCAGGATGCCCATATGTATCATGTAACAGAGAGAGGATGGGAAACTGCCCGTCCATGATAACAGGCTCTTGCTGTATGTTTTATTAGGGAAGGGAATGGGTTAATTTGACAAGGACTGTGCTGGTAGTGCTGAGGCTACAAGAGGGACCTGTATGTTGTGTAGGCTAAGGTTGATCAATAAAGCAACGCTGCTCAATGAGCAACTGAGTTGCTCCTAGAGCAGCAAAAAAGCTTGGAGGGGTTCACTGACAGCTGTTTAGGGAAAAACTGAGTTTCTAGCGTTTTGCATCTATCGAAGGGCACTGCTAACTGCTGCTGCATGAAGAGTGGTACCACGCAAATGCAACGCTTCAATACGAGCAAACAGAAATAAGTTTAAAGCTAATTACCAATCAGGAAAGCACACAATAAGCCTTACACCAGCAATCCCCAACTCAGACAGATTAGATCATCACACTTCTGTCGTAATGGTGCAAAAAAACACCTTCTTAATGTAGAATAGCTGGTTTGTAGCCCCAGTGTAACAAGACCATACAATCTACCTACAACAGCCCTACAACTAACAGATAGAATGTAGTACAGTGCAATTAACTACTTAAAGCAGCAGCAGACAATACAGTTTTTTTTTAAATTGCCAAAGTACAGTCACAGTATATAAGAGAGTACAAAAGATAGGTAGAACCATTTTGCGTGCTTCCCAGATCAGATAGACCAGGTAAACACCTTCTGCCACTAGATGAATAATCACTGTCCTCCTAATGTAAAAGCACAGTAAAGGAGTGTCCAGAGTGAAATGCTAGCACAAACAATCTTAAAAGCTATGAAATGCTACCACAAACAAACTTAAACAGCAATGTATTTTAAACAGCTTATAAAGTGTGATTATTCAATAAATAATTCAAGATATTAACAGTGTAAAAAGGGAGAAGCTTATTAAGCTCAATTTACATTAGGGGTGGGCAGCTTAAAATCACCAGGTTTAAGTAGCAGATCAACAAAGGGGAGAGTGAGTGCTTTGTATAAATGAGCCAAGAGCCACTCAAATGTACAGAATTATAAAGGCACTTAAACAAGATAAGCTGACTAATAAGTCCTCCAGCCAATAAAACTACATGCATAATTCTCAGGTGTTTCTCCAACCTAAACAGACCAGGCTACCTCCTAGTGCACTAGATGGAAAATCTAGTGACCTCTTGATGTTAAAAAAGTGCTTGCTAAAGTGCATAAATATACAACTTTATACAACAGCTAGCTAGATAATGAATTCAAAGCAAGTAAATCAGTAGAACAGACAATGAGTGGCAAAATGCACTTTTTCAGTATAAGCAAAAGGAAAGGCAAATAAATAATTCAAGATATTAACAGTGTAGAAAGGGAGAAGCTTATTAAGCTCAATTTACAGTAGGGGTGGGCAGCTTAAAATCACCAGGTTTAAGTAGCAGATCAATAAAGGGGAGAGTGAGTGGGAACATCTAGCAGGGAATCACCAGCAGTGCTTTGGTTTATGCAGGCTTGAAATCTTTTCAGAAAAAGACAAAGGCCCAGGAATTCACTGTGTATTTAAGTATCACTCAAACAATTTAAGCAATGAAAAAAAAACGTGAAATGTGTAACCTAGCTAATTTTTGTGTCTGTTTCTCACATAGAACAAAAACACCCAGCCAGGCAGATTTCTTAAAACAAAAAACAAAATGGAGCAGGTAAAACATAAAGCAACTTTATCACTCACAGACAAGAAAATATAGGATTATTTTCCTTACCCAGCAGGGAATCACCAGCAGTGTTTTAGTTTATACAGGCTTGAAGTCTTTTCAGAAAGACAAATACTTTTTTGTATGTTTCACAAGAAAAGGTATTTGCAATATATTTATTCCACAGATAAATTTCTCTTCTTTTTTTATTGTGTCTAGTACTGCAGCAGTCTCAAAGAAAATGTCACAATAAGTCTCTTTTTTTAATCAAAATAAAAGCTCTTACCTCATGCGCCTTGATTCCCAAAGGCACAACTGTCTTGTCCTATATTTTGTACCTGTCCATTTTTAGCACTTCTTTATTCTCAATTCTAGCTATGTACTTCTTTTCCATTTCTTCTGTTTTCTTCCTCTCTCTCTCCTTTCTTCCTTCTGTTCTCCGACCACTTCTGCAAACCTTTTTCTCTTAAGTTGTTGTCCCTCTTCTATATGAATTCTTGTCACCATTTCACCCCCAGACACAAACTTATCTGTCTCTGGCTCACTCTGGTTAACTATTTCTAGAAATAAATCATTCTGCAACCTTCCTGATTTGGAGGGTTGTAATAATATCTTCCTGCTGTCGAGTCTCTCCCCTGAAATCCTTAAACAAATTATGCTAGAAAACATCTTCTATATCCTCTGTCTGGTCACCCTCATGATTCTCTGTGACAGATATCTCCTCCTCCTTTTCAGAAAACTAATCTACAAAGTTGGCATTCACCTGATGTTCATCGTGTTTCACTGCTGCAGTCATTACACTTGGGTTATCCTGCCGTCAGGCGGTCCCACAGTCGGCCAGAGTTCCAAAGTCTTGGTCCGGCGTCGGTTGCTGTCACTTCTTCCCTGACGTCAGTGCACCAGGGGTATATAAGATGCAGCCGACGCCATTTGCTTCAGTCTTTCTTGCCGCGCAGTGCCCGAAGCAAAAGCAGTTCGCAAGTGCCGGTTGGTCTTCAATAAAGCTAAGTACCCTGTTGGGGAAACTTTTTCTTGCCTCAGACCGATGTCAGTAAAAGTTAATAATTGTATTTCTTGTGGGAAGCAAATACCTCATAAGGATTTTCATTCTTACTGTATTCCATGCCTAGGCCCAGACCACGACGTCACTAGTTGTCGGTTTTGCACTAGATTTAACAAACGCACTATTGAATGTCGGTTTGATTTTGCTCGCCATTATTTTGACCAAATGTTCAGTTATACCATGCCGTCAGAACAACCGATGACCGGAATACACAAAAAATGCAAAGACAAGGTTAAGGACAGGCAACCGAGGTCCAAAACCGACGACGAAGCCTCTTCCAGGCCATTCGCCGGTTCACCAGTGCTCAATGAGGTGCTTTCGCAGCCCCTGACTCCCACTGCCTCAGAGCCACAGGCCACCTCCAACTCCCACGTGGAGGCATCTAGGCCTCTGGAAACTCGGGCCTATGGAAACTATTCCCTCAGATGGGTCTGGAGCCGCTGAGCAGGCATCGGCTTCTGAGGGTGTTTTCAGACCTTCACAGCTTACCATCAAAACAACAACCAAGTCAAAAACTCCATTAAAGACAAAGAAACAAGTACAGCATTCTCCTGGACAGGCCTCCATGCCTAAGAAACAGATGCTCAAAATGGCCGAAGACCTAATTACTCTGATCAGGGGTTCTCATCCCCCTCCTGATAAAAGGCCTAGGCAGGATACAGACTATGATTCCTCCGACCAAGTTTCCATTTCCTCTGATTCCTCTTCAGACCAGGGATACTCTTTACCCCCCCCATGAGGACTCTGATGCTGAAGAATCAATCCCTTCAGCCTCTCCTCCTGAGGATTCTTTTGGGGAAACTTTACATACCATGAGGGAGCATTTCCACTGGGAGAGCCAGGATTACTCAGAATCCAAGAAAAGGCTCAGAGATTTTCTGTTATTGCCTCAGCACAGAGTACAGGCCCCTGGCAATTCCGCCTGTGTTAGATATTGTGGATGATGTGTTCTCTGAATCTAGTTTAACCCCTGATTCTTTGCCCACAGCTCCAGTCAAGCCTGACAGGTACTACAGAGTCCCTGACTCTCACAATTTTTTTTATAAAAACACCACTGCTGACCCAGAAACTATTTCCCAGGATCCCAAAGGGGTAAAGGCTTCCACTGCTAAAAACCCTGTACCCTCTGACAGGGATTCAAGAGCATTGGATAGATGGGAGAGGAAAGTTTACACTTCTGAAACTCTAGCAGTAAGGGCCTTAAATTGCCAGTTCCACATGCTTAAATACCAACAATATTTAATGTCTTTGTTAAAACAGAAAATGCCTACAAGCTTAGAAGGTCCTGATCATAAGGAAATGCAGGACTTATTGCATGCAGCTGAACAAGTGGGAAAACATACTCTGCAATGTGGTTTTGATTCATTAGAGGCATCTTGTAGAGCCGCAGTTACAGGATCTGTGATAAGAATGCTTGGTTAAAAGAACAGAGTTTACCTGATCATGTTTATTGGATGCTCCTTTACAGCATGATATCTTGTTTGGTGTTAAGGCTGAAGAAGTATTAAATAAAATGGAGGATAAAGCAAAATCTATGCAGACAGTAAAGGATTTGTTACAGGTACAGCCTCCTAGATTTAGCAGAAATTGGCCTTCTAAATATTGTTCCTTTCCTGTGTCAGACAAACCACAAAGAGGCAGATACAGATGCCCAAGAGGCAGATCTCAGCCCCAAGGTTCTTACAGACCACGACAGTGGGGTAGTTCAACCCCTAAAGCAGGAGAAGACAAGTCACAACCCTATAGCAAACAGTCCCAATGACTTCCCCTTTCAAATGCCAAGCTCTTACCTTTTGGCAGCTCCCTTAGGGGGGGAACTAGCACTTTTTTCGCAAAATTGGCATATAATCACCCAAGACAAATGAGTTCTGAAAATTGTGTCTCAAAGTTACAAGTTCCACTTTCATACTCAACCAAGGCAGAAAGGAATGCCAGATCTGCGACAACATCAATGGGCAGAGGCACAAAAACAAATTACAGCCCTCATGGACATGAGAGCTATTCAAAAAGTACCAGAACAGGAACAAGGACAGGGATTTTACTCAAGACTTTTCTTTGTCCCCAGAAAGGACAAAGCTTGGTGACCCATACTCAACC
The DNA here is from genome assembly GCF_019279795.1 of Protopterus annectens. Taxonomy (NCBI): domain Eukaryota; kingdom Metazoa; phylum Chordata; order Ceratodontiformes; family Protopteridae; genus Protopterus; species Protopterus annectens. Next base: position 880,908,100 of record NC_056730.1, on the reverse strand, counting down.
TATCTATTCTAAATACTTACCTGAATATTCCAAAATTCAAAATGTTGACACTACAGCAACTTCTTCCCATGCTGGGCAAGAAGGCTTGTCTTGTTACTTTGGACCTCAAAGAGGCATACCTGCATGTCTCAATCAGACAAAATTGCAGAAGATACCTCAGATTCATAGCTGGCACAATGCATTACCAATTCTCTGCACTGCCCTTTGGATTATCTACTGCACCCAGGGTCTTTACAAAATGCCTGGCACCAGTAATTCCATTTTGCAGACAGAAAGGAATTCAAATATATCCTTACTTGGACAACTGCCTTATACAAGCAGAGAGCAAGGACATTCTAAAACAGCATCTGGCATTTGTAAAAAGATTACTTATGGGCCTAGGATACACAGTAAATGAAAATAAGTCAAAACTAGTGCCCTCACAAGAGATAATATTCCTGGGTGCAAGCTTAAATACAACAGCCCAGATGGCTTATCTCACGCCAGACAAGCAAAGACAACTGACTCAGTATTTTCATTTGATGGCAACAAAAACCCAACTCCCTGTAAGAAAAATTCTGCAGGCCTTGGGGTTCATGGCATCCTGCATACTTCTAATTCCATATGCCAGACTGCATATGAGGAAGCTACAATGGCATCTAAAAAGTGTCTGGACTCAACACTGTCACAGCTTGGAAACAATAATACCACTCATTCCCTGCCTACAACAGGAGTTTCAGTGGTGGGCACAGGCATGTCACCACAACAAGGGACAGCCTTTCACTTTACCCACAGCCAGGCAGACACTCACAACAGATGCATCAGATTACGCCTGGGGAGCACACATGGCAGGAAAATGTATCCAGGGCAAGTGGACCACAGACCAAATGCATCTCCACATCAATCAAAAAGAGATGCTAGCTGTACAAAATGCCCTGACAGCTTTCAAGGACCTTCTGCATCCAGGACAACTACTACTAAAGATGGACAACACCACAGTTATGTGGTACATAAACAAGCAAGGGGGTACTCATTCCTACCCCCTATGCAGACAAGACATGACCTTGCGGAACACAGCACTGACCTATCAAGTTCATCTGCAAGCACAATTCCTGCCAGGAAAGAAAAATACTCTGGAAGACGACTTAAGCAGAAACATCATGGATTCTCACAAATGGAAATTAAATCCACAAGTATTCAGCATGATAACACAAAAATGCGGGTGCCCAGACATAGATCTCTTTGCCTCCCCTCTGAACTGCCAACTGCAGAAATTCTGCACAAGGACTTACCACACACAAGCATGGAAAGTGGATGCTCTTTCATTCAGCTGGAAAACACTAAAAGTTTATGCCTTCCCACCACTGCCTCTCCTTTCAAAGGTACTCCTAAAAACCAGACTAGAGAGACCAAAAATTATCCTGATTGCCCCAGACTGGCCACGCCAGCACTGGTACCCAATCTTAAAAAAATTTGGCTCAAGGCCCAGCATGGATTTTACCTCAAATTCCTCATCTTCTGACTCACCAAAACAATCACATCCTGCACAGCCAGCTCAAAACCTTAAATCTGGCTGCATGGCAAATAACATAGCCAACCAGCCAACACCTCTCTCTAAAGCTGTTATGGATGTCATTTTGGAGGCCAGGAGGCCCAGCACCAGGAAATCTTATTCAGAAAAGTGGAAGAGATTCTGCGCCTGGAACCAGGCTCAAGGCCTTGACACTCTTGTTTCAAATATTCCTCAGATATTACAATACTTAACTGAGATGCTGGACAAAGGCCTTTCCTTTTCATCTATTAAGATCCACGCCTCTGCCATTTCAGCTCGTTACAACACGGATCCTCCTATTTTTTCTCACCCATTACTAACACAATACCTCAGAGGGGCTAAAAATATAAGACCGCCCCAGAGAGCACCAACACCAACTTGGGACCTCAACTTTGTCTTGGAAAAACTTACTTTACCACCTTTTGAGCCAGCCATTTCAGCAGAATTAAAATTTTTGTCATGGAAAACTGCTCTACTTCTGGCAATAACTTCAGCACGAAGAGTCTCAGAGTTACAGGCACTAATGGCAGTGGAACCTTTCATCATTTTTCATCAAGACAGGGTTTCCTTAAGAACAAACCCTACATTTATGCCAAAGGTGGTATCAAGTGTGGCTCTTAACCAAACTATTCACTTGCCAATATTTTGTCCAAATCCCCAGAACAAAGAGGAAAGACTTCTTCACTCATTGGACATACACAGGCAGTTACGTTTCTACTTGGACAAAACAAAAGCTTTCAGGAAAACTGAGCAACTGTTTCTATCATATGCTGCAGGATCACAGGGAAAGGCTATTTCAAAGCAGACCATTTCAAAGTGGATAGGACACTGTATCCATTTCTGCTACACACAACATGGAAAAACTGTGCCTAACTACATTATGCCTCATTCTACCAGGGCGACAGCCACTTCAGCAGCCTTTTAGAGGAGTACCAACCAAGGATATTTTGGAAGCTGCAACTTGGAGTTCAGTGCATACCTTTACCAAACATTACCACTCACCACTTTACTCTAAATCCAGAGCTGGCTTTGCTACTGCAGTGCTGCAGGGCCTCATGGTCACTCCAAATCCTTTATAGACCCAGCCACCCAACCTCAGCTTTGGGATTCAACCCAAGTGTAATGACTGCAGCAGTGAAACACGATGAACATAGTACAGTTGTGTACCTACCATAAATGTAGATGTTCGAGTGTATTCACTGCTGCAGTCCAGGTTACCCACCCTCCATCCCCTCTTTCTTAGCTGGGACTTATCTATACCTTTCTATCCTATACAACCTATGTGGTGTATTTGCTTGTAGCTGAAGGTATTGTTTTTACTTATTATGTATTCATTAGCAATATGTATTGCCTACCTATTTGGGGGCACCTGACATCTGGGGCAAGAAAAACTGAAGAAAATGGCGTCGGCTGCATCTTATATACCCCTGGCGCACTGACGTCAGGGAAGAAGCGACAGCAACCAACGCTGGACCAAGACTTTGGAACTCTGGCTGACTGCGGGACCGTCTGACGGCAGGGTAACCCAAGTGTAATGACTGCAGCAGTGAATACACTCGAACATCTACATTTATGGTAGGTACACAACTGTACTTTCTCCATGCTCCTCCACTGCCATGTTTGCATGTGGCTCTCCTGGCCACTACTGTGCGAAGAATGCTACATACACTGCAAGTATTGTAGTGGTAGGGTAAGTTCCCAGATGCCCTGGCCAAATTTCCACCAGTAGTATAAATACCATTTCGGGTCTCTCTTGAAAAGAAACTTCTGGCCTAGTGGTACTAACCCAGTCAACAAAGGCTAAATAAATAAAATCACTTTCCAGTCTGTAATGTTTCTGTTGTCTTTACAGTTCTAGACCAGTATATTATGTTCTATTATTTTTTTCCTTTAGAAACACAGTCCTTTCTGCACTTGTGTGTTTTAATCATTTTGTGGCCATGTGATCCTCCTAGCTGTCTTTAGCTTGGTCTTTCTTGTTGGCATCCAAAGAAACACCACAGAAGGAATAAAGTTTAAAATCTATATGGTCTTTGTAGCAAAACTTTCCTTTTGTGGTATTTCTTTGGATTTTATTTGTTGGTGTTTTTGCTTTCTTGCTGGCATGCTAAACTGTAATTTGCAACAACCTGAGGATACCTTCATTAGCTTCACCTTTGGCTTCATTCTTCCCTGCATGCCATCCACTCCATTAGCTAACGGTGCTGTCACACTTTGATGGATTTCTCTTGTATTCATTCCCTGAATTATACCTGCAGGGTCCTGCCTTCTGTGCTGTTGCTTTTGTCAGTGCTAGCTAGACTGCCCAATGGGAGTTGCATTTTACTTTAGTAATCATAGAGAAGGTAAAACCCTTGATGTTAGGTAGTCCAGTCTCACCTTCATTTTTACATATAGGTTCGGAGCCAATCCTCGGCTCCGACTCAGTCGATTTTCAGGCTCGAAGACTTCTGGTAGGCTCTTGGCTAAGCAGGTATCCCATGGTGCACCAGTGCAATCCCCAGATCTCGTTTGCCACGTCAATGAGTTCGGATGTGCTTCTCTTGGCTCTGGCTAAGTCTTTTGCAATTCTTTCATTCATAAGTGTTTTTTTGCATATTTATTGTTATTTAGTGGTATTATATATAGGTCTTTACCTAAATTGTCCTGTGGACTTGTTTGACCTTAGTAGTTAGTATCCTGTGTACCAGTAGTTTGGTGCCGTTGCGCTTTTTTTTTTGCCTAGATCATTAGTTTTGGTGTTTTTTTGCCGCTCTTAATCAACAGGGGCTCCTGTTGATTTATTGTACTGTTAACTTGTTGTCTTTGGCAGGGATCCGCTAAAGTCGTATTTAGGATTGCTGTTACAAAGTTTTTCCTGTGTTATTGAACATGTGTGTGTGTCTGTGTTATATACTTGGTCTGTTTGAGTTAGAAGACCTAGTTTTCTATTACACCGGGCTAGGCCCGTTTAACTTAGAGGACCTAGTCCTTGTGTAACTCTACTATTTGTATTTTTTCACATCTAAAAATTTTCCTGTGTGACTGAATCTCTGTGTGTATGTGTTAAAATAACTTGGTCTGTTTTAGTTGGAAGACCTAGTTTTCTCTTACACCGGGCTAGGCCCGTTTAACTTAGAGGACCTAGAACTCGTGTAATTCTTCTGCAGGGCTAGGCCCGTTTTAGTTAGAGGACCTAGTCCTCAGTTATTCTCTCCTTCTCTATTTCTCCTCTGGTTTTGCATGTGTATCTGCAATGTCTAAGGATAGCAAGGAGCATAAACCCTCTGGGTTCAAAAAATGAAATGCTCCCAGAAAATGTCATTAACGGATGGCCACAGTAGCTGTGTCTACTGCTTGGGAGCCATCCATTTGCAGGAATCATGCTTGTTTAGTCATGCTTTCTCTCCTAGAGTGTTGCAGGAGAGAAGAACAAGCTGATACTCAGGGGTCTTCTGAAACCAACCTTTGAGGAAGCCTTATCTGGTTCGTTGGCTTCTTCTTCCAAGTCTTCAAAATCCAGATCTGATTCCAAATCTAAAGCTTCAAAAAGGCCTTCTCTGGCACCAGCTGGTGTCTCGGAGCAGCCTTCCAAATTAACAAAATCTGTCTCCTCGACTCCTCAGTCTTCGAAGCCGAAGGGGAGTACCATGGTATCAGAGTTGGTCACAGGTGCTTCGGTGCCGACTTCTGAACCTTTGGAAATAGCAGTTGACTCTACTGCTCGGAGCCAGTCTGTAGAATCCCTACCGGTCTCCTTGGTAATCAAGTCTCCAGTGCCTGCTAGGTCGAGATCCCCTACTTTATCTTCCAGATCTTCCAGGACCTTTCAGAAGAAGTTGTGGAGAGTGTAATACTGAGACTCCTGAAGTCGTCTGCTCTGCCTAAATTTTTGTTGGCTCTGACCCAGTCGGCTCCGGAGCCACTCAAGCCAGTTTTGCCCTCGTCTGTGATTCCTTCTCCGAGCCATGTTGGCCTTTCGGAGCCAGAGTGCTTGTTACCAATGGAGGAACGCTCGGTTCTGGCTTCCCTTGCTGCTGCATTGGAGCGGTGTTCAGCTCCGACATGCTTGGCTCCGTTCGTTGTGTCCAGGGACTAAAGCTCTTCTGTCGGTGCCAATGAGGAGGGTTTGAATTGATCTTCTTCGATTCCATGCCTTCCTCTCGTGCTTCCGCCAAGGTGAGCTTGGACCCTGCATCTATTTCGGCGACAATGGCTCTGGCTCCGGCGCCATCCTTTGTCTCTTCGGAGCGGGGAAGATCTTCGTGGGCTGGACAGGTTGGCTTTTGAGGTGATGAGCATGCTGTCTCACTCTACAACCCCTGCCAGTGGTACAAGCACTCTTCCCCCCAGGGCTCCTACTTTAGTCTCAGTACCTACTCTCTCCGGAGACAACAGAGACCCGTAGCCTCAGTAGCCACCGGCTGTTGGTCCTCACTCTTCCGAGGCCTCCCCAGAAGGTCCCTTTGAGGAGCCTCCTCAGAAGAGGGGTATGCAAGAGGAAGCATATTGACTCCCAGGATGAGTCTCTGACATTGGACACTGACCTCAAGGAGTGAGAGGGGTCCCCCAAGTCATCCTCTGATGATGTTTCCTTTGTGGACATCCTACAGATCCTTAAACAGAGGTGCGACTGGCCCACTGTCAACCCTTCTGATGAAGAGTCGGTGTACCTGAAGGCTTTCGGGTCTCAACCCTCTGTCTCTTGGGTGTCTCCACCTTTCGACGAACGAATGGATCTGGTTAGTCGGAAGTTGTGGGATACTCCCGATGCCATGGAGCCAGTTCCCAGAAGACCATTCTATGAACCTATGAACCAAATAAGTTTCTGTCTGCCCCTCCTGGAAAGGAGTTCTTGTCTAAGGGCATTCCCGTAGATGCCATGGTGGTGGCGGCGACTGTGAAGAAGGAGTTGGCGGAGACTTCTTCCTCTGTTCATTCGCCAAACAAGGAGTCTCGACAGATGGACAGATTTCGGAAGAGTGTATTTAGTTCAGCGGCATTTACACTCCAATCTCTGAACTATCTTACCTACTTCATGAGGCTGCAGAGGGATCTCCTCAAGGAGTTAAGAGATTCCATACAGGGTGCTTGTCCTGAGGGAGTTCCCTGATAGGATCTCTGCTCAGTTGTCCACCCTAAATTCGGTAGTTAACTCCTCCATGCGGCTTATCTCCCATGTGGCTGATGGAGCGAGCAGAGCAGCAGGTTCAGGAGTTGCCCTTAGGCACCACCCCTGGATACGCTTGTGTAATTTTGCAGAGCCATTTAAGTCCACCTTCACCAATGCCCCGTTTGATGGTTCCTCCTTTTTAGGTCCCAAGGTGAAAGAAACACTCACTCGGTGTGAGCAGGAAGGAATGACTCTCTCTGCCTGGGGAGTTTGTTTTACCGTTCCCTCCCGACCATACCCCAAAGGTCAAAGGGAAGGTAAAATGTGGTTCAAAAAGTCCCAGAGGGTCTTTCCGAACACACAGAGTGTATCCTCCTTCAGAGGCAGAGGAGGAAGAAATGGTAGATGTCGCCCTAGAGGCAGGGGCGGTCCACAATACCAGCAAGGCCGTGATTCCTTTCAAGGGCAGCCTTATCAGCACTCCTGATGTGGGGCCGACTACGTTTCTCTGGGGCCATTTGGGGGTTGCATCTCTTTGTATTCAAAAGCCTGGTTAAATATCACCCAAGACAAGTGGGTACAAAGAGTTGTTACCAGAGGCTATATCATACCCTTTTCCCTTCCACCGTTTGTTCCCAAAAAGATCCCAGATGTTCCACCCAATCACAGGGATCAGGCAACTGTGGAGATTAACAAGTTGCTCTTAAAAAGAGTCATCTAGCCCATCCCAGCAGACCAAACAGGATCCGGAACTTACTCCAGGTTCTTTTTAGTCCCAAAATGAACCGGAAACTGGAGGCCAGTTTTGGACCTCAGCAGATTAAACGACTCCGTGAAGGAGGACAAGTTTCGGATGGTCACACTGCAGTCGATACTCCCCTTGTTAGGGAAAGACTATTGGATGTGCTCCCTGGATCTCCAAGATGCCTACTACCATATAAAAATGGACAAGGCATCAAGGAGATATCTGCACTTCTGGCTGGGAGCCAGTCATTATCAGTTTCGTGCTCTGCCCTTTGGTCTCACCACAGTCCCCAGGGTGTTCACCAAATGCATGGCAGTAGTGACAGCTCACCTGAGATGTCAGGGATTCCAGGTGTTTCTGTATTTGGACGACTGGCTCCTGACCGCCCCCACCAGGCATCTACTCATCCAAAACAGGGAAGCCACCATTCAACTTTGTGCTCAACTAGGGATTTCCATAAAATGGGAAAGATCTGCATTACTGCCCTCACAATCTGTAATTTTTATAGGTGCAGAGATAGACACAGTAGATATGACAGTTTGTCTCCCTGCCGAAAGAGCACAAAACCTCATCTCACAAGTTCAGCGTCGTCTTCCGCTTCGGAAGGTCAAAGCAAAATGGATTCTTCAACTTCTCGAAACGATGGCCTCAACCATTCTGTTAATACCTTTAGCCAGGTTGCACATGAGAATTCTCCAATGACTCCTGTTTTCCCAGTGGTCATTCCAATATCTACCGCTGAGTCACCCTATCCTGCTGACGGAATCATGCAAAAAGGACCTTCATTGGTGGATAGCCCCCAACAACTTGTTCACGGGAGCTCCCTTTGTGCCTGCCGAACCCATTGCCACTGTGACCACGAATGCCTCCCAGGTCGGGGGGGCATTATCTTGGCAGGACTGTTCACAGCACATGGCAAGAACACGAGGCTCATCTGCATATCAATGTTCTGGAGATGAGGGCAGTGCTTCTGGTGTTGCAAACACTTTAAGACCTTCTTCCTCTAGGGACGATTGCGATATAATCGGACAACATGTCAGTTGTGTGGTATATCAACAAACAGGGCGGTACCAGATCTTACCCACTCTGTCGAGAGGCCATGCGAGTTTGGGAATGGGCGATTTCTTCCCAGCGCTTTCTGGTGGCAACGCACATTCCGGGGACAACCAACGTGATAGCCGACAAGCTAAGCCGTGCAATCGTACTGCCTCACAAGTGATCTCTGAAACAGGAAATAGTGGGACAGATTTTCCGGAGATGGGGACAGCCTTGCTGGGACCTTTTTGCCAATGCCAAGTGCAGCAGTTATTTTTCCCTAATTCTCCCTCCGGGGGAAACACCCAGAGATGCTCTGGTCCACGATTGGCCCACGAGACGTCTATATGCCTTTCCTCCATTCCCTGTTATCCCCAAAGTGATTCAGAAAGCCAATTGGCTGGGAAGCAAGTTGATCCTCATTGCTCCTTACTGGCCTCATCAGGTCTGGTTCCCCTTACTCAAGCCTCTTCTCCTGGACAATCCTTGGATTCTGGACCCAGTTCCAGATCTATTGACCCACATGTCGAGTTCGCTACACCCCACTCCCCACACCCTCAAATTGACAGCATGGCTGCTCCAGTTCCATCTCTGGTCAGGCTTCATGATGTTTCTTCATCAGTGTCCCATATTTTCTTATCCTCGCATAAACCCTCAAGCAGAAGGCTGTATGACAGTAAATGGAAAAAGTTTTCTATTTGGGCACACAAAATTAACGTGGATCCTTACACTGCTCCCATTCCCGTGATTCTGGAATTCCTTTCAGAGCTTTTTCAGCAGGGATCTGCCGCAGCCACCATCAAAGTACAATTGGTGGCAATCTCTCATTTTTATTTAGGGTCTCCAAATGTCAACCTTATGTCTCATAAGCTATGCAAGACTTTCTTGAGAGGAGCCACTTTACTGAGACCACCATTACAAGAACCTGTGGCTTCTTGGGACTTAAATTTTGTGTTGTCCAAATTGACATCCCCTCCCTTTGAACCATCTCACTCATCTTCTTTAAAATATTTGTCTTGGAAGACTGTGTTTTTAGTAGCTATTACGTCAGCCAGACATGTATCTGAGCTACAAGCCCTGTCTATTAAGCCACCTTATTTAATCTTTCATAAAGACAGGGTATCTTTACATACCAATCCTTCATTTGTTCCCAAAGTTTGTTCTACTGCCACCTTAAATCAGTCCATTGAGCTTCCAGTTTTCTTTCACAATCACTGTAGTGCAGCTGAATATCATTTCCACCAGCTTGAACGTTCATAGACAGCTACATTTTTATTTGCAATGGACCAAAGAATTTCGGAAGTCAGACCAGTTGTTCATTTCTTTTTCCAACTCCAGATTGGGCTTACCAGTTTCTAAGGTGACATTGTCTAATTGGATTTCTAGTTGCATAGCCTTCATCTACAATTCGGAGGGTAGACCTTTACCACACAGGATCAAGGCTCACTCTGCCAGGTCTCTGTCTACCTCTGCAGCCTTTCAAGCCAGGGTACCACTTGATCATATTTGTGCAGCAGCTACGTGGGCTACTCCTCACACCTTTATTACTCATTATAAGTTGGATTTGGCATCCAGAGGTAGAGCATCCTTTGGCTCCATGGTGCTCAGGAGTATTTTCCAATGAGCCACCCAAGAATAAGGAGCTAAGGATGCTGTCCCATATGTAAACATGAAGGTGAGATTGGAATACCTAACATAAAGAAGTTATGTACTCACCATAACGTTCCATGTTGGTAGTCCATCTCACCCTTCATTTTTACCAACCCGCCCTCCTGCCCCCATCCTGGAAGATCTGGAGGTAATAATTCAGTTCTCTTGGTTGGTGACCCTTTAGTATTGGTTTGTTGGTTAGGGTTTTTTTTTCTGTTTCTAGCAAGCAGCAAACAAGATCTGGGGATTGCACTGGTGCACCATGGGATACCTACTTAGCCACGAGCCAACCAGAAGTCTTCGAGCTTGAAAATTGGCCGAGTTGGGGCCGAGGATCGGCTCCGAACCCATATGTAAAAACGAAGGGTGAGATGGACTACCAACATGGAACGTTATGGTGAGTACATAACTTCTTGTTTATTTATTTTATCTTGCATAGTGCATAAGAACCCGCTGAGGTGGAATGTTTTACAGGGACAACCATATGAGCAGAGTCTATGCTAAACGGATGTAAGAACGTACTACTGAAATAAATCCCAGACTGCACAGTATCATATAATGAAAAGGAAATGATTGCATTATGGTCACATACCAGTGGTATCTTTCTCAGTGGACATTTGAAACATCTGTTCCAAAGAAGCATGAAAATCAAGTAGACATCTGTAAGTTATGTGTAGAACACTGATAGCAGTCAAAAGATCCTAACAGCACTGACATTTGCTATTCCAGAGAGAAAATATTTGAATATTGAAAAGAACGCTGTATGTGATCCAAATTTTTGTACACCATCATTAACAGTATTCGTTAGCATGACAAGTAACCTTACCCAACATATAACACACTGAAAGTCTACAAATGCCACTGGAAATCCCTAATATTCTTAAATGCCTGCTAGTATAACTTGTGAATACAGTTTAACTATGCATATTACAAAACACAAAATCGAGGCAGTACTTGTAAAGCGTGCAGCCCCCATATGCTTGCCAACAAACGTTTTTGAGTGTAAATGCTAGCCATTCTGCCTGTCTTACAGAATAAAGGACACTCTTCAGATGTTGTTTGAAATGTCTGATACCCAAAGCTGTATGTTATTAAAGTTTATAATTGTAATGTAGTTAACCAAACTTTCCACATAGTGGAATAAGAGTCCCTGATGTCGCGTAGCTCTCTTTCAAACAAACAATTTTTTGGGGGGCTGAGCTGGTCCTGGACAGTCCATAGACACTTGTGCCACTGCACTTTATTTCCGAAAGTTATTTTCTTAATTTTTATTCAACTTTTGTTATGACAAGGTAGACATATTATCAGGTTTGAAAGAATAGAAAGTCTAAGAAGCATGTTAGGATCACGCTGCTTAACAGGTTCATAGCATGAATGCATGCCAAGGTACACTAATAAGTAGTGAAGCACAGTTTTATACTGTACAATGCTGATTTGACTTGGGAGATCCTCAAACAGATGACTGCGGTTTTACTGTTACAATGAATGAGGTAAGCTAGTGGGAGCATTCATTTTTGTTAATTTCATAAATCTAAAACTTCTTCTTTTGTCTTTTTCCCAGTTAGGGGTCGCCACAGCAGAACAACAGTCTGCAGAACAATTGGCAGTGGGGTTTTACAGTGTTGAGTTGCCAGCCCTGTGCCCAACATTCCACAGGAGGCACACACATGCACACACTCACACCTAGGGCCAATTTGGAGTGTCCAATCCACCTACAGCATGTCTTTTGGATGTGGGAAGAAAGCCAGAGGAAACCCACGCGACCACAGAGAGGACATGCAGACTCCACACAGAAGGCACCCCAGCTGAGAATCAAATCGGAGAACCTCTTGCTGTGAGGTGGCAAGGCTAACCGCTGCACCACCGCGGTCGCCCAGTTTCATAAATCTGAAACAATGAGTGAATAGGTCACATAGAAAAAACAATTAGTAAAAACCAAAAGAAAAATCTAGCAAGGCTAGACTTTCCACTGTTTGATTCCTGAAACCTCTTGTATTAGAGGGAACATGGGATATATGCAAATGACCCCTTAAGGACATCCGGTATTTCAGCTATATGGCAATTCTGAATGTCGGTGACTTTTTTCCTTTTAAGTCTATTTATGGACAAATTTAGGTCACAGCTAGTGGGGTTTGACATTATTGGCCTGAAATTGTCCATAAATAGACTTAAAAGGAAAAAAAGTCATGGACATTCAGAATTGCCATATAGCTGAAACACCTGATCTTAAGGGGTCATTTGCATATATCCCATGTTGCCTCTAATACAAACGGTTTCAGGAATCACACAGTGGAAAGTCTAGCCTTGCTAGATTTTTCTTTTAATTTTATAAATCTATTAAACATTTTGCAGATGAAGATGTAAGCCTATTCTTTGTACTTACATTCTGTGGGTTGCCTAGGTTTGTTATTGTTAGTACCAGCATTTTTATTATAGTCAGAGATGATCCTTCCCTCACTGTCATAAATTCCCACGCTTTTTTTGACATTGGGAATGCCTGGTCCCTCTTTTACCTAATTAATCTAATTGTTCTGGACCTTTTCTCCATGTCTGAAATGTATTTTGTATGTATTGACATACAGAATGTCCAGTCTTCCACTGTTTGAATAATTTGATGCCAAATCCTTTAGTATCACCCAGAATAAAGAAAATGCTTTTTCCTCTTAACCTGAAAGCTGAAGATAGTTAATCATGATGTCCATAGTTCCACTCTGCCATCTGTTCACATTTATACTCACACCCCAATGCTTCTTTACCCTTCTGAGCTGCCAAAGCTTCACCCATGTAGGAATTACAGATGTATCTTCACTTCTTGGAAGAAGTTCATCAACTGAGGTAAGTATATAAGGCATTACACATGGACATTTCAACTTGGGGACATAATAAGGACATGCTTTTAAATATTTCCACAGGAAATTTCTGCCATGTCTTTTATGGAATACTGCATTATAATATTGTGCAGTACTTTCCTTAAGACTTCATTGTATGTTTCTGTCCTAAATGATGTGTTACAGTCGCTGTGTACAAGTACCATTGGGGATGTGAAATGGTATAATGACCTTGTTGCTTCTATCTGAAAAGTAGCTAATGCTGCATTCATGGGGCCATCTGAAAATAATGGCTTTGGTCAAAGACATAGATAAGATGTTGACAAGATAACAAGCAAACATTCACTGTAGTCAACGCAGTCTCATAAAATTGGCCATCTTTTAGTATTTTGGCAAAATTTTTCAGCAGAGCTTTTAGTAGCCTGTTTTACAAAATATTGTAATCTCATTGTGCATTTCCATCAAGAAGTCTTTTCACAGCTGTTTTGCAGAGTCGCTCTAACTAACAGAATCACAGTCTCAATGCCACATTTCATGAGGTTAGACCCAGAGGAGGTCGCATGTAACAAGTCACAGGCAAAGTGTTTGTTTTAACTTGGTAGAAGTAAGAGTAGACATTCTACACAGAAAATACAGACATACAGTTGCCACTGTTTTAGCTTTGTCTAGAATTCTAGGGGTTCATTCCATGAAGTGTACCTTTGTTGTCACATATTCCTGTCAGAAAATGTGTGCTTGCAGTCATATGTGAAGTCATATTTGGGGCCAAAATTGCACAATTGCAGCAGTCCAACTCGTGATGAAGGACTCTAGAGACATCTTGTTGAGAAGTTGAGGCTGAATTGTAACAAGGGTATTGCAGTTATTCGAAACACATGCTCAAAAACATAAAGTAACAAACACTCTAGAAAATGCATTGCATTGTGTAACTACACTCACAGTCAGATCCCAAAAGAGTGAATGCATCTGTGATTCCTAAGTAAGTAGTGTCTTGCATCTCTTTGTGCTAAGCATGAGTGTTGGTGGCAGGAGTATGGGTAAGCAAACCAGGACTGGGAAGATATCACTATGGAATCTGAGTGGAGGTAGTATAGAGTTTTCTTTATTTATGTTCTCTGTATGTTTGCATGGGGTTTTTTTTGGGTGCTCTGGTTTCCTCCCACATTCAAAGACATGCATATATGTGTGTTTGTGTGTGGTACAGAAGAACATCAGCAGCAGAGCTAGATACCTGGCAGTGTGAACATTGGCTCTAGATGATGGTTACTGTTGATGTGACACTCTGATCCCATGTGCAGAAGTGGAAAAAAGGGGGTATGGATTGATAGATAGACACTGTAAAGTGGTACCTGTGTTCATTCTGTGTGCATGCGAGTTTGGGGACTTTGGTAAGTTATTGTGGTTAGCTTTTTTCCACTTTACTGTTAAAAAAGGATAACATACTAAGGCAGTTTTCTTTACTTCAGGATGTAATACTGGTATTGTGGTGATCCTAAAAGTCGTGGTTGATGGGGAATGGCGGTTTTGGGATGCAAGCATAGCTGACTATTGGAAATTACAATAAGTAGAACTATATTAGCAGTTCAGATAATGTTGTATTAAAGTATATTGATGAGAAAGTCATAATTAAGTTACGTAACTAGAGGTTTCCCTACTGGCCCTTGATAACTCACTGATGGAGTTGTGACTGCTTGAATACAATACAGCAAAATTATCAGAGATCAAAGAAAAAAATTATTAGATACAGCAGAAACTCTCTGCAAGATGGCTGCATGACTCATTGGGGAATTTCCACTTTTCCAACTTTTATGCAGTTATGATGTCATTATATGTATATATGGGTCTACTTTGACCCATCAAAATTACCCTTAGCGAAACTTAGTTTCGGGTGTCCGGTTTCGCGAAAGTGCATTTATCCGAAAATGCACTTTTGCCAAATGATACTACACCGATGAATAAAAGAAAAACACGCTAAATTCACTAATACAGGGGGGCTGCACCCGCCACACCCCTGCTGCTAATATATACTAACTCCGAGATCGCACTACAGTGTAGAAAAGGGAATATTCCCTTATCCTCACTGTACCGCGATCTACAGCATCAGCCTCCCTCCCATACCACTAAAAACACCGTACCTGCACCACTGCACCAGGAATTCTGTTCACTGTAGTGTAGTTTTGCGAAAGTGCATTTTCAGATAAATACACTTTCGCGAAACCAGACACACAGAACTAAGTTTTACTAAAGTATAATTTTGATGGGTCAAAGTAGACCTGTATATATGTCCAGGGGCTTATTTTGATTTTTTAGCATGTGAATTTTCAGGGAAATGTGTTTTCAATCAGTTGTGATTGAGCAGTTGTTCTGAATGATCATGTAACAGTCTTTTCACAGGGAAAGTACACCAAGAAGTTTGTGTGTTATAAAGAAGTGGTAGTAGGAGGGCCCAAACAAATTCCCTATAAAACTATGTTAGAAAATGTTTCAGAAAATGCCTGATATCCATAACATTCTTATCACAGAATAAGATTATACTAATTATTTACAGAGGGCCAGAAAGTCAGCTAGAAACTGAGTAACTAGTAGCTGAAGAGGGAAATGCTTCATCATGCAGTATTTCTCTGTCTAAATTTGGACAACATTTTGTTACTTTTTAAAGGATTTATCAACTGTTTTGCACATAGGGTTAAAACTGAATGAGAGGAAGATGAGGTCAGACTGGAATAAAAAGATCAACATAGACTTAATACTGCATATGTTTAAGTAATGACATTTAATATACCCTAGCATTGCTTAAGCTATGCCAGGTAAGCAACATACTAGTGATGCAAATTAACAATATAAATTAAAACCTCTAATGGCAGAGAGAAGTATTCCTTATTTTGAGCCTGGATAACAGCTGAATAGTCATCTAATCATCTAGGTCAGTGAGTTGCTGACCTAAGAGCTGTAACCCATGCACTTATTTACTGAAGGGCAGTGGTTTACAATTTAATTCACTTGAAAATAAGTCTGATTTCAAGCACCCTCAATAGTGAGCAGCTGTTGCAGTTTTCCCTTCTGATAGCCTAAGCTTGGCACAGTTCTGAAATGGTAGCTCTAGTGATCAGCAGCATTTGTGCATCCTGCCTGTGTACTTCATGAAATCACATGCCAGGGTAGGAGGGGTTGTCCAAGTCCTCCACTCCCAATTTCTTTAATGACACTCATGTAGTATGAATGTCAGTCCCACTATAAGTCATTGCAAACTCCCATGTTCAGTTCCTAAATCACACAAAATTTGTAAGCATTACTTCAGTCACAAGACAGAATTTACACTTACACTGGTTATATTGCCTGGGAAAGGGGCACAAAGTAGACACAGGTGTCAGTGCATCAGTTCCCATGCCCACAGGAGAAGGCATTAAAAGCTTGAGGACTTCATCACAGCCTAGAAGATGATAGTTCTGGAGGACAGTCATCGTGGAGCAGTGTCAGACAGGTGGAAGAAGGTAAAACATCCAGAGTACAGGTGAAGACAAGATATCTGGAGGACAGCATTGTCGAAAGCCTTCTAGCACAAATTCTTTTCCATTGACAGCTTCCTGGCCCACGTGTGATATGAGTACTTCCTCAGTAATAGATCAAACATACATTTGTTTTTTGCTGATGATAAAAGGAGCAGCATAGATGCCTCCTTGCCCCAAGCTACAGAATTGCATCCTGGAGAGTCAGCACTACCCTTTCTGCATTCAGCCATATGGACCTTGATTATATATGGCCAGCTCATGAGATGTAAGCCTTTCCACAAGCTGGAGAAGTCTCCATGGTTCATTTCGGGCTTGGGAGTCTACTCTTCTGTCCTCCCCCATAGTGGAGGAAAGTTTAACAGCCAGATAGAAGAGACATCTCTGGGTCCATCTACATTATTTAAGCCCTAAAGTATGACCCACACACTGGGCGTGTCTTTGTTATTCAGTATTTGGTGGGATCTGTCACTTTTAAGAAGCACTCTTTGATGTCCGTGTTGGGCCCACATTGGCTTTCTGTGTCCAGATTTTTTCTCTGGCATGCAGTTGCCAGAGCACTAGGACCCATTCCCCTTATATCAAACATGCACTTGTCACTTACTTGTTTACTTTTATGTCAAATGTGCTCAAGTCACCCCTCAACATGCACACACACAGAGCATATGTCAGATCTGGTTGAGTCATCCTCTGCAAAACACACGCACATACACACACACACACTCGCACGCACACACGCACACATGGGACTTTAATGATTCTGAGGTCATTGCATTATAGACAGAGATAATGACACCTTTCCTCTTTGGAGCACCCATCTTGATGACCACTGCTTTAAGAAGACACTCATACTCACAGAGTCACCTGTGGCTGGCCTACATTAACTTTGAGTTTTCTCTAAAAAGAAGTAGCTGGCATAGAAGGATAAGGAGTTCTGAGTTATCCCACCTGTGGAAATTGCTCTGAAGAATGCCATCTTTGCAGGGAGCAAGTATCTGTATTCAGCTCACTTAGCTTCCAGAAAGGTGCATGCCCTCTGTTGACCTCCACTGTCGTGGAATGACATTCTTATAAAGCTTCCCAGACAGATGCCTGTGCATTTTATTCATCCCACTTAGGCCCCAGACATCTTAGTACCTTCCCGCCTTGCTGTTGGATAAGTACTCAAAAGCTCTGGCCAAGATGGAAAGGAGGGTGTTCTCTACAGCCTCTTTGGTCCTTAGGTCTTTTAGCTATGTGCTTTACTTGTCCCAGTTCAAGTCATTTCACCTAGCTTGCTTGCAGTCAATATTGTAATGATGCTGTGACCAGAAGAGTAGACTTGGGCATGCTACTTCCCATAATGGTGTATCTCAAATTCTCTTCCTATAAAAGGAAGAGCTGAGACTGACCTTACTGGATATTCCTTTCTGGGGTGATGTCCTTTTAGGGCAAGCTTTCCAGGCATGGTTGAAGTTCTTCAAAAGAGGAAATATGCATTGATAACTATGGAAGGTTTTTGCATTGCCCCTAACTTCCCTCTCTTATTCTTGATCTAACCACATGTCCAAGAAGAAAACATAAGCTTCTTGTAGAAAAACCCCTTTCATCAGGCATTACTGCCTTTCTTAGTTCCTTCCACTAAGGCTTTCAGGAAGGTAATTGCAAGCACCACTGTTGACCTTCTCACAGAACTGCTCATGGAATGTCAGTTCTCCTAGGCTGCTACAGTTGAGGAGCCATTAGTAGTCTCATATGTTGCTACAAGTGAGGAGCCATTAGTATGGAACAGTGAGAAGTAGATCTTGTTTCAGATGGCCATGTCTTACTACTGTTAGGTTCTCACTCATATTTAGCTTCACTGAATATTTTGGCAGTCTCCTTCAAGCTTATGAGTAAGTTCAGACTTATCTTTTTAAAGGGATGATGGATCCTGTTTCTTCTTCTTCAGAAAGAAGAAGAAGCAGGACCTTTATCTCTTCCTGGTTTCATATTGGATGGGCGACTTCCTTTCCATCCTTGACCTCAGTGAATTCAGTTAACATATCTGGTATTCCAAATTCTGGATAATGACTCTAGGAAATGATACTCTTGTTTTGGAAGGGTGTTTGAGTCATGTCATTAAACACGATGGATACCTTTTGCCACATCATCACTGTCTTAGTTTTGCACAGGTGATGTAGTTCTGCTTGGATGGGATTCATTTTAGTGCAAAGACTTGTCATTTGGTCTCTCTTCTACACCTTCAGTGTTCACTTAGGTGCTAGTCAATGTGGTGAAGACTTTGTAGGAGGAAGGTCTTCATATTTTCCCTTACCTGGATGACTTCCACTTTGTGGCCTATCAAGGGATTTTCTGGCACTGGTCCTTGCTGAAGGATCACCATAAACGTGGAAAAGTCCTCTCTTATTCTGTCATGGAGGATTGCCTTTACTGGGAAAAAGATGGGCACACTTTAGTGTCAGTCATTCCTACTTACAGAGAGGACTCCATAAATTGAAGTCTTCACAGTCTGGATTGTACTACAGTAAAGGGTACACTTACACAGTCTTCATAGTCCTATCTGCATGCCTTTCTAGAAGGATGTTGCAGTGGACAATAAAGTGCCATTAGGTGTCACTGGTTACAGTTACCACTGCCTCAAAAATTATGAGTTCACAAATGTGCTACTGGTAGCATTACCCCTATTGTCATAAGGTTCATGAAGTTCTTTAACTAGCTAGCAAAATGTCCTCTGACTGGCACTGTGATGGACTGAGTGGCAGAAAAGGAAGATCTACAATGACAATGGCTGGGGAACCTCCTTGGGCCCCTAGTGTGTGCAAGAATAGTGAAGCTCCTAGGAAAGTAGTCATTACATAAATCAACTGGATCTCAGGCTGATGTTTCTTTTCCTGCAAGCTCTGGGAGGAAATCTGAGATGAGAGTGTTTCTGCTACAGTCAAACAACCAAACCATGTTGTGTTACAGGAACAGACAAAGTGTTATGTGATCACACTTCCTGTGAAAAGAGACAATAATGCATATGTGGCAGTGAACCATAAAATAGGGCATCCCTCTGGCAGTTTTGCACATTTCAGAAGTTATAAGCATGCTGGTAGACTCCTTTAGTCACAGCTCCATTCTGCTGGAGCTGAGGATAAGGGAGATTTATCTGGTCAGGGTCTTCTGAGAGTGAGACACCCTTGAAACTTATTTGCCAGATGAGAGAATGTAGTTGTCTCCTAAATTCAACAGAACAAGACTGAGTTGATGGCTGGCACATTCTCCATCCCATATCTGGAAAGATTGATGTGATCTTTTCTGCCCTTCTCCCTAATACTGACCCTTCTCAAAATATAAGAAAATAAAGACCAGTATTTAATCTTTAGTGCCATTAGAATATAGAAAAGGGAGTGGGGGTTAGGCTGAAGTTGGCAGTACAGAAAAACTATCCCAGTACTAATTAAGGAACACTCTTCATTTGGAACTACAACTAGCTGAATTTTCATCACGTTTTTATGAGCTGTAGACATAAAATAGTAAGGTAAAAATATTTAAAAAAAAATCGATGTTATAAACATGCACTTAATTTTATAGTGCACATTTGATACCTTAAGCTGTTTTCAGTATTTTGATCCTAAAGTTGCACAGTGGTGCAGCAAGTAATATTGCTGCCTCACAGTGCTTTGTTCCAGTTTGGTTCAAAGCTGGGGTACTTTCTTTGAAAAGTGTGCACATACTCACTGCACCTGCAAAGGATTTTGCTGGGTGTTGCAGTCTCATCCCATATCTTAAAGACATGGTGTTCCTATTTACCCATAAGTGTTTATAGTGAGTGTGTGTGTGTGTGTGTGTGTGTGTGTGTGTGTGTGTGTGTGTGTGTGTGTGTGTGTGTGTGTGTGTGCACCTGTGTGTATGTCGTGTGTATCTTGTGATGGTCTGACACTATGTTCACGATGAGCTTCTTTTTATGCCTAGCTGTCAGTGACTGCAGGCCTAGGTTCTGGTTCTGGATAGGGCTGTTTTCCCATTAGTAGTTTTCCATTTATTTCCACTTATGTTTTATTGTCTTCTGTCCCTGGCTGTTGACCCTGCCTAGGTCCTCTTCTAAGGCTAAATGCTTTAGACAGCTCACCACCACACTTCATCGTAGGTTAAGCTGTTCTGTAGATATTAAATATTAGTGTTGTCCATGATTGTGGAAACCCATATGCCTCAAGGGATGTCTTCATAAATTCCCAACTCACCCTATCAAAATTGTTTTCGGCTTCCAAACTCATCAACGTTAATAATTTATTATTGTCCAGTGTACCCTTCTGGATCATAAAAGTTCTGATAATTTTGTCAAATGTTTGCTTACCTTCTAGAAATTCACACTGAACCAAGTCTGTTATTCTGTGCCATAGATTTGCCATTCTTTTTACCAAAATTGTCATAAACATTTTTCATTATGATTCAGACTCAAAATGGGTCTGTATGACCCTGGATCAAGGGAATATTTCCCTCTTTTGGTATAACTACCACTATTGCTTCTTTCCAAGTCAAGGCCACATCCCCACCCAGAAGATACAGTTAAAAAGTACTAGCCATACTTTTATTATCTTCTGCCTCTTTTTTCCACACTTCTGTTGGAATTCCATCACTACCAGAGGTTTCCCCTATATTCTGTTTTGAGTTGCTTCTTTAATTTCAGTTTCCTTTATTTTTTTATCTTAACACTCCTTTTTCTCCTTCTTTTTACCAATTAGTAATTGCCTATTGTATGTTATCATCATCCTCTACATTGTGTTTATATTGCACACTGTAGTAATTCACCATTGCTTCGTAATTTTTCTTGGTCCTCTTCTACCTTGGCATTCTTATAATTCCTGATTTTAGTTATCATCCTTTCATTTTTTGGTGCCTCAAACATTGAACCAACAATTTGGTTTCTCTAGAGTTATTGTCAAATATAGTTGTTTTAAAAACTATTGCTCTGTGTTCATTCATGTTTTCTAGGTATTCTTGCATGGGCATCCTTACATCTTTCAATTGCTCTTCAACCCGTTGTGTTCCAGTCATTGTTTTTTGCTTCTGTAAATCCTTTAATTTTTGTATCACCCTCTAGATACATGCCATGTTTTTTTCCATGTCTCATTTGCTTTCATTATGAGCACATTTCTAATCTTCAGTTTACAGTTATCACAGTTCCTTGCAAGATCTTAACTGTTTATGTTTAAATCAGATAGCATTTCACTTAATGTTTGATCTACCTAATTATTAAATGTCTTCCTTTTCAGAAAAAATACTGGAAGATGCAAGTGTTTACCACAATATTCTTTTGCTTGCTTACAGAACTTAATGTATATAGGTGTGTGGTCTGCCTCTATCAATGGATGTGTTTTCATAGTTTGCCCTATGTTAGTTTTCTTTTGATATGTAACATCTATCTCATCAGAAGCTTAAATACATGGATATATGTCTCTAAATATCCAAGGGTAACTTGGCCCTCCAGAAACATATTTCTTATTTCCTATAGTGTTCCAGTTTCCTGCTGCTCACATCATACATGCTTGATGAAAGGCCTTAGCATCTCTCATAATATTCGTTGTATCTTGTCTCATTATTTTTCCAGGAATATGTAGTGCGGCCAGTGTAATTTTTACATTCTGCCAACAGCATCTGACCACTATAAATCTTCTCTGCTTGTTCATAGGTCTGTACTAGGCTAACGACCACAAGGGCCTTTTTAAGCCTAGCCTTGCATCCCAAGTCTCTGACAAGTTCCAGTACCCTTGATAAGTGTAAGAAGGGAGATGAAACATTTATAAGTAGGAGGCTAAGAAATGAACATAGGTGCCAGATCAGGGATGAATTTCCTGTTCCCCATCCAAATGTCCAAGTTAAACTTGAATTGGGTTTGGGAGGAACTCTACATCACATAGATGAGGAGCCTGTTTCAGAGAAGGGGTAGTCTGTGGTATATATATCTGTCTCTCCAGCAGGTCCTATTTATATCACAGGTAAGGCTTAAATCTTTAAAATGGCTAATTCTGTCCTTCATGTATTTATTTTATTTATTTTACATTTGTTGACTGGGATAGTCCAACTGGATGCATGTCCATTTTCAACAGAAGTCCGGGGAGAAAAGCTCCAAACTTACAAACAGATAAAGACAAGCAAGTTACAGTATATGCACAAACATATTGTATTAACATACAAGTTACAGTCTCACATTTCAAGCCTATGAAGAATACAGTTTATATTCAGAAATATATACAAATATGTTACAGTTTCTGTTATCAAACCTATAGGTGCAGCTTATATACAGAGTATCTGCAAAGATGTTACAATTTCTCTTTTCAAACCTTTTAGTGTAAGAGGTTAGTCACTGTGAATAAAAATTTGCAGGGGGATATGTAAGTAGATGAGGCTTTAGCCAGGGTTAGAGCAACGGCATAATCAGTGAGTTTTAAAATACTGGGTTTGATTTTTTTTTAACTGATTAAGGGAGGGGTTCAGAGTAAGGTCAGATGGGAGCAAATTCCAGGTTTTGCCTACTGAGTTTGCAAACAAGGATTCTCCAGATAGGTTGTTAGCTTTAACAGACTGAACCAAAAGTTTTGTAGTGGAATGAAGTGGCCTAGCATTTTTGTAGGGATGGATAATGTTTTTAAGGGAGGGTGTTTTTTCTGGATGGTTAATAACACTGAATGCTACAGTAAGTTGATTATATTGAATTAGCTTGGGCAGTTCTAGCCATCCTAAGAGGTTTAGGTTTTGACAATGGTGTGTCCTGTAGGGAGTTCCTGTGGCAAACCTGGCAATTTGATTGTAGCGGCTAGAGAATTTGCTGAGATCAGTTTTGTTCAAGTTAGTGAGTATTGATGAGGCATAGAGTAGAGTTGAAAGCAGATGGGTACGGGCAATAGCAGTCCTAGCTAGAGGGGTGAGAAAAGGTTTGTTTCTGTATAGGGAGCCAAGTTTTTTATTAACAGTTTTAATAGTTTGGTTTAGGTGCATATCATATTTGAGGTTGTTGTCTATTATAACACCCAGGAGTTTGGTATACATATCTGGTGAGATTATGGTCCCATTGTTAGATGTTATAGTAAACGAAGGTTGAGAGGATTTGTAAGTAGGGGAGAAGAGCAATAGCTTTGTTTTATTAGGGTTTAATATCAGCTGTTGATTAGAGATCCAGTTTTCCACTGTATTAAAGGTTTTCCGGGTTAAACTAAGGAGATCTGTAGGGGTAGAGGCTGAGCAAATCAGGGTGGAGTCATCTGCATATTGTACACAGGTTACACCTGAGATTACAGTGTGGAGGTCATTGATAAAGAGGGAGAAAAGAAGGGGACCTAATATGGAGCCTTGGGTAACGGGGAGAAAGGTAGAGAGTTTGTCCTGCCAAAGGACAGCCTGTTGTCTTCCACTAAGATAAGATTGAAACCATTGTATGGCATGACTGTTTAAGGATATTTTATTTAGGGTAAGTAAGAGCAGCTGGTGGTTAACCATGTCAAAGGCCTTGGAAAGATCAAGAAACAGGGCAGAAGATAGTTTGTTGTTGTTATGGTTGGAATTTATGACATTAGAAAAGGAGAGAAGGCTGAGGTGGTACTGTGCTGTGGTCTAAATCCATGCTGGGAGTTGGCCAGAATATTATGCTGTATAAGGTAGTGTACGAGTTGTTTATGGATGCACTTTTCCATAATTTTAGCCAGAGGGGAAAGTATAGCTATTGGTCTATAGTTTGACATCTCAATGGACCTGCTTCCTTTGTGGAGTGGTATGACATGATATTTTCCAGATAGAGGCTTCGTTATAGTTCTGTTTATCAAAATAGAGACACAGTATGCTATAAGATTAGCAGCCTTTTGCAGGTAGTCGGCAGGGAGGAGGTCAGCTGAAAGGGTGGTTGTTTTGAGTTTTTTAATTAGGGCTCTAATGACTGAAGTTGGAACTTTTTGGAAGCTAAAGGAGAGAATGTCACTGGGTTTAGGGGTTTCAGCATTAAGACAAGTGGGTTTAAGTTTGCTAGCAAGGGCCTGGATGGTTTCTGTAAAAAAACTGTTGATGGTGTTGGCAATGGACTCTGGCGATTTTTGGGTTGGGGCTGAGGGGGTTGGAGTTGTGGATTGCCCTGTGTGGAGGAGTTTATTAATACCTGCCCAGAACTTCTGTGGCTTGTTGTGGTGGTCCAGCTGTAGATGGCAGAAATAGTTTTTTTTTGTCTAGTAATATGGATTTTTTGTATCATTCCTATATTGTCGAAATTTGAGTTGATCTTGTGGGGCTTTAGAGGAGTGCCATGTGTTCCAGCCATTATTTCTTTGGGTGATCTTTAGTTTGGTTTCTTTAGTGAACCAGGGGGCAACTTTTGTTTTAATTCTAATAGAGCATGCAGGTTCATGGTTGTCAAGGATGGCCAGGAATGTGTTATTAAAGTGTGTTACTGCCTCATCTAGTAGTAGTTGTTTTAGAATTGACCAATTGCATAATTTAAGTTCTTCTAAGGATTTATTAAAGTTGAAGTTTTTGTTATTTCTTATTGTTTTATAGGTGGGTAGATGTGACATTCAACTTTATGCCTAATAGTATACGTTAATAAATGATCACTTAGATCTGCAGGGAGAGTACCTGATTTGTACAAGTGGTGGGGGCTATTAATTATTATCCAGTCTAGGATACTTTCTTTATTGTTAGGCTTGCTGATCCTAGTAGGGGAGGTTATAGTTTGTGTAAAACCATGTAGGTTTACGTGGGTGGTTAGGGTCTCTGCAGTGCAGGTGTTCCCATTATACTGAGGTCCCCTAGAACAATGGTCTCTTGGGGGTAGGCATTGGATAGCCAGTAGAGGATGTCTTCTAGGGTCCCTGAGTTATTACCTGAGGGGATATAGACACATACTATGTTTATACATTTGCTTTTATTTATTTGTAGTTTGGAAATCATAATTTCTGCTTTGTTAAATATAGATGGTTGAAGGTTGTCTAGAGTAACATATAGGGTGGTTTTATAGAGAACAGCAACCCCTCCACCTTTCCTGGTAGTACAATCTAGCCTGAGTATATTATACCCTGGAGGTAGAATTTCATTATCTGGTGTAGCTGGTTTTAAACCAGTTTCGGTGAGACAAAGTATGTTGAAGGGAGTAGGTTGTCAGGAGGGCATGGAGGTTGTGGACCTTATTGTTGATGCTTCCAATGTTTAAGTGGCGGGTCAGCAGTGAGTTGACTACTGGACTATTCCTCAGTCTTTATTCCTATAATTTTTTTAATTAATATTAAGACACACATCTTTCACTCTCCTTCTATCCCAGCGAATAAATCCTCACTCCCACTTTTCTTTTCAAAAGTGTCATATTCTCCATGATTCAGGTGTGTTTCTGTAACATTATTACTTGTGCATTGCTACTGTAAAGATGGGTCAGTACCTTTCCTTGTTTTTTCTTATCAACAATCCCATATATATTCTAAATCAAACAAATGTGCCATTATAAAGATATATATTGTATTCTACTTAAATTCTTTGTCTCTCTCTGTTACAAAGTGGTCCTTCATAGTGTTGTTTTTATCATGTTTTGTGCCTCTCTATATATTTTTCTGTAGTATTATTTCGACTGAACCTGATCTATAATTAAAACACACAGTTCCCTTCCTAGCTAAGAAATGAAAGCATATTAACAATACGTATTTTTTTCAAAGCCATAGAGTTGATAAATAATTTCATATACATTATTGTATTATTACCAGAAGATAAGATAAAAGGTGAGCACAAAAGTAGATCAGCAAAACATTTAAAGATTAGTATTACTATTAGTTTTTATTCATTCATTATGGAACTCCCTCCCACCCACAATTACCTCCATACCATCATGCACCCACTTCAAAACTTTACTAAAAGCGCACCCAAAAACATGCTGGCTATGCCCTTGCAACTCCCACTCTAATATCACCCACCCCATCCAACCACTACCTTTCTTTCCACTCCACTAACTGTCTTGATTATAGCAAGCTTAGATGCTCATAAGCCTAGTACTTATTATACAGCAGGAACTTCTTATTGTAACATTTGTTAATGTCTGTTATGTACTTCACAGATAAAGATTCTAGTTGTCTACTGATGTACTATGTTCTTCATCTGTAAATATGTTGTAAGTAATTGCTATGCAAATTGTTAATCGCTATGTAATCCAATGTAACTACTGTCTGTTTATTTTAACTGTGGAGCTTTTCTCCCCGGGCCTCCGCTGAAAATGGACCTACGTCCAATCGGGCTCTCCCGGACAACAAATATAAATAAATAAATAAATAAAAATGTAGACTCTATATAACAGCAAGCATGTTCTTGTAACTCTTTAAGATGAAAATCTTTTTTCATAAAAATGTCTAAATCATTTCCAGTTCTACCATATTTGATGTGTGTGTGTGTGTGTGTGTGTGTGTGTGCATGCATGCATGGATGTGCACAATACTGAGCATTATAGTGTACCATAGATACAACAACAGATGCATACCTTGAATACCTTTGTATTTACTGGTTTTGAGAGCAAAAAATGGGGTGCCACGAATTCCGAGTGGCCCCTTGCATTTCCCGATTTTTTAACATTTTTTTATTTTATTTTATTTTTTTTTACAAGTTGGCTGATGTTATCACACATACCCCGCAGTGTCATCAACATGGGGTGTGCGTGATGACCTCAGCAGCTTCATGAGGCAAAGACTGCCTGTAGACTCGCTCGTCTCACACACTGTTTGTTTTGTAATTTGTTTTGGAGGGAAATAGCAGCTGCAGCAAGCGGAGCTATGCACAGCAATTTAAGTTCAACCCCTACAGAGTCTGCCCAGCACCCACCCGTGTCCACAGGCCAGGATGATAAAGTTAAATTACTTTCTCTGTATGCTTATTACCTGAAAACAAACTGCAGCAAAAAAAATTGAATTGTACTACGCTGGCTCTGTTTGTTATTTAAAAGGGTCTATATCATGTGTTCGAAGTTTTATAACTTTGAACAGTAAAATATCAAATTTAAATGTTCGAAGTTATAAAACTTCGAACATATGTAAAAAAAATAAATAAAAAATAACAGCTGTAGGCAGGGGGGCAAGCCCCCCTGTACTCCCAAATTGGGGGGCTGTGCCCCCCACACCCCAGCTCTTTAAATATACAAGCTCTGAGACCGCACTACAGTGCAGTAAGGGAAATCTTCCCTTTACCGCAGTATAGTGCGGTCTCGTTGTTGGTATATTTAAAAAGTGGGAGGTGTGGAGGGCGCAGCCCACCACGTTGGGAGTACAGGGGGACTTGCCCCTCTGCCTACACTAATCAGGTAATTTGCTTTTTTTTTTTTATTATATGTTTGATGTTTGAAACTTCAAACATTTAAATTAGATTATTTAATGTTCAAAATTTTCAAACTTCGAACATATAATATAGATCCTATTTAAGACAGTAAGACTGCAAGTTGCAATATGCTGTTCACTTAGTTTATGCCGCAATCCACAATGCTGCAAGCAGTGTGTTTTATTTACTTGCGTATTAATGGAATCAGGAGGCAAATGTCCAAAAATACAGCAGCATAGACGTGAATGGCTGAAATTAATATTTATAAAGAAAAATCAGCCATCCCAGTTGCAACCTTGCAGTTCATTCTTGGTATGTAACGTTACATTTCATTTCACAAGTTCATAACTACTGTGATTTGTCAGCTATTGTAGCCCAGGATAGCTGTTTTTTCTTTGAAAGGCATTGGCAAATCTATCGAAATGACTTTGGGCTAACTGCATTTGTTTGCATATGCACTGTTTTAACCTGTTGTCCACGTTAACTGTAATAACACACTGTCTAGGTGACTTTATATCACAAGATAACAGTTTTCTAACCATGGACTATATTTCATTATTTATGTATGTATTTTTGGGTGGTGAATTGCAACAGATGACAGTAAATCCTGTGCTGGTGTGAAGAGGCATGCATGGTCCTAACGGTGTGATTACAGGAAGCTTGACAAGTGATGTGAATATGTGGAAGTGAAGAATTAGATGTGGAAAGTGCTACCTGAGTGAAAGTAGGCAGACAAGGCTAACTGGATCCTTTTCCTAAATTTATAGTGATAAGGGTTAACTATTGGGTTGACCATGTTATTTTCCCTTGCTTTTTATAGCTCGTAACTGTATTTTAAGAGGCACCTTGTCATGGTTATTGTAGAACAAAAAATGCTAACCTCTTCTGCCACATTTGTTATCCAGATTTGGTGTCAGCTTTTTTCCATAGTACTTTCTAATGGCTTGTATTGTCTTACTTGTCTGATGACAATACACGCAACAGGTGCTGCAACTGAGTTTGTAACTATAAAATGGTAATGCAAGAAAGACGTGTAATTTTATAAACAAATTTCTGACACTCTTTACCTTAGTGAGATGTTGTTTGATAGTGGTTTGCTCCCCTCCCCCCCTTTGTGCCCTGTAGGTACTCCCGGCAGCAGTCCTGTCTTGTGCCTACTGCAGAAGTGTTGCTCAAACACTAATGTCTGCCAAGCCGTTCCAGCAGTTAACTGTAAATCATTAGTTGTATTTTGTATAAATCTGTCCTCTCAAATATTGCAACAGCAAGGACTGCCATTATAAACTGTAAGTGACCTTCATGAAATAGTTGGCAAATGCAGAACAGGGATGATGCTGAGTATAGTGTGTGGGAGTACCTAATCATTCTTTATACATGTGCCTTGTACCCTTGTTACCTGCTGCTGTCACTTTGGCCATTCTGTGCATTATTCTGTCGGTCCAGATGGTATCCTTTCACCACTACAATATTTGGTTTTGTTATGCCACTGAGTCTAACAGCTGCAGTTGTCGGTGAAAGCCTTATTTTTTTATCTGAAAGTGAAGAACCATTTACAGGTGCATTTTCGGGAAATGTAAGGGGCCACTCAGAATTCTTGGCATCCCATTTTTTTGCTCTCAAAACCAGTAAATACTGAGGTGAAGTATATGTGTAATGGGATTAGAGTAATAATGTATGTTAAGATAAATCACAATTTAGGGTGAATGATTTAATCTAGTGGATCAGATGTATGGGAGGTTAAGGTACTACCAGCTGAAGATATCGGTTTATGTGATTTGTCCTTCAGATGGACAGTTGAATTCCAATTGTTTTATTAAGTATTGTTTGAGTTGTGGCCTGAGCATGGAGCAATTTGTGTGATCAGCTAAATAATTCAGAAGTGACTGCCACAGGTTCGGGGCCAGTGCAGAGAAGGAATGGCTATTAGTGAAGAATTTGAGAGAAGGATTTTATAGGGAAGGACAAGATCCAGCTTGGCTTCTTAGGTTATAGGTTGGAGTGGCAGTAAAAAGTTTTGAACAGAGAGAGGAAGGGATGTCAAGTTTGACCATTTTGAAGAATAAGGAATCAAGAAGAAGATTTGATGTGACCTGTACTGGAAGCCACTTACCCTTTGAAATAGTGTTCATTTCCATAGTGAGTTATCTATAAATCAACATATGGTATTGGAGAGGGTCTGAAGGGCAACAGTGTTTTGTATTTAACACCTTTATTAAATCATCTCTTAAGACATAGGCAAACATACATTAATATAAAATAAAACAAACCAAATTAACGTTTCCAGGTAAATATATTATACATCACATATGTTCTTTTTATAACTATCATCAGTCCAAAATTACATAAATTGCTCAATTCCTGCCTTTCTTTAAACCTCTCTCCACCTCCTGAACATTATTTTGCATGTATTCTTCCCACAATTTATATTTTCTAGTAGTTGATTTTTGGCAGCCACCAGAATTAAACTTTAAGCCTTACAAAGTCTAGGCAATTCATATCCTGTGTCCCATCTCAAAAGAATAATTTCCTTAGTTATACCCATTTGCTCACCCAGTATTTCTGACAGGGTACTCTGTAGGGAATTTTTGAAAACTATCAACTCACTACACTCCCGAAACATATGTTCCTAGTTACCTGTTTCTTCTCCATCACACCTGCAACATTTGCCATCTGAAAAATTCTTTGAACTCTGCTGGGAGTATAAAAATACCTATGCAACCACTTCCAAGACTTTGTTGCATACTTGGCAGCCATATATTTATATATATATATATATATATATATATATATATATATATATATATATATATATGTCTTCCCATTGTTCCCTTGTAAATTATTTATCCAGTCTCTCTTCTCAATCTTTTCTTACCTCCTCTGATTAATTCTTATAGTTACTGTGCAATATTTTATATGCCTACTAATTATCCATTTTTTAACAGCAGCTTCTGTTCTAGATTTGACTAAAAACTCTACCAGAGCAGGTCTTTTTCTTAGTAATCCCATATCCATTTCTTTTTCCCAATATAATATTTTCAATCCCTGGTAGGGAAGGTAATCTTTAACCACCAGTCTAAATTTCATCTTGGCTTCATCCTATTCTGTTACATTTCCCTTCCTACTTATTTGTTCTCAATTCCTTGGTTCCTTTGCCACTTTTCTCCAGTAAATTCCACCCCCCTGTTGGCTATTCTTTGTACCTATATATGCAGTCATCCCTACTGGCAAAGTCTCCTTTCTTTATTCTCATGTTGGCTTAGTTCTTAGAATACTTTCTGCTACTTTATGAATATAATAATATCCTTCTGTTCAATGTTGCAGTATTCTTTACATATGGATTGTACTCTGCTATAGACCTGAAGTCTGGCTTGTATAGAAAATCTTCAAGCTACTGCCTGTACATGAGATATCGCACGTAAGCTCAAGGAACATCAGCCATAAAAGTGACGTCCACACGTACAATCCACAGAACCTTTTTCACCGCCATTTGGAAAGGTTGACTCGTACGTTTGGTGACTTCGGTCTGCTGTTGGAATCTGTGTTTTGTTCTTCAGCTTCAGATAAGTATCCCATTGGAGATTTATTTGCTTGCTTCTGCTTTTTGTTATTGCATGTCATACAGAAAGGGCAAGTATAGGTGTGGAAGGCAAATTCCACATAAGGATAGCCACGAGTTCTGTTTGTTTTGCTTAGGACCTACCCACGACCATTGGTCCTGTTCTGTCAGGCCTTTGTCCCTAAAACCTTGTGTAGTCGTCTGCCTGCTTTAAACTTATATCTTGAAAACCAGAGGCTTAAACATCTGGCTAGGGGGATCAATGGAGGGTTCTGCGAGTTCCTGTGAGCCATCCGTGAAGAGGAAGGTGGGCAAAACTATGCCCGAATCCTCTTTAGCTGTACCTTCTCTCTCTGATGTACACTTTGAGGCTGGTGAAAACCCGGAGGTACGGTCGGAGGTAGGGTTCATCCCGGTGGGCACTGCATTGTTGGCCATCAGGAGTGTGGATCCGAATATGTCCAAGGCCATACAGACGTCTGGCTCAGATGATTTGGGGGAACCACAGCTATGTATTTCTGAGGACTAGGGAACTGCTCCAGTTTCCTTGCAACAGGAAGCTTTGGCCGTTCGGCATCCATCAGGCCTGGCTCCTGCTTTAGCGACACCTGATAAAAAGAAATAAAAGACTAAATATTCTGCAGTACCTTCTACCCCAACATCATGTTATTAAGGGCTTGATGGCCCTCAGACCTCCGGCTTTTGCTTCTCCTATTTCAGGCCCTGCCTTTTCCTCCTCCCCTGTGCTGCTTTTGGGTCCTCATGAGTCTTTCACTGCTATCCCAGCACAGGATTCTGACTCAGAGGGGTCTTCCCCAAATGAACATTCCTTAGCATATTCCACACAGATACCTTCCCTCTTGGAATATGCCTACCCAGAGGAAGAATCCAGTGAGGGAGGCTTGCCCATGGAAGAACTCTCTTTTGGGGAGACGCTCAATAAGATGAGAGAATTCTTTAAGTGGGATTCCTCTCATATTTTAGACGAACAAGAGATGCTCTGACTTGCTTCAGTTGGAGGCCCCTGCACCTGTCCCTCCAATGCTTCCAGCCTTCCTTGATGCCTTTGCTTCCTCTTCTAAGACCCCAGATTCACAGGCACCATCTCCCAAAAGGCCTGACCATTTCTATAAGATCCCTGAGGATTGCAAATTTCTTTTTAAATGTCCTTCAGCAGACCCAGCGGTGGTCTCTAGCACTTCTGGCAAATCCTCTCAGGTTGTCCCCATTACCAAATGACTTCCTTCAGACAAAGAAAGTAAAATTTTAGAGATGTTGGGTAAGAAGGTTTACACTTCTTCAACCCTTGCAATCAGGCAATTAATTACCAGACCCATATGTCTAGGTATTCTCTAGTTTTGCAATCCCAAGCTTCTCAGGCACTGTCTCAACTTCCAGAATCAGACGCTAAGTCCTTGGGTCTTTCTCTTTTAGCTATGTCTTCACAGTTTCTAGACATTCCATTAAATGCAGCTATGATGCCGTAGAAGCTTACTCCACGTCTGCAGGCTCTTCTTCTGTTCTTAACATATACTCTTGGCTGTGTCTACAGGCTCTTCCAGATGGCATGAAGGCAAAACTGCTTGATTCTCCATTGGATAATTCTGCTCTTTTTGGAAAAGCTGCTGCAGAACTCTTTAAGACTCTCAAAGAAAAAGGTAAGGAGCTCCAGGATTTAAAGCACCTGCTAATTTCTCCAGTTCCTAAATTTCATAGGAACGTCCCTGCTAAAACTCCTTTTATTAGAAAACCTTCCAGGTCTTCCTTAGCTCACTTGGGTTCTAGGCCATGTAAATCTGTTAGGAGACCTGCTCCATCTCCTCAGCAGTCTTCTCAGTCCAGACCAGGTTCTCTGTGACATCCACCTCAACTTCCAAGTCATACCCTCCTGTCTCTTCACCTCTTTCCCTTTCATCCTGGAGAGAGATCACTCAAGACTCCTGAGTGATAGCCATTAATCAAAGTGGCTATTTCTTGACTTGGAATTCTCTTCCCCCTTTTCAGGGTATTCCTCAACCAGCCTCAGATCAACTATATCTGTTTCCTCAGCTGCTTGTTGAGCTCTCTCTTCAAGGCACCATTCAAACAGTCCCTTCAAATCAGCAAGGAAGGAGATTTTATTTCAGGATGTTCTTGGATCCAAGAAAAGAGGGTCCTTGGAGACCCATTCTGGATCTCTCAAAGTGGAATTCCTTCCTGGTGGTGCCTTCTTTCAGGATGCTATCCCTCCAGTCTCTTCTCCCTCTTGTGCCTCTTTAAGCCTTCTTAGCTTCGCTGGATCTAAAGGAGGCTTACGTGCATATCCCTATTCACCCTCACTTCAGGAAATTCTTACATTTCTCGGTGAGTTCTTGGGACTTTCAGTTCTCTGCCTTGCCGTTTGGTCTTTCTACTGCTCCAAGAGTTTTCACAAAGTGTCTAGCCCCAGCTATTGCTTTCTATTGGACTGAACGATCTCAAAGTTTACTCTTACCTGGACAACCTGCTTTTTCTGGCCAGCAGTCCAGATCTTCTGCTACAACACCTGGATCTAGCTATTCCCTTTCTACAAGGCTTGGGGTTCACAATAAATTTCAAAAAATCTACTCTTTCACCTAGTCAGGATCTCATTTTTCTGGGGTGCAGGTTCAGAACAGATGATGGTATTTCTTCCTTCAGATAAAGCTCTTTCTCTCACAGCTTTCATGGCATCTATTCTACCTTTTCCTTCCATCACTGCCAGGGAGTTCTTCAAACTTCTTGGGTCCATGGCCTCTACAATCCCCATGTTGCCCTTTGCAAAACTTCATATGAAGAAGTTCCAGTAGTTTCTGAAAACTGTCTGATCTCAACATGCTCATCCCTTGGAGACTGTCATTCCTCTTCTTCTCTGTTTGAAAAAAGAGCTAGGGTGGTGGGTGTAGCAACTCAGTCAGAATCCTGGTTTACCTCTTCACGTTCCTCAACAAGTACAGTAACTTTATACAGATGCCTAAATTTAGGATGAGGCACAATGTTTGCTTCCACAAGGGTTCAGGGACAATGGTCACCTGCTCAGAGGAGAGAAAACATAAATGTCTGGGGAAATGAGGGCTTTGATTCTAGCCTTACAGGCATTACATCTTCTGCTTCTACCATGACCACTCAAGATTCTCACAGACAATACTACAATCCTTTGGTACATAAATAAGTAGGGGGGTACAAAAGCTTATCGTTTTTTTCACCTAGCAGTCAAAGCATGGGAGTTGGCTAGTCAGTACAAAGTTTCACTGCATGCAGTGTACTTTCCTTGTGTTCACAACTCAGTGGCAGACGCATTGAGCAGATCCATGACACCATCCCATGAGTGGATGCTTCACAGGGATGTGTTCCTAGATCTAATTACTGGTGGGGTACTCTAGAGATGGATATATTTGCCTCCCCTTAGAACAGACCACTTCCTCTTTTCTGTGCCAGAGCCCCTCACCCTCAGGCTTGGAAGTTGGATGCCCTATCTTTTTAATGGAGGGAGACATTGCTTTATGCATTCCCCCCTTCCCTTTGATTCAGAAATTCCTGCTGAAAATTTCACAGGACGAACCAAAAATCTTGTTAGTGACTCCCTTTTGGCCAGTACAGCATTGGTTCCCTCTTCTTCTGAAGTTAGCCAAGGACCATCACTTCATGTTACCTCACTGGATGGACCTACTCACTCAGGACAAGGGATCTTTGATTCACCCACATTTGTTAGCCCTTCACCTGACCTTGTGGGTGATTAAGTTTTGATTCCTTTTAGGCACCTTTTCTGTAAGGACGTGCTTCGGGTTTTGCAAGAGGCCAGAAAACCCACTATTAGGAAATCTTACATTTCCAAATGGACAGGATTTTCTATCTGGTGCCAAAAAGTGAAAAAAGGACCCCCTCTTGGTGGATAGTCCTTTGGTGTTATCCTATCTGTGTGAGTTACTCAACAGTGGTCTCTCTTATTCTTCTGTTGAGGTCCACTGCTCTGCCTTGTCTGCTTGCCTGCCTTTTGGAAGTTAAACTTTTCTTAAAAGGTACTCTTTACATCATTCCTCCCAGGAAACCAGTTCCTCCTCCTTGGGATCTTAATTTTGTCCTGGAGAAGTTGACTCAGGCCCCTTTTGAACCAGCAGCCTCAGCTTCTCTGAAATTTTCTACTTTAAAGACAGTGCTTCTGGTAGCTATTACCTCTGACAGAACGGTTTCTGAGATGTAAGCATTAATGGATTCACCACCTTTCCTAGTCTTCTGTAAGGACAGGGTTTCTTTGGAAACTAATCTGTCCTTTATATCTAAAGTAATCAATGAACCTTTCCTTAAATCAAACTATCCCATTGCCTACTTTTTCCACATCTCCACAGTCCCCTAGTGAGAGAATTTTGCACTCCCTAGACGTGCATAGACAGCTTAGATTCTGTCTTGACAAAACTAAGTCCATCAGGAAATCTGATAGCCTTTTCATGTTTTTTCATCCCATGGCTCTGGGTTTTCCTGTTTCTAAGCAAACTATCTCTTCATGGATTTCTAAAGCCATTCTGTTTTGTTATCAAGCTTCATGGGAAATCACCAGTTAAAGCCTAGTCCACTAGATCTGTTGCATTCTCAGGGGCTTTCTTCAAGGGTTTGGATACTCAGTCCATTCCGGAAGCTGCCACTTGGTCATCTGTTCATACTTTTACTAGACATTGCAAGCTGGATGATATTTCCAGGGCCAGAGCAGGTTTTGCCACAGCAATCCTGCATGGATTTCTGGAAAATGTTTCTGCCTAATTTCTCTTTGATGTTCTTCGTGTTTCACTGCTGCAATCATTACATTTGGGTTATCTGCTTGCAGTAGCCCTCAGTCGGCCTGATTATCAAAGTCTTGGGTCCTGTATCAGTTGCTGTCTCATATTCCATGACATCAGGTAGTCAGGGGTATAAAGCATGCAGCCGACGCCATTGCATCAGTCTTTCTTGCCATGCAGTGCCCAAAGCAGAAGCAGTTCGCAAGTGCCGGTCGGCCAACTCCTGAAATTTTCGTTCTCGAGTTTCAGAACCGAAGTCTTCAACTAAAGCTAAGTACCCCATTGGGGAAACTTTTTCTTGCTCTAAACCGATGACAGTAAAAGTCAATAATTTTATTTCTTGTGGAAAGCAAATACCTCATAAAGATTTTAATTTTTTACTGTATTCCTTGCCTAGGCCCTGACAACGTCGTACCTCGCTGTCAGTTTTGTGCCTTATTTAAACCACAAACTATTCATCGTCGGTACATTTTCGCTTCTAAACATTTTGGTTCACGGTTCAATTATACAGATATGTCTTTGGTAAGCCACCCGACTACCGATATTCTGAAAAAACGCAAAGATAAAGTCAAGAGACAGGCCGCATAGGTCCAAAGCTGCCGACGACTCTTCTCCTAAGCTAGTCGCCAGTTTGCCAGTACTCAGTGAGGCGCTTTGGCAGCCCCTGATAACTGCTACTTCAGATTCACAGGCCTCTACTGAGACCCATTCAGAGTCCGGTATGTCGCAAGATGCTTCAACTGTGGAACCTGCGGATGTCTCTACCATGGATGGGTCCGGAGCCGCTGTGCAGGCACTAGCTTCTGAGGGTGTATTCAGGCTTACTGATTTGCATATTAAACCGACGCCATCTTCTTCTTCTAGGCCTAAAACTCGAACCATGCCTAGGAAATCAATGCCCAGACCGCATGGTCAGGCCTCTATGTCTAAAAAACAAATGATAAGAATGGCTGAAGACCTTATTACTTTAATCAGGGAAAGCCAACCTTCCCCCTCTAAGAGACCTAGGACTGAATTTGCTTATGATACTTCTGACCAAGATTCTGAAATTTCTGTCTCCTCTGATGACCAGGATTTACCCTTATCTGCCTGTGAGGATTCTGATGCAGAGGACTGTATTCCCTCTGCTTCTCCCCCAGATGATTTTTCTTTTGGTGAAAACTTGCATACTCTTAGGGAGCATTTTCACTGGGAAAGCCAGGATTACTCTGATTCTAAAAAGAGGCTTAGAGATTTCTTACTCCTGCCACAACACAAGCCTTTAGCTATCCCTCCTGTGCTGGACATTGTTGACGATGCCTTTTCGGAATCTAGCTTGGCCCCTGACTCTCTACCTCCTGCTCCCAGAAAACCTGATAGATATTACAGGGTTCCTGATTCTCACAAGTTCCTTTTTAAAAATCCTACTGCAGATCCTGAGACCATTTCACAGGGACCCAAGGGCATTAAGGCTACTATTGCCAAAAATCCTACCCCCTCTGATAGAGATTCCAGGGCCCTGGATAGATGGGGTAAGAAGGTATACACCTCTGCAACCTTAGCCATCAGGGCCTTAAATTGCCAGTTTCATATGTTAAAGTATCAGCAGCATATTATTGGATTGCTTAAACAAAAAAGCAAAAAACTGGGAACTTATTACCCAGGACAAATGGGTTTTAAGCATAGTTTCCCAAGGATACAGATTTCACTTCCACACATTACCAACCCAAAACGGTTGGCCAGATCTACCCCCAAATCAGTGGGCAGAGGCTCAAAAGCAAGTACCCTCTATCTCTCTTAAGATTAAAGGCTATTCAGACTGTACCAAAAGAGGAAAAGTGACAAGGTTTCTACTCAAGACTTTTCCCGGTACCCAGAAAAGACAACTCATGGCGTCCTATCCTGGACCTGTCTATCCTAAACACCTGTTTGGTGATTCCAAAATTCAAGATGCTAACTGTTCATCAGTTGCTTCCCATGATAGACAAGGATGCCTGGTTGGCAACACTGGATTTAAAGGAACTACCTGCATATCCCAATCAGGGAATCTTGCAGAAGATACCCACGCTTCAAAGCAGTTCTCTGTACTGCCCTTTGGCTTATCTACTGCACCCAGGATATTCACAAAGTGCCTAGCTCCAGTCATTGCATTTTGCAGGCAAAGAAATATTCAAATATACCCATACCTGGACGATTGTCCAATTCAGGCAGAAAGCCAGGACATACTTCTGAATCATCTGGCATTTGTACAAAAGGTGTTAACTTGTCTGGGGTACACCATAAACGAAAATAAATCACATCTGGTACCCTGTCAACAAATTATATTCCTGGGAGCACCTGACATCTGGGGCAAGAAAAAACTGATGTAATGGTGTCAGCTGCATGCTTTATACCCCTGACTACCTGACATCACGGA
This sequence comes from Protopterus annectens, assembly GCF_019279795.1. Taxonomy (NCBI): domain Eukaryota; kingdom Metazoa; phylum Chordata; order Ceratodontiformes; family Protopteridae; genus Protopterus; species Protopterus annectens. The sequence continues at coordinate 880,869,704 of NC_056730.1, read as the reverse complement.
AGATGAGACAGCAACCTACGCAGGACCCAAGATTTTGATAATCAGGCCGACTGAGGGATACTGCAAGCAGGTAACCCAAATGTAATGACTACAACAGTGAATACACTCGAACATCTACATTTATGGTAAGTGTACACAACTGTACTTTTTATCCCCCTTCCTGGGTCCCATTTCAGCTTTTGCACTCTCCCATATGTAAAGAATACTGCAACATTGCATAGAAGGACATAGAATAGTTGTGTAAAATCTTACCATAACCATAGATGTCCTTCTCTTGTATGTTGTAGTATTCTATCCCACCTGCCTTCCCCTACATGCTGCTCTTTATTTAGATGACTATCCTTTGGGCCTCCTTTTGGAATTTCCTCATGGGGCTAATTTATTCTGAGGATTGTATGTGTGGACGTCCCTTTTATGGCTGACGTTACTTGAGCCTATGTGTGATGTCCCACATACAGGCATATCTTGAAGATTTTGTTTACAAGCTAGACGTCGGGTCGATAGCAGAATACAACCCATATGTAAAGAATGCTGCAACATAGAAGAGAAGGACATCTATGGTTATGGTAAAATTTTACACAACTATTCTTTCCTTTTTTTTTATTTCTCCAAATCTTTTGGGTTTCTAATACTATGATGGGAATAAACCCCATTCCTAAGTCAAAATGGGATTAAAGTTCATGAAATTAGTATTGTTTCAATTTTTGATGTCAGCCAAAAGTGCTCTTCGCAGCACCCATAATGTGCCCAATAATGATTCCTTCTGCAATTCGTACAGGGTTACATGGATTGGTAACATATCTAAATACAATTGTAGATTATTTTTTATAAGACCCATTGCTCCTACTACTATTGGAACTGCCTGGATATCTTTCTTCCATATTGCTCTTGTTTCTGTGTGCACATCCTGATATTTTATGATTTTCTGTATCTCTGTACACAAGACACTGTAGTCACTGGGTGCAGCGATTTCAGTGAACAATGCTACTTTTGTCTTCTTTTCTTGGAGCACTATAGCTGGTTTTCTAGCATCTATCTTTTGAACTGTTGGTAATGGGTGATCCCATGTGATATAAACTTCATAATTTTCTTTGATGCTTTGTGGATTATGTTTCCAATGTTTTTCAGCCACTTCAGTACCATAATGTTTGCACAATCTCCAGTGCAACAGTCTTGCCACATTATTATGCCTTTCAGTATACAGTCCTTCTGCCATTAGTATGTCACAGCCATCTACAAGGTGTGCCACTGTTTCCAATTCGGTTTTACAAAACCTACATTTGTCTGTTTCTCCCACATATTCATTAGACTTTGTAAACCAGAGTGTACGTAGGCCACTATCTTGGGCTGCCAATATTAACCTTTCATCTCTTGGTTTGAATTTGTCTCTCCTTAACCATCCCTGTGTTCATTAGAGATCAGCATGAAGTTCTTCCAGCAATTCTGTACTTGCAATTGTATTTATGCTTTTTCCACATTTCTTGTCTTCTCGTCTGATCTTTCACCTTATATTCTTTCTTTTGTTGTTTGGCACATTGAGTTGCTTCCTGATTTTTATCAACTTCTGGTTAGATGTTCACCGTGTTACCCTGCTACAGTCATCACACTTGGGTTATCCTGTCATCAGGCGGTCCCGCAGTCGGCCGGAATTCCAAGGTCTTGGTCCGGCGTCGGTTGCTGTCGCTTCTTCCCTGACGTCAGTGCGCCAGGGGTATATTTAATGCATCCAACGCCATTTTCTTCAGTCTTTCTTGCCGCGTGGTGCCCGAAGCAGAAGCAGTACGCAAGTGCCGGTCAGCCGACTCCTGAGATTTTCAAACTCGAATTTCAGACCGAAGTCTTCAATAAAGCTAAGTACCCTGTTGGGGAAACTTTTCTTGCCTCAGACCAATGTCAGAAAAAGTTAACAATTGTATTTCTTGTGGGAAGCAAATACCTCAAAAGGATTTTCATTCTTATTGCATACCTTGCCTAGGCCCAGACCACGACGTCACTAGTTGTCGTTTTTGTGCTAGGTTTAATAAGCGTACTATAAAAAGACGCTTTGATTTCACACGACACTTTTTCGGTAGAAAATTTAACTACACTATGCCGTCAGAGCAACTTACTTACCGGCGTGCACAAAAAACGCAAGGATAAGGACAGGCAGCCTAGACCCAAGCCAGATTCCGAGGCTTCGGCTGGTCCGGTCTTCGGTTCACCGGTCTTCAGTGAGGCTCCGACGCAGCCCCTGACTACCGCAGATCTGGAACCCGAGACCGCTTCGGAACTTTTGGCGGAAAGTACCAGACCGACGCAGCCATTTTGTTCAGCCCCTACCGACGACGCTGCTGAAAAAGATGTTGGTGCTGCTGAAACACCTTCATTTTCTGAAGGCGTCTTCAGACCGACGACGCTCACCATTAAAACGTATCCTAAGACAAAGACTCCTATTAAACCTAAAAGGACTGCACTTCAGTCCCCTGTTCAAGGCCCCATGCCTAAGAAACAGATGCTCAAAATGGCTGAAGATTTGATCTCTTTAATCAGGGGTTCCCAACCCCCTCCTGACAAAAGGCCTAGACAAGAGGAAGATTATGCATCCTCTGAACAAGTGTCCATTTCCTCAGGCTCCTCAGAGGACCAAGATTACTCCTTCTCCCCTTATGAAGATTCTGATGCTGAGGATTCCATTCCCTCAGCTTCTCCTCCTGAAGACTACTCCTTTGGGGAAACTTTACACACTATGAGGGAACATTTTCACTGGGAAGGTCAGGACTACTCTGACTCAAAGAAAAGGCACAGAGAGTTTCTTTTACTCCCCCAGCACAGACCACTTGCCATCCCCCCAGTTTTAGACATTGTGGAGGATGTTTACTTAGAATCCAGTTTGAACCCAGTCTCTCTACCTCCTGCTCTGGCCAAACCTGACAGATACTATAGAGTGCCTGATTCCCACAAATGTCTTTATAAAAGCCCTGTTGCTGATCCAGGGTCCCAAAGGGGCTAAGGCTTCTGTGGCAAAAAATCCTGTACCCTCTGAAAGGGACTCCAGAGCACTAGACAGGTGGGGGAAAAAGATTTACACCTCAGCCACTCTAGCTATGAGGGCACTAAATTGCCAATTTCACATGCTAAAGTATCAGCAATTTCTTATGTCTCAGTTAAAACAAAGAATGAGCACACTCCCTCAACAGTCTGAATTGAAAGAAATGCAGGATCTGTTGCATGCAACTGAACAGGTGGGAAAACATACTTTACAATGTGGGTTTGATTCTTTGGAGGCTTCCTGTAGAGCAGCTGTCACTGGGTCTGTTATACGTAGGCATGCTTGGTTAAAGGAACAAACTCTGCCTGATCATGTTAAAGCAAAGCTTCTAGATGCTCCCTTACAGCAGGATGTTCTTTTTGGAGTTAAAGCAGAAGAGGTCTTAAAGAAAATGGAGGATAAGGCAAAATCTATGCAGACAGTCAAAGATTTCCTACAGGTACAGCCTCCTCACTTCAGCAGAAATTGGCCAACAAAAATTGGTCCTTTCCAGCTACTGACAGACCACAGAGGGGTAAATACAGACGTCCAAGAGGCAGAGGACAACCACAAGCCCAGTACAAACCTCGCCAATGGGGCACTGCAACACAGAAGGGAGGAGAAGACAGGTCCCAAACTACCAGAAGGCAAACTCAATGACTTGCACCTCATCTGGCCAAGCAACACTCTCTTGGCAGCTCCCTTGGGAGGAAAACTCACACTTTTTTCAGACAACTGGCACATTGTCACAAAGGACAAATGGGTCCTAGACATAATTTCACGAGGATACAGATTCCATTTTCACACCTTGCCAATGAAAAGAGGAATGCCAAACCTGCCACAAAATCAATGGGCAGAGGCACAAAAACAAATTACAGCTCTCATGGACATGAGAGCCATTCAACTGGTACCTACTCGAGAGCAAGGCCAAGGATTTTACGCAAGACTCTTTCTAGTGCCCAGAAAGGACAATGCCTGGAGACCAATTCTGGACCTTTCAATTCTAAACACCTTCTTACAAGTACCCAGATTCAAGATGCTAACACTACAGCAGCTTCTTCCCATGTTGGGCAAGGAAGCATGGCTATTAACGTTGGACCTCAAGGAGGCATACCTGCATGTCCCTATCAGACAAAGTTGCAGAAGATACCTCCGTTTCATGGCAGGTTCAACCCATTACCAATTCTCTGCACTGCCCTTTGGCTTCTCTACTGCGCCCAGGGTCTTCACAAAATGCCTGGCACCAGGAATTGCATACTGCAGACAAAGAGGAATTCAAATATACCCATACCTGGACGACTGCCTCATCCAAGCAGAAAGCAAGGACATCCTCTTACAACATCTGGCTTTTGTAAAACATCTTCTAAGTTGCCTGGGGTACACAGTAAACGAAAAGAAATCAAAACTAGTACCCTCACAAAATATGACATTCCTGGGTGCCAGCTTGAATACAACGGCCCAGAAAGCTTATCTGACGCCAGACAAACAACTACAACTGACTCAATATTTCAAAACAGTGGCAACAAAGACCCAACTACCTGCAAGAAAAATTCTGCAGGCCTTGGCCTTCATGGCATTTTGCATACTACTAATACCATTTGCAAAGCTGCATATGAGGAAATTACAGTGGTACCTAAAAAGTGTATGGTCTCAACACAGCCACAGCTTGGACACAATGATATCTCTCATTCCCTGCCTACAACAGGAGTTTCTTTGGTGGTCAAAGGCATGTCACCTCAACAAGGGTCAGCCTTTCACCTTGCCCCCAGCCAGGCAAACTATGACAACAGATGCATCAGACTACGCCTGGGGGGCACACATGGCAGGACAGTGCATTCAAGGCGTATGGACTGCAGATCAAAGGAATCTGCACATCAATCAAAAAGAGATGCTAGCTGTACAGAATGCTCTGACAGCCTTCAAGAATCTATTACATCCAGGACAACTTACAATAAGGGCAGACAACACCACAGTAATGTGGTACATAAACAAACAAGGGGGTACACACTCCTACCCTCTATGCAGTCAAGCAATGACCTTGTGGAACACAGCTCTGGCTTACCAAGTTCAGTTACAAGCTCAATTCCTGCCAGGAAAGAAGAACACATTGGCAGACAACCTCAGCAGAAACATCATGGATCCCCACAAGTGGAAACTGGATCCACAAGTATTCGCAATGATAACTCAAAAATGGGGCCTTCCAGACATAGACTTGTTTGCCAGTCCTCAAAACTATCAACTAACAAAATTTTGTACAAGGACACTACACCATCAAGCTTGGAAAGTGGACACACTCTCATTCAGTTGGAAAAACCTGACAGTATATGCCTTCCCTCCATTGCCTCTCCTCACAAAGGTGCTTCTGAAAGTCAGAAAGGAGAGACCACGACTGATACTCATAGCCCCAGACTGGCCACGCCAGCACTGGTACCCACTTATTGAGGAATATGGCTCAGGGCCCACCTTGGATTTTACCACAAATTACCCATTTGCTCACACAGCAAAACAATCAGATTCTTCACAGCCAGCTCAAAACCTTAAATCTGGCGGCATGGCAAATCACCTAAGCATCCAGCCAGCTCCTCTTTCCCAAGCAGTTATGGATGTTATTTGGGAAGCTAGGAGGCCAAGCACCAGGAAGGCTTATTCGGACAAATGGAAAAGGTTTTGTGCCTGGAACCAAGATAAAGGCCAAAACACAATTCAGCCTCACATGCCTCACATTCTACAGTATTTAACTGAGATGTTGCACAATGGACTTTCTTTTTCTTCCATTAAAATCCATGCATCAGCTATTTCGGCCCACTACAACACGGATCCACCCTTATTTTCGCATCCACTTCTAAGGCAGTTCCTCAGAGGGGCAAAAAACTTTAGGCCCCCCAGGAGAGCACCTACACCTACATGGGACCTCAATTTTGTTCTGGAAAAACTTATGCTACCTCCCTTTGAACCAGCTTTCTCTGCAGATCTACAGTTCCTATCATGGAAGACTGCCCTGCTGCTAGCAGTAACTTCAGCTAGAAGAGTCTCAGAGCTGCAGGCACTAATGGCAGTGGAACCTTTCCTCATTTTCCATCAAGACAGAGTTTCTCTACGAACTAATCCTTCCTTCATGCCTAAGGTGGTTTCCAGTGTGGCTTTAAATCAAACCATCCACTTACCCACCTTCTTCCCAAATCCACAGAACAAAGGAGAAAGACTCCTGCATTCCTTGGACATTCACAGGCAACTTCGTTACTACTTGGATAAAACTAAGGCTTTCAGAAAATCTGACCAGCTCTTTGTATCCTATGCTACAGCTTCACAAGGGAAGGCTATATCAAAACAAACCATTTCTAAATGGATAGGACATTGCATTCGTTTTTGCTATACCCATCATGGAAAACCAGTTCCTGCTACCATTAGGCCCCACTCTACCAGGGCAACAGCTACATCTACAGCCTTCCTCAGGGGGGTTCCAACCAAGGAGATTTTGGAAGCTGCAACTTGGAGTTCAGTTCACACCTTTACCAAACACTATCACTTGCCACTTTACTCTAAGACTAGGGCGGGCTTTGCCACTGCAGTTCTGCAGGGCCTTCTAGCCTCCTCTAACCCTCTATGACTCCTCCACCCATCCTTAGCTTTGGGATTCTACCCAAGTGTGATGACTGCAGCAGGGTAACACGATGAACATAGTACAGTTTTGTACCTACCATAAATGTAGATGTTTGAGTGTTCACCCTGCTGCAGTCCAGGTTACCCTCCCTCCATCCCCTCTGATCTAACTGGCTAAATCTCTGCAATACCTCCTGATGTATTTGCTTATAGCTGGAGGGATTTTGTGTTTGTGCACAATTTACTTAATTTGGTACTAATTACTGACCACCTTTTTGGGGGCACCTGACATCTGGGGCAAGAAAAACTGAAGAAAATGGCGTCGGATGCATTATATATACCCCTGGCGCACTGACGTCAGGGAAGAAGTGACAGCAACCGACGCCGGACCAAGACTTTGGAATTCCGGCCGACTGTGGGACCACCTGATGACAGGATAACCCAAGTGTGATGACTGCAGCAGGGTGAACACTCGAACATCTACATTTATGGTAGGTACAAAACTGTACTTTTTCCATTCCTGCTTGACACCAATATGCTTCTGCTAAATTAAGCAGAGAAGTTGTTATAGGTTTATTCTCCTCTTGTTTCAAAACTTTCACTACATTTGGGTCTTGTGAGGTCAGCATATATGTGTGGAGTCCCACAATTGCAGATCTATACATGTAATCAATTTCAAGGAGGCCCATCCCTCCTTTGGAATGGGGAATATATACTTTTGGTATACACTGATTTGTATAAATCATTTGGTGAGCATGAAGCATCCTTCTTGTTTTCCTATCTAATTTATCCAACATGTTTTGGGGCCAGTCAATCACTCCAAAAATGTAAGTTAGGACAGGAAGAACAAATTGGTTTATAGCTTGGAATTTGTTCCTAGATGTCAACGCTGTTTTCAGAATTAATTTAAGTCTTCTAAAGTGTTCCTTACTAAGTTTTATTCACATCTGTTCATGCTTTATTGTTGATCCTTCATCAGTTCCCAAATATTTATATACTCTCTCTTGTTCATGTTCTTTTATATCACATTATTGTCCCAAACTGATGTTTTCCTGGTGCTGCAGTTTTCCTGCTTTAAAGATTGCTTTTGCACACTTATGAAGACCAAATGACATTCTTATATCATCTGAAAAAGTTTTGATAAACTGCAGCTGTGCTTTCAGTTCCACATTTGATGAGCTATACAGTTTTAAATCATCGACAAAGAAGATGAGAAATCTTTAGATTTTGTTGTTTTTTAGGAGCCAAATTGTAGCCATGACCTAAGCTGTTAAGTAAACAGCTTAATGGGTTAATGGCAAGGCAGAATAGCAACAGTGACAGAGAGTCACCTTGGAATTATCCCCCCAGGATAATAATCTGTCCTGTATCATGGCTTAATTGCAAAGTAGTCTGTCATTGTTTCATGCTCAGTGCAATGTAGTCGATCAGTGTAGGGTGTATCTAATACATTTTTAAAGCACTCTTTTATCCATGAATGTGGGATACTATCAAATGCTTTTTTATAGTCAATCCCCCTTTTACAGCTTTCCAGTATGACTTTGTTTAACAACAAATGATCCTTTGTTCCATATTACTTTCTTTTATTGCCCTTTTGTTCTACTGCCATAATTGAGTTTTCTTCTAAATGACTATAAACCCTGTCAGTATCAATTCCCATGTATATTTTATACATCGTCGGAAGGCAAGTTATTGGTCTATTATTTTTAGGGTGGCTTGCAGGTTCACTCTTAACTAGTAGCATTGTTTTTCCTGTTGTTAACCAGGTTAGTGTCTGATTGGGGTGTGCATATAAATAGTTCTTACGCATGGCTAAGTCTTTGTGCAAAGATTTTAATACTTTTAACCAAAAGTTAGGTACTGCATCTGGCCCTGAGGTTTTCCAATTAGAGGCTTTTCTTTACTTTGTTTCATTCTCTCTAGCTTCATCCCATTTCATATCCTGCACCTTTAAACTTCTTATTCTTTCTTCTAGCCATTTAGCATCTTTGTTATGTTCCACAAGAACTTCATAGGTACTTTTCCAAAATTGATAGATTTCCTCATTTTTTGGCGGTCTTTCAATTCCTTTTACCTTATTTCCCAGTTCTCGATAAAACTTTTTTGGATCATCAGTAAATTGCTTATTTTGTACTTTTCCTTTATATTTATCTATGTATATCCTAAGTTTTTCCGCCTGTGCTGAAATTTTTTAGTTTATTTGCGATAATGCATGATAGATCCTTGTCTGTTCTAATACTGCACATTGCTTTTATCACATCTATCTTTCTTAGTATTTTTGTTGCTCTGTTCCCACTTCTATAGTCTTCTAACAGTGACACTTCTTGTCTTAATTGCTTTATAGTTTTCTCTATTCAATACATCCATGATGGTATTCAATTTCTCCACTTCCTTTCCCTCACTACCATGTGTTCTTGTGGTAGAACTTTATCATTTATTAATTTAGCAGCACAGTAATATATCCTGTTTACTTCTGTTATATATCACATGGATCTCTATGGACAGTCCTACTTACTGCATTCATTTGTTTTATCAGGCATCTGACTTTTTGGGTTTTATTGACCTTCTGTAGTCTATTTCTCTCATTGATCTTAATATATCTATCCATATTTATTAAATCAAGCAACTCTTCTCTTATTCCAAACTGAGGGCACATCCCTTGTTTTCTATTTTCTGTGGGCATTCTATAGAAAGTTCTATAGCATCTTTCTGTGGCACCTTCTCTTCAGTTTCATCCTGTGCTATCCGTTACTCTGTCGTATGGGAACTCACTGGCCTATCACTCCTCAACATTGACTGCATCAGAGTTTCCACAGTTTCCTATTCCTTTCCTTACTGTCTAGCTTCAAGTGAACATTTATCCTGGTTTCCTGTGGAAGGCTCCAAAATATCTTGATATGGCACCTGACCAATTGCTTCCTGTTCCCCCTTAATATGGATATCCATTGCTCTATCCTTTTGTGGTGCTTTCTGCATTCGATTTTCTACACTGAATCCTTCATTTTGCAGGTACTCCATAACCTCAGTTTCTATTTCTTTACCTCCTCCATTACTGATCTCCTTTTCCTCTTTGTCCTCTTATTTTTTGTATTGTAAAGTTTTCCATGTCTGGATTCCTTTGCCTGTATTTCTCTTCAAATATCTTTGGTGCTGCTCTTTTTGTATTGGTTATTTTTGCTTTCTCCTTTGCATAAATATTACATTATATTAAATCTCTTTTTCTTTCCCATGTCCATATTTCTTCTTCAGATGTCCCCTGATCATCTTGTTTCTCCTTAATTTGGGGACTCACTCCATCATGCTGTGATGTAACCTGTGTTAGACCTTCTACACCAAATCCTTCATTTTGCATGCGCTCCATAACTTCAACTTCTATTTTTTTAACTTCTACTTTACTAATCTTCTTTTCTACATTCTATCTTTGTGATATTATTTTTTTATTGTGAAATTTTCCATATCTGGATGCCTTTGCATGTATTTCTCTTCAAATATATTTGGGGCTGCCTTCTTTATATTGATTCATTTGGCTTTCTCCTTTGCATAAATATTGCCCTATGTCAGATCTCTCTTTCTTTCCCATTTCCATATTTCTTTTTTTATAATTTTCAGATATCTCTAGGTTTTGTTGTTTATATTTTTGTACTTCCTCAGATGTTTCTTTTTCCAAACAGATCAAAGTTTCTTGATCTATATATTGTTTTTCACAAATCTATTGTATTAATGAACGCAAATTTTAATTTGAAGCTTCCGACAGTTTTTCTTGCAGAAGTATTTTTCTTTCCTCTAATTTCTCTCTTAATCTATTTGTATATCTTGTGTCTGGAAATTCTGGGTTTTTGTATAATACTAACAATACATCATTTCTTTCTTATCCTTAATAATCCACTGTATCGTCTTTATGGCTCTTCTTTGGCCTATCAGTTTTTGTGATTTTTATGGACTGCTACTTCCTTCTACAACAGGTGGCCATCCTCCCCCTGGGCCCGGCCTGGCCCCAGTGTAGGAATGTTCTGTATTTTGAGGAATCTGCACTGTCATTTTTTTCAGTCCTGGCACCAGTGTGCGTACCAGTATTGGACACTTTTTTATCCTGGGTCTTGTGCACCCAGCTATCTCTTAATTTTTGACCTGCTTCTGTTCATGATACATGCTATATAAATACAATCTATATAACAGTGTCACCTTGGTGAGATTTTGTGAAAACAGGGTCCACCTCATGAAGATACTCACAAAGACTTGAGGATGAATTCAGTTTCAACACTGCTACTCTCCTTTGCTTGCTGACTTTTCATCTCTGCATTCAGACCCCCACCATCCATTCTTTCTGTATGGATGTTGGTAGTCTCCCTGCAATCACACTGTCTCATTATTTATTGAATTTCCCCTTTGCTTCATCATCATCATCCTTTTCCTGTTGGAATTGTGAATTTCTGCTTGAGTTCTGTATATGAGCCTTAGTTGTGTAGCTCTAAGGTATCCCTTCAAATCAGGTTATCCTAAATCACCTTGTTCTATTGGAAAGGTCTACTTATCTTGTTTAACCTTTTTCTTTTCCCTTTCCAGATAAATTCCTTCTGCTCTTTATTAATTACTGTTCACAACTTCTCCTCAATACAACTAAAGTGACTAAAAACATTTTCACTGCTTGCATTTTACCATCCATATCCATAAACAATGGCTTCCAGTTTCTCAGTCTGTGTATTATCTTTTGTTGAGTCTCTTCCCACATATACTTAACTGCCATAACTGAAGCCTTTTTAATCCATACTCCTAAATACTTCATCTCATCGTGCACCCATAATGTAGTTATTACTGAACCAATTCATGTGTGGGTACACAATTTATGGCTATAGCCTTTATTTTATTTTCATTAATTTTATATACTGAAAAGACTTGAAACTGTCTCAAAATGTTCAACACTGAGATGTCCTTTTTTAGAATTATCAGGTACAAAATAGTGTCATCTGCAAATAAAGCCAACTTTTCTTAATTACCAGAACAATTATATCCTCGAATTTCTGAGTATCTTATTTTCTTTACCAATGGCTCTAAATAAAAAGCAATTAATAAAGGGGAAACAGGCCACCCCTGCCTGGTCCCTCTTTTCAGACACAACTTATAAGAGAGGATCTCTCCCACTGTAATTCTTGCCTCCATGAATCCTCCTAATTAATCTTATTATTGTTTCAGGGAATTAAAATGCTTCCATTGCCCTACTCATATAATCCCAGATTACTCTGTTGAATGATTTCTCTGCATCAAGACCCACTAACAATAGCAGTATCTTCTTACATTCTGCTTTGTCTGGATCATCATTGCTCCGTTAATGTTGTCAAATGATTGCCTTCCCTCCACAAAACCACACTGATACCTATCTATCAACTTTGGCAACACCTTTGCCATTTTTGTAGCTAGTGTTGACATGAACACTTTATAATCAAGGTTCACAATTGAAATGGGTCTATATGAAGATGGATCTGATGGGTTTTTACCATCTTTAGGTATTACAGCCACCACAGATTTATTCCAAGATGTTGGTACTTCCTCTCCTCTTAAAATACCATTAAACAAAACCTTCTAGATCTTTATCACTTTCTTCCTTCCAAACTTCCACAGGAATACCATCTGTTCCTTGACACTTTCATGCAGATTGATTATACACCATTTTATCTCATCACCTCCTATCATAACTATTAATTTTTGAGTCTCATCTGTATCTAACCATGGCATAATTAAGTCTTCCATAAATATTTCCATATTTGCTCTTGCCTTGATTTCCATTTCTCTGCTTTATACTTTCATAAAATTTCCAAAATATCTGTAATATCTCTATAGGATCTGTAGTTAATTTTCTTGTCATAGGCTCCATAAGTTTGGTTGCAACCATTTCAACTTTCTGTTGCCTAAGCTATTGTGCTAAAAGTTTTTGTGCCCTGGAATTATTATCAAAAAACAGTTGCTTAGCAGCAGTCTTTCTAAACGCATGCATATTATCCAGATGCTCCCTCATTTTCTCTTTATGATTCAACAATTCTGCGTCTTCTTGTTCTGTGAGATTCCCCTTATTCTGCAATATCTTAACCTTGGTCATCCTCTCAAAATAATTCCTATTTATTCTTAATCATATTTCTTTTTTGTTTCTACCCTATTTTTAAATTCCATTTTCATGTCATGTCACTCACTAGCTATAAATTGTGAAGAAATGTTTATCTTCCCTAATGACTCTTCAATAATTTCCACTAACCATTCTTTAAATTCCTCTCTTTTTAACAGGTAGATGAAGACAACACCAGCCTCTCATCTTTACTTCATTACCCTGCATTTTTATTTTATTAATTATTGGCACATGATCCGAAATAGTTATTGGATGTGTATCTTCTTCTTCTTCTTTTGGCTTTTCCCAGTTAGGGGTCGCCACAGCGGATCACCTGTCCGCTCATGATTGGCAGTAGAGTTTTATGGTGTCGAGTTGCCCCAACCTTCCACAGAAGGCACACACGCATGCACTTACGCCTAGGGCCAATTTAGAGTGTCCAATCCACCACGTCTTTGGGATGTGGGAGGAAACAGGAGCACCCGGAGGAAACCCACGTGACCACAGGGAGGACATGCAGATTCCTCACAGAAGGCACCCCAGCCACGGGTCAAACCGGAGAACCACTTGCTCAAAGTTCTCAATTAAATATTTATGTTTCAGTAAATTATAATTTCTGTCTAGTCTATCCTAGTTGCTGTACCTTGGGGAATAATATGTAAATTCTCTCCATGTTCCTGTTGCTGAATTCATATCTTTCATACAAAATATTTTCATAAGTTTCTTCAGAAATCTACCGTCTTTTGTTATATTTTACCTCGTAGGTCCCTCAGATACATCCTCACTTTTGCAAATTAAGTTCCAGCCCCTCCTATAAGTAATGTGCCCTGCTGAAAGCTGATTATGTCTTTCAAAATTTTCTTAAGCTCCATAACATGCCAGTGTAATCTTCCTCCCTTGCCAGCAGTTCCTTACTACTACAAATCAACCATAATTATTATTTTATCTTTCCTCTTCTATCATTACTAGAGTTCCTCTAGCAATTAGTATAATTTCTCCCCTCTTCCTTTGTCCCTGATAATTCTAATGAATGTCTATCTTTAAACCCTTTCTTTATTAATTTCATATACTCGTTTCTTTCCAAATGTGTCTCCTGAAACATTGCTATTTGCATTCTGCATTACTCTTATATTTTTGTTTATACCAATAAGGCTATTTACATTCCATCATGTAAGGATAATAACAGTGGAGCTGCTATGATAAGAACTGTATTTAGTTGATTTTTGTCAGCTCTGATTGAAACTGTTACATTTTTGCAACACATTTTGTTTTATTGAAAACCCTCAGCAACAACAAAATAACTAAACTGAGTACATTTTCAGAACACACCCACAAAGTATTAATGTAGAACAAACAAAATTATGTACATCTTCAAAAAATAAAGTTTAACCCTCCAGATAAGAATGATTACCCCAAATTAATACCTGCAGTCTCCTAATCTAAAATTAAGGTTACCAGTGCAAGCACATGTTATAGCTTGTACTCCAACTTACACTGATTTGTGTCGGTTCTTTTCTTATTTCTCTTCCTCTCAGATGTGAAAACCAACTTGTATGCTTTCAGAAAACTTCAATTTTTAGGCTTAACAAAAAGTGCAGTGGCAATCTTTAAATAAAGCTAAATTATACACCGCTCTATTAAATGCATTAAAGTATTAAGGCTGTTAGGGAAGCTGCTAGTTCTTATTCATTTCCAATAAATTCAAACTGCTTGCCCTTGTACCTTTAGGTTTTTCATTTTCCTCAGCAGAGAATGCTCAGAGCTCTCAAGATTAATTGTTTGCACCTGCAGTCAGTTTGTCTCCATGAAAACATAGCAATAAAAAACAGCCCATGGACATATGACTGAATCTTTGTCAGTTTCTTTCAGAACAGAACAGAAAGTACAACTGCCTTCAGTTGCAGACTTCCTGAATATTTGTTAAAGAAAAAAACAAGCTAATATAATTTTGTGTGGAAGAAACTTAACACATTTCATGGCCTTCATCACTTTGCGATATTCTTCAAGCTCACTTATTTACAGAAAAAAAACATGGTTATAAATTAAGCCAAGAGCATTACTCCAAACATTCACCTTTGCAAAAATAATAGAAAACATCTCAACTCTCTATATATTATAATCACTGCACTTGTATATATATCCCACTCCCACTGTAGGAGTCCAAGATTACAGCATATTAACTTAAACCTGCTTTTGTCCAGCCTTTCTTGTTCTTTTATAAATCTTATATTTCTTACAAATAAAATTACTTGTTTATTTTAATATCTTTATCACATACACCTGTCACTGAAAAGACTCACCCCAACTCCCACCTTTATAATACCCCTGACTGCACACTACACAAAACTACTATATAATGTGCAGTTTCTATTTTGAAATGTTTCGTACAAATACTAAGAACAAAAAATGTTTTACTTACAGTTACTTGTTTCTCAACATTCCCCGATTGCTGAGATAAATTTGCCTCTCTTCTACCTGATGTACAGTAAATAACCATTTCGCACAAACACTCTGCTGTCTCTAACACTTTCCCTTCTGCCACAGTTTTGTCAGGATCATGTCTTTCTGCTGGTATGATTGCATCTTTACAATTACAGGTCTTGGCTGCTTTCTCATAGCCAAGTTCAGAGCATGCACTCAATGTGCCCTTTCAGTTAACAGAGCCTACTATGAAATATCAGTCCAGTTGCTGCTTTGTGCTTTCATAAAATTAATACAGTCTGATATTCAATGTATTGATCACTGCTGCAGTAGCCTTAGCTATCTGGGTTATGACCTGCCAGTGATATAACAGCTGTGCAGCTTCCAAAGTTTCTGGTCACCATCCACATGCCCAAACTGCCAGGCAGCTTGCGCTGAGTCGAATAAAAAGTGCAGTCACAACCCTTCCCCCAGAGTTTTACTGCCACCAAGGAGTATGCTCCTCTGAGGCTTTTGAGGATTGACTTTCGGCTTCTGCTGCTCCTTTGCCGGGCAGATAAGTTCCCTTAGGGTAAAAAAATCTTCCATTTTTTTTTTTATTTGTGTTGCTGTTTTATCATTTTTTTCTCTTCAGGCGAGTTATTTTAAGGCTAGAAGTATTATATTTTAATGGACTGTCATGAGACTGTAATGTACTTTTAAACAGAATACTTTGTTTT
The DNA here is from genome assembly GCF_019279795.1 of Protopterus annectens. NCBI lineage: Eukaryota > Metazoa > Chordata > Ceratodontiformes > Protopteridae > Protopterus > Protopterus annectens. The sequence continues at coordinate 880,853,863 of NC_056730.1, read as the reverse complement.
TCCTGTCATTTTAAAAGTAGTGTAAAGTAACTGAAAACATTTTTTTCTGTAGAGTTGTGTTTATTTTACTTTTGTGAGGCTGGCATAGTGTTTTAAAGTGCTTTTTACTGTGTTTTTCCATCAAAAAAGTAACTTTTGTAAACTGGTAGTGTTTACTGGCATTTGCTTCTTGTCTTTCCTGGCAAAGAGGCTCCATTTTTGACTTGACCTTAGAACAGATGACTGGTCCCACAGTCAGTTCTTTTCTCAGCCACAAAAAGAAAAAGATTAAGCAAACAGCCTTAGCCAGCACAGCAAGCTAGGAGTTTGCCTCAACCACAGGAGGGTAACTCTGCTCTGGCCATTTTTTGTACCTCAGACCACTCATCTTTTACCCTGGATCCCTCTGGTGCAGCACTTATAGCCACTATGGACCAAGGAGTCAGCCACATCCTTTGCGGGTGTTGAAGTACCCTCAGTAGGTAAGGGAGAGACACTCTTATCAGTCTTTAGAGAGGGAAGAAGAAAGGTTTCCTTGTTGTGTCAGAAAGCTGTACCCAGGGAAGCTGCTGTTGGCATTAGTAACATGGTTGATCGCAACCAAGCATGTATCTACTTCTCCTCAAATTTCTTTAGGTAGGAGTAGTTTACTAGGTATGGTACAGTGTTTAATTCAGGCTGTTGATCCTTTTAATAAAGTAGTTTCTGGTAAAAAAAAAAAAAAAAAAAGAATACCTCTTTTCCTGAAGAGATTCAAGATTCTGAAAATGAACAGGAAGATGCAAGGATGGATACAGGTTTTTACCTCAGATTTTTGATTCAGATTCAAATGAGAGATTAGTTTCTGATTCTCCCTGTTGGGGGAGTCTCTTTCTCTGAGACTATTGCTAGAATGTCCCAGTGTTTTCAGTGGTAGAAATATGAGGTTTCTCAATCCCTCTGAAATTACTATGAGTTGTTACAGAAGGATTTTCCAGATCCTACATCCATTCCTAATGTTCTATCTGTTTTAGAGCATTTGTGTATTACTGCCTGCATTTTTCATGATAGCCAGCAGCCCCTAAAAAAGCAGACTGTATAGAGTTCCTCAGTCTTTTACATTTTATACACTATTCCCAAACCAAACCCAGTAGCTGTATCTCTAGTTCATCCCACTGCTGCTAATTACCTAGTCAATTCCAATACTACTCTTTCCAATAAAAATGGGAAAATTACTGATAGATATGGAAATAAAGTTTATATACTTCTGCAACTTTGATTTTCAGAATTTTAAATTGTCAGGCTCATATGTTAGTGTTTGCTCTGACTAATTCTGAAAGTGTGAGGAAAGTTTTATCTGCAGTTTCTTGTGAGGAAATATGTGCTTTAAATAACTTACATTTTTTTCTATTACATAGGCAAATGCTCCTTGTTTACAATGTGTGTGTATGACTCTGTTGCTACTGTTTTGAGGAGGTTTGCATGGCTACATTGTCACAACCTCCCAGATGATGTTAAAAATGAGAATCCCCCCTTTGCAGAGAGATTTACTTTTTGGCTCTGTTGCAGAGATGATCAAAAAGTGCGATAAAAGGGGTAAGCTGATTCAGGGAATCTCTAAATTTTTCAGTCCTCCCTTACCAAATTTTCCAAGGGATTCTCTAACTCCTCATCTGGTTTTGGCAAAAAGCCAAAAAAAGGCAGTCTCAACAAAATACAGGTTGTGACGCTTCAACACTGACCCAGTAATCAAGAAGCCTTAATCCTCACCACTGGCAACAGTGGGGAACATACACACTGGGAGGATGAAAATGTACACACACAGTAAAGTGCAATTTCTCTTAAGAGCACACAGAGATCACAGTCAGTCTGGAGCTGGTTTCTCCATCTTTCTCCAGATCCCCAGTAAGACTCCCCACTGGCACAGCTATAGGGTTGAGATCTCAGCTGAGTGCCAAAACCAAGATCTCCAGTATCCTCTCTGTCCAATCAGTGCTTCATCTCCTTGCCCAAGTAGCTGACACTCACACACTCCTTGAGATTTGATTTATATACAAACACACACACACGCACACACCTGGGAAAGGCTGGCACAGGTTTACTAGCTAATGTCCTCTTCTGCCCAGACTATAAGGCAGTTTTCACTGCCACCAGCCAACTCTTATCAGCTAATTTAACGCCCTTAACAAAGGGTGTCCAATCCTACTGTATAATGTTACTATTAATCCAAATGGTAGTCTGACCAAGAGCAAGGATATTTAGGAGTAGCCTGTACAGTGTCACCAAATAGAAATGAGGTATTCTAAGAGCTTAAATATTTCTAAACAGATTAGCCACAGTTTAAAAGGTTTAAATATATTTAATAATAAATAATAAAAGAACAAGAAAATGCTCAGTAAGTAATCAGTTACATCAGAGTTCAAAATCACAGGAAACTTTTAAAACAGCATTGCAGGACAGTCTCAAATAAATAAATAAAACATCTGGGCTACACCTTACTATATTCCTATCTGAATATAAAAGAGTAACTGTGCCCTAAAAACGTACTTGCAGAAAGGCAAGTGCAGAAAGTGATGATGTGTGGATGTTGTTGTCAGGTCAAAAGACCATTCTCTCTCTGAGAGAGTTCTTAAATTAATATCAACTATTACTGCTGGGTTAGCTTGGATGACATCATTTTTTGTCACCTGACTTCATTTCCCAAGCTAAACCCCCTTTGTCAGAACTTAACAGAATTGAGCATCTCTCTGTGAAAATACATAGCCTTCAGATGTTTGCAACTGCTAGGAGACATAAAACAATAAAACACTTACAAAACAATGCAGAAGGCACCCTAGTTCTAGACATCCTGTCTCCTTGCTGCATTGAAACTAACTTTTTATGATGATAATAATAAAACAATTTAATTTCAACTATTTTCTCAGAATTTTTTTCAAGTTAACATCTGGTGTTCCAGTTTCCATTAAACATATACATCTAAACAGTCACAATAGTGCAGGTACATTCGTGTTCTATTTCAATAGGGCATGCTGTGGTTACATTTTAGCTCAGTACTTTACTCACACTTTTGTATAAATCATATCAATATTCACAAAAGACATAGTATTATTTCCAAAATTTCCGATAACTGGGCTGACGGTGTGACATCTCCCAATGAAAACACAAGCTAGTTTTTCAAGTGTCCCTTGAGAAACTCTGCTTGAGAGGGTTGACTATCTGGGAATACCTCACCCTATTCCCTGTCTTGAGAGCCCATCTGATTGGCATTGCTAATGCCACTATGGTGCTACACCATCATATCATATGCCTGCAACCCTAGGCTCCACTTTAGTAACTTGGCATTTTGCTGGCTGGCTCGATGTAGCCATGTTATGGGATTGTGGTCTGTAACTACAGTGATTTTCCTTCCATACAGATAAGGCTGAAGCTTCTGCAGTGCCTACACTCTGGTTAGACATTCCTTTTCTACAGCTGCATAACATTCCTCTCTGGGTTGGAGCCTATGACTGAGATATACCACTGGATGCTCTTCTCCCTCTGAGGAGACATGGCTGAGTACAGCCCCCACCCCATGGTCTGAAGCATTTACCTGCACAATAAATTCTTTGCTGTAATCTAGACTGGCTAATACAGGGGGTCCTCCCAAAGCTCCTTTAAGCGTCTGGAATGCCTGCTCATATGCTGGGGTCCACAATACCTTATCTGGCCTGTTTTTCCTTGTCAGGTCTGTGAGGGGAGCAGCTATGGTACTATAAGAGGGGACAAACTTTCTGTAGTACCCTGCTGTCCCTAAGAATGCCCTCACCTGCTTTTTGATAACATGGGCAGGCCATGCCTGAATGGCTTCCACTTTGGCAGGTTCTAGCCTGATCTTACCACTCACCACTCTATGTCCCAGGTAGGAGACCTCTGCCATACCCAGCTGACATTTGCTGGGCTTGATGGTCAACCCTGCCCTCTGTAGTCTGCCCAGCACCTCCCTGACATGCTGAACGTGCTCTTGCCAAGAATAGCGGTAGATGGCAATATCATCCAGGTAAGCAAGGGTGAAACCTCCTGTTCCTGCTAGGATATGATCTACCAGACTCTGAAAATTCACTGGGGCATTTTTCATCCCAAAGGGCATCTTCGTGAACTCATACAAGCTGAAAGTAGTCACAAAGTCTGACCTCTCCCTAGTGCTGGGAGTCAAGGGCACCTGCCAGTAACCCTTGGTAAGATCAATAGTGGTGAAATACTTAGCCCCACCTAGCTGCTCTAAGGCTTCATCTGTCCTAGGCATGGGATAAGCAACTGACTCTGTGTGACTATTTAATTTCCTGTAATCCACACAGAACCTGATGCTGCCATCCTTCTTTGGTACCAGCACCACTGGGAAGGAACAGGGACTGTTGGACTCCTGGATTACCCCTAGATGTTCTTCATGTTTCACTGTTGCAGTCATTACTTGTGGGTTATCCCTGCTGGGTAGCCCTTGGCCGGCCCGAATACCAGAGTAAAGATTTTCCTTCCTACGTCGGCAGTCTTGGAACAGAAACTGACGTCAGGTCATCAGGGATATAAAGGAGACATCCGGCGTCATTACATCAGTTTTTCTTGCTGTGGAGCCTGAAGCAGTAGCAGTTTCATGAGTGCATCAGTCAGCCGTTGCCAGAGTGAGGGAGAAACCATCCAAAGCTAAGTACCCCATTGGGGAACCTTTTCTTGCCTTTATCAGATGTCAGAGAAAGTCAATAACTGTCTTAGTTGTGGAAAACTGATCCCACACCTAGACTTTCATTCCCACTATGTCACCTACCTAGGCCCAGACCACAAAGTCTCTGGATGTCGGTTCTGTGCCCTGTTTAATACAAGAAAAATTAGACATAGAGCTGAAATTGTAGCTAGCGTTTCAGAGTTTCTTTGTCTCACTGCACTATGGCACTGGTCAGTCAGGCTGTAGATTTACCTAGGAAGAAGAAGGATAAAAGAAAAGGTTAGGCTACAGAAATTTAGGTCTGCTGACAGCTCTGGTCTGAAACCTCTCGGCATACCTCTAACTTCAGTTGCTGAACTCAGTGAGACATCTTCGCAGCCCCTGACACCAGCTGAGGAACTGTTGTACACCTCTACCGAGACCCATTTAGAGTCCAGTACACCGCCAGGCCCATCTTCTCCTGCCAGGACATTGGTCTTCAGCCATGTGGTTGGGTCCGGAACAGCTTTGCAGGCACTGGCTTCCGCGGACATGGAACAGATGACTGATGCCAGATAGAGACAGATGACCATCCAGCCGGTTAAGCTGACTCTGTATAAGGCTTCTGAATCATCTAGGCCCAAAACCAAGACTACCCCTAAAAAGACCCCGTCACAGGGACCCAGTCTGTGACTACCATCCTCCCAGCCTACCACATAGTCACAGCAGCTGCTTAGAATGGCAGAGGATTTGATCACTTTAATTAGGGGAAGGCAACCTACTCAAGGCACCTCTGCTAAAAGGAAGAGAGACACTTTACCTGAGACCAGGACTCAGAAGAATCAGGGCTAGAAGACTCTGACAATAAAGAACAGACATTTGCAGCTTTTGAGGACTCTGATGCTGAAGACCCTATTCCTGCTGCCCCCCCCCCCCCCGAGGACCTTTCCTTCAAGGAAAGCTTAAATTCCCTCGAAGAACACTTCCACTGGGAGGCTCAGGATTACCCTCAATCTAAGAAAAGACTGAGAGAGTTCCTTGACCTGCCCCAGCGTAAACCCCTGGCCATCCCTCCTATGCTGGATGTGGTAGAAGACGCCTTTCTGGAGTCATCACTCACCCCTGACTCTCTCCCACCTGCCTCCAGAAAGCCAGACAGATATTATAGGGTACAAGACACCCACAAATACTTTTTTCAAAAACCCAACAGCTGACCCAGAGGTCACTCAGAGTCCTAAGGGGGCTAGGGCTAGTTCCTCTAAAAATCCCATCCCAGCTGAAAAGAAAGCAGGGCCCTGGATAGGTTAGGCAAAAAAGCCAACACTTAGGCTACCGTAGCCATTAGGGCCCTGAACTGCCAATTCCATATGTTGAAATACCAGCAAAATGTTCTTCCAGACAGCAGCACTACCAGGGAACTGACGGATCATATTATGTCTAGCTCCAGGTAGCCAAGCATTCCCTGCATTGTGGTTTTGATGTTTTGGAGGCTTCCAGCAGGGCTGCAGTCATTGGCTCTGTAATCTGAAGGCACGCCTGGTTAAGGGAGCAGCATTTGCCTGACCAGATTAAGTCCAAATTGCTAGATGTCCCTCTGGATAAGGAACAACTATTTAGCCCCAAAGCTGAGGAGGTTATCAAGAAAATGGAAGACAAGGCCAAGTCAATGCAGGCAGCGAAGGATTTCCTGCAGGTTTAGCCCCCCAGGTTCAGCAGGAATTTCCCCACAAAACACTGGTCCCTTCCAACTCAAGCTAAGCCCGTGCAGAGAAAACCATGCAGGGACAGACCTACCAGACACCGAGCACATGCACAGCACAGATCCAGACAATGGACCACTGCAACACCTAGGCAGGGGAGTTCTAAGCCACCTCCCTTCTCCAAGGACTCTCAGTGACTCTGCTCCCCCTCTGTCCCACCAACCCCCAGAGAGACTAGGAGGAAGACTTCCTCTCTTCCTCGAGAATTGGCAGGCTATCACCTTGGATCTATGGGTCCTAAAAATTATTACCAGCGGGTACAGATTCTCTTACAAAGAAAGCCCCAGACATTCAGGCTTCCCAGATGTACCAGCAAAACAGAAGTCAGAAACCATCTGTCAGATACAAAACCTTTATGCCCAAGGGGCTGTGGAACCTGTACCAAAGGAACAGACCGGAAAAGGGTTTTATTCAAGACTGTTCCTGGTACCCAGAAAGGCGGGCACCTGGTGCCCCATTTTAGACGTATCCACTCTAAATCAGTACCTCCTGGTACCCAAATTCAAAATGCTGACCCTACACAAACTCTTACCCATGTTGATGGCATAAGCTTGGCTAGTGACCCCAGATCTGAAGGATGCCTACCTCCACATTCCCATAAGGAAGTTCTGCAGGCATTTCCTGCACTTGAGGGCAGGCTCACAACACTTTTAGTTCTCTGCAATGCCCTTTGGCTTATCCACTGCTCTCAAGAGTCTTTACCAAATGCTTGGCTCCTGTCATTGCCTTTTGCAGACAGAGGGGAATTCAGATTTACCTCTACCTGGACTACTACCTCATTCAGGCAGACACCAAGGAAGGGCTCCTGCAGGACCTCACTTACGTTCAAACCCTCCTAACCTCCCTGGGCTTCACTATCAACCAAGAGAAGTTCCAATTCCTACCCACAAGAAGGTTAACCTTCCTGGGAGCACATCTAGACACAGCTACTCAAACAGCCTCTCTTCCCCAGGAAAAGCAGAGGTTTCTCCATTCATACTTCAGTCACCTAGCCTGCAGGACCCGCCTCACAGCAAGGAAATTCCTGTAAGCGCTGGGGTACATGGTCTCCTGCATTCTGCTGATACCCCTAGCCAGACTACACATGAGAAAACTATAATGGTACCTCAGAAACCTTTGGTGTCAGCACTCACAGTCCCTGGAACACCTGCTATGCCTGATTTCTTACATAAAGAAGGAACTCTTATGGTAGGCACAGGGCATGTTGCCTACCCTTCATCATTCCCCCACAGGGCCAGACCATCACTACAGACTCCTCAGATACAGCCTGGGGGGCACACCAGGGAAGCATGTGCACTCAGGGCATTTGGGAATAATAAGTGCAGGGTCTCCATATCAATCTATTGTTGGCGGTAAACTGGGCAATTCTAACCTTTAAAGAACACCTCACACTAGGAGTTCTCCTAATCAGGACAGACAACACAACAGTAATGTGGTACGTCAACAAGCAGGGGGGAACTCGCTCTTACCCCCAATGTCGCCTAGCTATGCAAATCTGGCAGTCAACTTCAAATCTTGGACTGCACCTGATAGCTCAGTATATCCCAGGGAAGCAAAACACCCTGGCAGACCAACTAAGCAGAAGCCTCCTGGATCCCCAGTAGTGGCAACTGCACAGGGGAACCTTCCTCAACATCACACAAATCTGGGGAGCCAGGACATAGACCTATTTGCAACCCCAGGCAACCGCCAGCTAAAAATGTTCTGCTGCAGGGCGTTCCATCCAGAACATAGAGAGTGGATGCCCTTTCCTTCCACTGGGGGAAACCTCTTTGTGTATACATTCCCCCCCTTGCCCCTGATCCCCAGGGTACTCCTCAAGAGCAGGGAGGAAGGACCAAAGGTAATTCTCATTCCTCCAGACTGGCCCAGACAGCACTGGTATCCCTTGCTCCTCAGCCTGGCCAAACAGCCTCCCATGAATCTGACCCTCTCAGTAACCATTCAAACTTAGGAGAGAGGGACAGTGCTGCACCCAAACCTCCATACCCTCAAACTGTCCATATGACTGATTTCCCAAAGGCGTATTATGCTACAACCTTCAACAGCCAGGTTTTAAACATTATCAAGGAGACCAGAAAACCCAGCACCAGGAAATCCTACTCAGCAAAATGGAATAGATTTAGTGTCTGGTGCTACAGCAAGTCCATCAGCAGCTCCCATGCCACACTACCTTGGTCGTAGATTACCTGGCAGAGCTCCTAGATCAGGAACTGTCTTATTCTTCCATTAAGATACATGCCTTGGCTATTTCAGCCCTTGTCCAGTCTAACCTGCCTATTTTTTCTCAACATTTGCTAAAAATCTTCTTTAGGGGGGTGGCACGCATTAGACCACCTGCTCCAGCATGGGATCTAAATTTTGTCCTGGAAAAGTTAACTTTACCTCCCTTTGAACCAGCTGCTTCAGCTGACCTGAAATGCCTCTCTAGGAAAACTGCTTTCCTGCTGGCCATCACTTCAGCCAGGAGAGTTTCTGAACTCCAGGCCCTTATGGCCACTCAGCCATTCATTATTTTTCATGCTGACAGGGTGTCTGTCAGGACCAACCTTTCTTTTATGCCTAAAGTAGTTTCAGAGGTTACCCTCAACCAGGCCATTCATCTACCTACCTTCTTCCTCAATCCACAAAATAAAGGGGAAATAATTTTGCATACACTTGATGTACACAGACAACTGAGATTTTATCTGCATAGACCAAATCAGTCAGGAAATCTGACCAGGTTTTGGTTTCCTTTGCACCTAGGGCAGAGTGAAGCCCATCTCCATGCAGACCATTTCTAAATGGATCTCTCATTGTATCCATTTCTGTTACTCCTTTCATGGAAAGTGTCCTCCCAAATTTGTCAGATCTCATTCCACTAGAATAGCCTTTACTTCCACTGCCTTCCTGAGAGGGGTTCCTACTAAGGAAGTTCTGTAAGCTGCCATCTGGACATCAATCCACACATTCACCAAACATTACCAGCTAGCCACACTCCAAGACAAGATCAGCCTTTGCATCTGCAGTCTTGCAGGGCATGCTAGCATCCCCTTAATAGGCTGCTTATCCTTTATTCCTATATTCCTTCCTCCACCCTTTCCTTCTCAGCTTTGGAATCATCCCACAAGTGATGTCTACAACAGTGAAACACAAAGAACATAGTACAGTTGTGTACACTTACCATAAATGTAGATGTTCTAGTATATACACTGTTGCAGTCCTCTTTCCCTCCCACCATCCCCCTTTAGTTCCTCCTTCTTTAGGGCTCATATCTATTGGGACAAGAAAAACTGATGTAATGACACCGGCTGCCTCCTTTATAGCCCTAACGACCTGACGTTAGTTTCTGTTCCAAGACAGCTGATGCAGGAGGGAAAATCTTTACTCTGGTATTTGGGCCACCTGAGAGCTACCCAGCAGGGATAACTCACAAGTGATGACTGCAACTTTGAATACACTCAGAACATCTACATTTACGGTAAGTGTGCACAACTGTACTTTCCAACATTTCCTGTATCTCTTCCCTCAGAGTCTGTTTGACTCTCTCAGGCACCCTGTAAGGGGCCTGCTTAATAGGCCTTTGGGATCCTGTATCCACATGGTGCTGCACCAGGTGGGTGCACCCTGGTTTCTCAGTAAACATGCCCCCAAACTCCTGTAACACTGCTCAGATTTCTCGAACCTGGGTAGGGGAAAGCCGCTGGGACATTGCTACCCCTTCCACTGAGGTGTCAGTCTGAGCCTCACTGAGGAAATCAGTCACCAGATCCCCCTCAGAGACCTCCTGTTATCCACTGCAAATAGTCAGCACAAGGGCCACCCTATCATGGTAAGGTTTCATCATGTTAACATGATACAATTTATGCCCCTGCCTCCTGTCTAGCAGTTCTACCATGTAGTTAACATCACTGACCTTCCTTACCACCTTGTAGGGTCCCTCACAAGCTGCCTGCAGCTTGTTGTGTCTGACAGGAATGAGAACCATTACCTGCTGCCCTACAGCATACTCTCTAGCTCAATCATTCCTGTCATACCAGACCTTTCTCTGCTGTTGGGCTTCTGTCAGGTTCTCCTAGGCCAAGCCCATGAGTTCCCTGAGCCTTGTCCTGAGGTTTAGGACATATGCCGCAACAGACTCCTTGTGGGATTCACACACACCCTCCCACTCATCTCGAATCAAATCTAGAGGTCCCCTCACCCTATGCCCATACAGCAACTCGAAGGGTAAAAAACCTGTGGAATCCTGGGGAACCTCTCTGTAAGCAGACAACAGATGGGGCAAATATTTGTCTCCTTCCCTCTTGAACTGGTCTTCAAATGCCCGTAGCATCATCTTAAGTGTAGACCATTAGTTTGGGGATGGTAGGGGGTGGCCTTTAGGTGCTTTACCCCACAGTGCTTTCACAGACAAGCCAGCAAGTCAGACGTGAAATTGGCATTTCTGTCAGTCAGTATTTCTTTTGGGAAACCTACCCTGCTGAAAATCTCTAACAAAGCATTTGCCACCTTTTCTGCCTAAGTGGAGGACAGGGCCACCGCTTCAGGGTATCTTTTTTTTTTTTTTTCAAAACAGGTTTATTGTTTTAACATATAAGAGAAATATCATAACAATTTTATACAAGTAATTAAAAATAGGTATTATTATAATATTCAACAAAACAACTAAAGTATTTACAAAGACATCCACTACAATTAGATCAATTAATTAAACTAAAATACCGTGCTATTGAAATTAGAATTTTTTTAACAAATTTTGTAAATTATCCCATACAATATAATATGATGTTTTTCTAGTTGTTCTCATTCTAATTGTGCTTATTTCCACATGGCACATTATATTCATAACATTTTTAAATTAATTAAACGAAGGAGGTGTATCTGAAATCCAATTTCTAGTTATTATTTTCCTGGCCACTGCTAGGATAGACCATAACAAGGGAAGCTTAATCTTTTTAACACATTGAGGTACAGGTGTGTTGAATAATATAAGAGACTTAGAAATAATGAAATTATCTGTAAAAAGAGCCTGCAAAAATTCATTAATTGACTTCCAGTATTCTTTCAACTTCATACAGTCATAAAACATATGAGCCCAGTCAGCATTAATTTCTATATTACATCTCTTACATAGATTATCTTTATTATTTATTTTATTCATCATCAAAGGTGTATAAAAAGATCTATGTAAAAATTTCCATGTATAAAGTCTCCAGACAATGGAAGATGTAGTTCTATAAGCAGATTCCAATATATATTGTTTATCTTATTGAGTTGGTGGGTCCCCATTAATAGAAGTGAAATAATTCCTGTATGAATCTACACTGTAAAAAGTTTCTTGTCTGATAATTTTATGTATATATGAAAGTTTACCTTTATCAGAAACTTTATGCTGTAAATTTAATATCAAGTAATCAATCAGTTTTGGAATAGATTCTTTAACTGTTATAGACATTAGATCTATTCTATCAATGAGATGTTGTCTAAAGATCTGAACCTCTAACCAGCAAGTTTCTCTTAGATCAAATTCTTGTTTTAAGAAATCTAGATTTTTAACTTTATTATCAGATATCAGCTGATACCAGTACTTTAGATCATTATCTATAGCTAAATGAGCTCCTTCAGAAGTAGATGACATAAGCATACCCTGAGTATACATTATAGGGAATACAATAAAATTCCATTCCCTATACTTAGGGTGCATGAATATAAAGTTACGATAACTAATAATAATATTTAATGGGTAACAAACCATATGTTTAGGTGTAATAGGTGAAGTACAAAATTCCTTTAGCAACCACAACATGGAGTTATTTACAATCATATTTTTATGTGTTAAGGAGATTTTCATGAAGTGCATACTAATTAGCTCCCAATAATCTTTCCATTTTGATATATGACTGATCTATTAATAAAGTAATAACTTTTATAATAGAAGAGATAATATATAAATTAAAGTCTGGAAAAGAAATACCCCCTTGAGACCAGCTATTAGTATGTTTCTTTAATGCAATCCTAGGTCTATTAGGTGCCCATAAGAAATTTAACATTAGTGTATTCAGTTTCTTGATAATTATTTTTGTAGGTGAAAGTATTATTGATTGTATTAAGTATAAAATCTTGGGGAATATTATCATTTTAATAATTGTAAGTCTCTCCTCCATAGTAAAAAACATATTATTCCAGGTATTAAAAAGATTTTGTATATTAAGAAAACAGGTATTATAGTTATTATATATAATAGATTTAATATCTTTAGATAGTGGTACATATTTAGTAAAATCACTAATGAGAATATTTTTTCGTGTATATATAGGTAGTATTTTAGTTTTTTCTTCATTGAATATTAAACCAGAAATACTTTTAAAATTCATCATTTTATCAAATAAAGACTGCATAGAAGAATTAGATCCTGCTGATGTAATTAGAACATCATCTGCAAAAAGTTGAATTTTTGATGTTGTATTTTCGTCTATTTCAAAACCCTCTATGTCAGTACTGTTTCTAATCAAATTAGCCCAAGGCTCCATTACTAAAGTGAATAATAGTGGAGAAAGTGGACATCCTTGCTTTGTACCTTTAAGAATGGGTATTTTTGTGAAACATATGTTCCTACCTTAATATAAGCCAGCGTTCCTTTGTATAAATGCTCAATTAAATTTACAAATGCATCAGAGAAGTTTGTGCATTTCAGTAAGGTAAACAGATAGTCCCAACTTACTGAATCAAATGCTGAACCTATATCAAGACTAATAAGTGTTAAATCTTTCTTTTTCCTATTTGCAAAATCAATTAATGTTAAAGTTCTTCTTATATTATCAAAAGTATTTCTATTTACAATGAAGCCCATCTGATCTATAGCTATAATGCCGGGGATGATTGTCTTCAATCTATCAGCAAAAATACTCATAAACATTTTATAATCAACATTAAGTAATGAGATGGGTCGATATGAAGAACATCTAGTTGGATCTTTATTATGTTTTAAAATTGGTGAAATAAATGTATATTGCCAAGATGGGGGGTTATTAACTCAGTTTGGGCCAAAATAAAAACCTTATGTATTAATGAATATGTAGTTTTAGAAAGGATTTTATATATCTCTGGTATAATACCATCATTACCCGGTGCTTTGTTTGATTTAAGCTTATTTATTTGTGTAATAACTTCTGTATATGAAATACTCTTGTCCAATAGTTTAATCTGTTGTTTATTAAGCTTTTTATTCATGTTTGTGGTTATAAACTCCTTTATTTTATCTTTAGGTTCCATGTTAATGTTGTTATGGTTAATCTTGTGAAAGTGATTTCTAAATTCATCCAGTATTTCTGGTATACTAGAAACATTCTTCTTTTCCTTAGAGAAAAGATTTCTTTGATATGGTTTTGTTTATTCAATCTTTTTGTTTTATTTTTAAGTCTATGTAAGTATTTGGGGCTTATTGAATAAGACAAAAACTTGTATTTCTCTAAAGTTATTTTAACTTTATGAGTTAAAATTTCTTTGTATTTCTCATTTAGTTTGTTTATTTCTTCAATAACTTTCTTGTCCATAATATTTTCTTTATTATTATGTTTATAAGAGTCTAATTTACTTTGAATATCTAACAATTCCTTATCCCAAGATTTCCTTTTATTATTATACCATCTGATACTTTGTCCATATAGATATGATTTTAAGGCATCCCAAACATAGACAATGGAGACTTCAGGAGTATTATTTATGTCTAGAAAATGTACTTCTGAAATTATATATTCTTTATAGTCTTTTAGCTGAGTTAAGTATGCTGGTATCCTTTTGATCTGAACATTATGAGTATTTTTTATCATGAATTCAAAAACAATTGAGTTATGATCAGATATAGGACATGAAATGATTTTGGAATTAATTAAATCTGTTACCATCTGGTTAGAAATAAAGACCCTATCTATTTTTGAATAAGTTTTGTATCTGTTAGAAATAAAGGTGTATGGTAATGATTTTGAATCTATCTGATTATTAATATCATTCAAATGATAAGAATTAGCAAAATCATTTAAATATTTTGCATTAGATGTAATTCTTCTTTTCCTTATAGTGGTAGTATCACTTTCATGTAGTATACAATTAAAATCACCAGCTAAAATAATATCCCCTATAGAGAATGATATGATCTTATCAATATGATGTTTCACTGTATTAATACCAATTCCAGGTATCCAATATACATTAATTAAAGTGTAAGTCTTCCCATTAATTTGTATTGTAACCATACAAAACATTCCTTTGTCATCCTGAAAAGACTTAATGGTTTTAGGAATGGGCATACTTTTATTCCATAAAATAGCCACTCCTCTTTTTTCTGAGTGTGCTCTGAACTAACCAATACTGTATACTTATTAGTGGCTAGTTTATCAATATCTTTTTCAAGAGATGGGTTTCTTGCAGGAAGACTAGATTGGCCTTGTGTAAATTAATGTATCTTATTAGGCTTGCCCTTTTACACGGATTATTCAATCCATTAATATTTAAAGAAATTCCTTTTAAAGATGTCATTTGGCATTTTTAAAACTCAAGAATCTTATGATCGAAATAACAAATAACAAGATAAATAATGTTACATCTCCTCTTTTAGGTGTACCTTTAAATATAGCTGTATTTATTAAATCTCTTATGGGATTTTGTATAGGATTCAATTTTGTTTGTAGTGACAATGAGTATACAAAATATATTGTGGATGTCAAAACTATATACATATAACAATGAACAAGTGAAAATAATGTAAGGATTAAACCTTGCATCCAGCCTGGAGTTGAAAACTCCAACTTAGAGTAGTATTTACTACTCAAGTTAACCCCCTACCCTAAGCAGCAGTACCTCAGCTACCACCTTATCAATTTAATACTAGTTATATTTAACTGAGGTTAATAGTTTTCAATTCAATTATCTATCAAGACAAAACTACACATTTGGTAAAACAGCATCATATAAACTAAAATAAACTTTTTTTTTTAAAACTGTTCATACTACTATATAGATCTATGTAATATATAACACTTGTATTCAAATAATCTTGATGTTAGAAATCAAGAGGAGAGAAAATTAGGTTCTAACATTCATTTAAATCAAAAACTTTGGCTAATATGATTCAGACATTACATATATTAAGATGCATCTATTTTCTGTCATGTGAATACTATTAACAGCTTCCAAAAAAAAAAATCTTGAATTGTTTGTATATGAGCATTTACTTAAACTCATTATTGTCAATAGAGTAAAATATTGTATTCATAAAAATTATTATAAATCATATTGCATAGTTATGCAAATTCTCAGAAACACTTGCATTATTAAAAAAAAAAAAAGCCATCACACACATACACACAGACACACACACACATACATACACACACACATACACATACACACACACACACACACACATATATATATATATATATATATATATATATATATATATCTGATCTCACTGAGTTATGTCCTTGTTGAGCTATCCTACTTGCTGTCCCTAGAATAAATCTGTCTGCTTTATAGAAAATAATGCACAGCAAACACATTTTAGTAACCAGATTTTACAATCATGCTAACCTACTGCTTTAAAATATATCACATGACATTTCTTCCAGAATAGAATTATAAAATTGTTTATGCTTGTCAATCAGATGAATTAAATGAATTATAATAAAGTATATGTTTGGAACAGAAGTTTTAACACAGATTATTATGCTGCTGTTAAGTAGATTTTCAAAAACATTTAAATAAATGTTTCATTTTCTATGCCTTCTAAAATAAGACATTTACTTACTACAAGAAACTACATCATTTAAACTCATTATAACTGACATTTTATGAATAGAGTATTTTTCCTGAATCTGTGGTGTGTCAGTATGATAACTAGGTCAGAGGTTATACTAACTGCTTTCAGTTTCTCTGTGAGAATTCTGTGAGTTGAAGCTTTTGAAGTAGTTCATGGACACTGTGCATGAGACAGCCCACATCCCAGATTGTCTCCCTTAACATTTTGGCGGGAAACTTATTAAAACTTGTGGCAAACATTCATTTTGTCAATAGAGTAAAATATTGTATTCATAGAAATTATTATAAATCATATTGGATAGTTATGCAGATTCTCAGAAACACTTGCATTATTATATAAAAAAAAGCCATCACACTCACACACACACACACATACACATACATACACACACACACACACACACACACACACACATATATATATATATATATCTGATCTCACTGAGTTGTGTCTTTGTTGAGCACTATCCTACTTGCTGTCCCTAGAATAAATCTGTCTGCTTTATACAAAATAATGCACAGCAAACACATTTTAGTAACCAGATTTTACAATCATGCTAACCTACTGCTTTAAAATATATCACATGACATTTCTTCCAGAATAGAGTTATAAGATTATTTATGCTTGTCAATCAGATGAATTAAATGAGTTATAGTAAAGTATATGTTTGGAACACAAATTTTAACACAGATTATTATGCTGCTGTTAAGTAGATTTTCAAAAACATTTAAATAAATGTTTCATTTTCTATGCCTTCTAAAATAAGACATTTACTTACTACAAGAAACTATATCATTTAGACTCATTATAACTGGCATATTTTATGAATAGAGTATTTTTCCTGAATCTGTGGTGTGTCAGTGTGATAACTATGTCAAAGGTTATACTAACTGCTTTCAGTTTCTCTGTGAGAATTCTGTGAGTTGAAACTTTTGAAGTAGTTCATGGACACTGTGCATGAGACAGCCCACATCTCAGATTGTCTCAACATTTTGGCGGGAAACTTATTAAAAACTAGTGACAAACATTCATTTAGTAGTGTAAATGCATGTAAACATGACAAAACCTTCACAATGTATTCCACAGACCATTACAGCCTCTTACTTCTTTTCAGAAAGAGAAACAAATTGAATCACAGCTTGCCATTAAATCTTCAGATATTTTGACTGGTTATGAAACAAAACATTATAACTGACATATTTTATGAATAGAGTATTTTCCTGAATCTGTGGTGTGTCAGTGTGATAACTATGTCAAAGGTTATACTAACTGCTTTCAGTTTCTCTGTGAGAATTCTGTGAGCTGAAGCTTCTGAAGTAACTCATGAACACTGTGCATGAGACAGCCCACATCTCAGATTGTCTCTCTTAACATTTTGGGAAACTTATTAAAAACTAGTGACAAACATTCATTTAGCAGTGTAAATGCATCTAAACATGACAAAACCTTCACAATGTATTCCACAGATCATTACAGCCTCTATGTAAGTGAAATTAAACCCAAAATTACCAACAAGCAATAAAACTCAACATTCTTCTCCCAACTCAATTTTCATACAAATCCTATTATTCACTGTGCCCACACAATCAAAAGCATTTCTATATATTAATAAAGAAAAGAAAAGAGAGTAGAAAATAAAAGGGAGTGAGGCAGAAATAAAAATGTAAGAGAAAGCTGTAAGAAGTATATACAATGGAATGTTACTTACTGTTTATATTAATAGAGTTAAAATAAAACATATTATTTACTCTTATTTAGTTCTGATTATTATTAGTTAAAGCATAACAGATTATTTACAAACAGGCATAAGCAGTATAATCAAGAAAGTATAATTAGAAATAGCATTTGAAGAACTTATAAAAACTTTTACAAGGAATAAATATGTTATTATTCTATTAATGATATTTTAATTACTGTTCTCTCCCTGCCCTCCCCCACCCTTTACCCACTACATAATCTAAATAGAATGTCATTGTTTAAACAAAGAAAATAATAAAAGGAGAAGGAAAAAAAGGTAAAGATAAAAAAATGTATCAAATTACTAACCTTACTTCTTTTCAGAAAGAGAAACAAATTGAATCACTGCTTGCCATTAAATCTTCAGGTATTTTGACTGGTTATGAAACAAAACATTTCTTTGCACATAGAGAATAACTTTGATTAAATCTTTTCCAAAATATTTGTGGCTTTCTGGAAATGCAGGAACTATATTCAAAAGATTAATAATGAACTAAAATGATGAGAGAGAAAAAAACATATAACAAATCATTTGTTTTTAGTCTCTTCTTCTTCTCTGAAGTCTTCCACGAAGCTTCAGTTGCCAATCTCTTTAATGAAGAACTAGCCCATTCCATTTCTTCTATTTTATCCAAAATCCTTTTTTCTTTGACAAACAGTAAAGCAGAGTCTAAATCATCGAAAACCTTAGGACCATCAGGAAGGAAGATTTTAAGCTTGGCAGGAAACAGAAGGTATGTTTTAAACTGTGCTTTTTAAGCTCCCTTATTAGTGGCAGAAAAACTTTTCTTTTAGCTATTACCATGGAAGAATAGTCATTGTCAAAATGCACAGTTGTCTCATTAATCTTAACAGGAGCTTTAGCCCAAGCAGATTTAAGAACCATCTCTTTATCAAAAGATGATAGAAATCTAACTATAACTGATCTAGGATATTTTTGTTAGAGTTAGTATTAGCTATAGATCTATGTGCTCTTTCGATACCAAAAGAGAATGCTTCTGGTAAGTCTAAAGTTTTAGGGAGCCAAGTTGTTAAAAAGAAGTAATATTGTTACCTTCAATATTTTCTGGCAGTCCAAAAATCCTAATGTTATCGCCTAGATCTATTTTCCAGGTCATCCAGCTTTGTTTGTAAATGTGTATTTTGTTTCAGCAGAAACTCAATGTTGATTTCCTCTTCTTGGATTCTATTTTCCATGTCATTCACAGCTTCTTCTATGCCTGTCATCTGGTTCTTCTGTTGTTGCAGGTCTGTATGTAACAGGTCTATTTGTTTTGTAGTTTTTTCTATGAAGGTGTCTATTTTAGTATCCATTTTATCCATTTTATCAGTAAGTTGCTGGATTATAATTATCAGAGACTGAAGTTCTTTCTTGATGCTGGAGTCGTGAGAATTTGTCTTACTGGAACTCATTTCAGACTGATAAACTGACAGGAAAATTTCCACAGTGATTTCTGACAGGAATATTGTTAAGATTTCCTTTCTTTTTTAGATATAGTTCAAGAACTATATAAAACAAACGTATTTAGAAAGAAAATTACTTCAAAAATTAATTTTTTAAGTAATTAATTCCTGTCAGTGTAATGAAATTGGTGGAGCTAAAGAAATCTGCTGCTATCCTGTGTTCATCCTTGGCCACGCCCCAAAAACCGCTTCAGGGTATCTGGTAGCATAATCTACTACCACTAGGATATACTTTTTCCCTGTGGAACTTGGGGTACTCAGAGGTCCCACAATATCCATAGCTACCCTCTGAAATGGCTCCTGAATCACAGGCAAAGGCATCAAAGGAGCTTTCACCTTGTCTCCTGCCTTGCCTACTTTTTGGCACTGCTCAAAGGTCCTGCAGTACCCAGTTACATCTCTGGAAATCCCATGCCAATTAAAGTTCTGTATAGTTTGTCTCTTTGTATGTTTTATGCCCATATGATCTGCAAAGAGAATATCATGAGCTATGGCTAGACGTGCCAGACGGGTAGGCTCTGGGCACTACCAACTGCTGTGTTCTCTCACCCTCTAGCCCTCCCTCAGGGGTCCACTCTCTCTACAATAACCCTTTGTCCCAGTATACAGATTCCCCCTTCCCTTGAGAATCAGGTGCCTCACTAGCTACTACCCTCAGGCCTTGTAATGTAGGCTCTGAGAGCTGAGCCTGTCTCAGCTCTCTCTTGGTAACCCTTCCCAGCTCCCCTTCCACAGGAAGTCTGGTATTCTCTGACAACAGTGCCTCACTGTCAGCCTGGGTACTACTGTTCACCTCTGCTCTTCCAGTCACTCTGTCCGAGGGAACATCAGTGCCCACAAGCAGATGTGACTCACCTTCAGTCTCACAGCTACAGGGTAGCTCCCTCCCTGAAGTAACCACCCCACCAGTCCTGGCTGCAAGTGTGCAGTCTATCTGGGTCCCTCCCAGGCTACCAGTCCCACATGCTTGTCTCCAAGCCTGACTGCATGCACACAAGGTCCCGCATTATCAAAATCATTCCCTATCAGGACATCTGCAGGGATATCCTAAAATATACCTGCTTGCTTGCTTCCTTTTCCACCCTCCCAGGCAAGGTGACCCCTAGCCAAAGGTATTTGGAATAGGGTCCCTCTTAAAGCTTTGGCTGGAGTAGACTGACAAAGCAAGTAGTGCTTCTTTTTAACCATTGCAGGCTTCACATTGGTTAGGTCAGAGGCTGAGTCTCTCTTAACAATGCCCTTTTTCCAATTTACTAAGATAGGATATAACCTCTTGTGGTAGTTGTCTCAAGGCAACTTACTGCTAGCATTCTGTCATTCCCACTTACTCTCCCGCCTTTTGTTCCCCACCTTGCCTCCATGGGCATCTATATGCTACATGGCCCCACTGGTTGCATTTAAAGCATTTAATCGTTGGTCCTGGACATGTACCTGGACTAGTGGCTTCCCCTGCTACTGTCAGACTCTGTTGGGGCAGCCTAGGCTGCCCACCATGGGTTCCCTTAGACCCATGAAGAGCACTGGGTATCCCTTTCCTGTGCAGTGATGCACTGCTTGCTAGGTATAGGTCTCCCTTCTTCCCCAGCTCATCTGCAGTACTGGATTGTCCTGCTAACCAGATTCTCATGTCCTCAGGCAAAGTGCTAAGGGCTTGTTCTCTCACCAAAAGGTCTGCCAGCCCTTCAAAAATGGTGACCTGACATCCACTCATCCACCTATGAAAATAAGTGCTTAGTTCAGCAGCATATTCGCACACACTTTCATCTGCCTTGCTTCTATGCTCATGAAACTTTTTCCTGTAAGCTTCAGGTGTTAACTTAAAACATTCTAAAAGAAAGTTTTTACAGTATTATAATTAAGCAATCGGTATCAGACAATTTAGAAGTAGCAGTTACAGCTTTACCATGGAGTAAGGGGGTCAGGAACCGTACCCAAAACCCTCGGTCACCATTATATTGTTTACAATACCCTTTCAAACATATGAATGAAACTGTCAAAATTATCCCCCTCTGTAAATTGTGGAAGAAATGTACTGACCTTTGTTGCTGTTGGGGTTCAGTTACTCCCTTCCCCATTACCTTCATGACCCTGGCAGAGAGTCAGCATCTCCTTTTCATGTTGCCTCTGCCTCTCATTCTCTTCAGCTTCCAGAAGTCTCAGTCTCTCTGCCGCTTCTAATTCCATTTATTTCTCATGCCGTAGTCTGTCTGCTGATTTTATTCCCAAACGTTATACCTCCAGTTCAAGTCTCTTTAACTCCGGATGGATTTTTAAGTCTTATGTGGAAAGGTTGAACTGGCCATTTTCTGAGAGTGGTACATCTCCAAGGCCAGCCTGGTTGTCCTACTGATTGCTGGTCTGTGATGCAGCTGTGCCCAAGGCTACAATCATTTATGCCTTAGTCAGGTTGGCATGCACTAGTCCTTTAGCCTGGCACATCTCAGCCAACCGGCTCCATGTCAGCTTGCCATACTCCTCTGCTGACATGCTTGCCTGCTCTCTCTGACTAAGCTAACAAAAAAAAAAAAATAAAGCAAATGTGATATGAAACTGTGAATGTTCATTGTGTGGCTGATTGAGAGTACAAACACCTTCAGTGACCACTTTTTAAAGGCTACAGGAATTCAATATCCACACCACTACAAGCCAACTAATATGTGATGTGGCTATCCCACAACTGCCAACCAATTAATATGTGACGCCCCAACACTGGCCAGTAATCAAGGAGCCTCAATCCTCACCACAGGCAACAGCGGGGAACGTACACAATGGGAGGATGACAAGTACACACGCAGTAAAGTGCAATTTCCCTTAAGAACACACAGAGATCTCAGTCAGTCTGGGGATGATTTCTCCCTCTTTCTCCTGATCCCCAGTAAGACTCCCCACTGGCACAGCTGTAGGTTTGAGATCTCAGCTGAGTGGCCAAACCAAGATCTCCAGTACCCTCTCTGTCCAACCACTGTGTTGTGTCCCTGCCCAAGTAGCTGACACACACACACATCTTGAGATTTGATTTATATACAAACACACACATAGACACACACACACACACACACACACACACACACACACACACACACACACACACACACACACACACACCTGGAAAAGGCTGGCACAGGTTTACTAGCTATGCCCCCTTCTGCACAGACTATAAGGTAGTGTTCACTGCCACCAGCCAACTAATCAGCTACTTTAATGCCCTTAACAAAGGGTGTCCAATCCTACTGTGTAATGTTACTGTTAATCCAAATAATAGTCTGACCGAGAGCAAGGCTGTTTAGGTGTGGCCTGTACAGTGTCACCTAATAGATATGCAAGTACTCGAAAAGCTTAAATATTTCTAAACAGACCAGCCACAATTAAAAGGTTTAAATGTATTTAATAATAAATAATAAAAGAACAAGGCAATACTCAGTAAGTAATCAGTTACATCAGAGTTCAAAGTCAAAGGAAATGTTTAAAACAACATTGCAGGACAGTCTCAGATAAATAAAGAAAACATTTAAGCTACACTTTACTATAGTCCTAACTGAATCTAAAAGAGTTACTATGCCCTAAAAACTTACTTACAGCAAGGCAAGTGCAGAAGGTGATGATGAGTGGATGTTGTCTTCAGGTCAAAAGACGGATAACAAAATGCCTAGTCTCTCTCTCAGAGAGTTCTTAAATTAATATCAAATATTATTGCTGGGTTAGCTTGGATGCCATCATTTTTGTCACCTGACTTCCGTTCCTAAGCTAGACCCCCTTTGTCAGAACCTAACAGAATTTAGCATCTCTCTGAAAATGCATAGCCTTCAGATGTTTGCAACTGCTAGGGGACATAAAAACAATAAAACACTTACAAAACAATGCAGAAGACACCCTAGTTCTAGACATCCTGTCTCCTTGCTGCATTGAAACTAACTTGTATGGTACAATAATAAAACAATTTAATTTCAACTATTTTCTCTGAATTTTTTCAAGTTAACCTCCTGTGTTCCAGTTTCCATTAAACATATACACCTAAACAGTCACAATAGTGCAGATACAGTCTTGTTCTGTTCCAGTGGGGCACGCTGTGATTACATTTTAGCTCAGTACTTTACACACACATCTGTATAAATTATATTAATATTCACAAATGACATAGAATTATTTCCAAAATTTCAGATAGCTGGGCTGGCAGTGTGACACAGCTAAACAAATGTTTAAGAAGAAATTGCAAGTGGGTTCCAAAAGAAGCCTCGAACCTCCCCAAACCAGGGACAATCTAACAAGTCTGAATGACTGTTCAAGAGATCTTGCGACTCTCTACCACTTTGGCCTTTTTTTTCCTTCCAAAAAGTGTAAAACTCCATTTTTCTCATCATCAACAGATAGTTTTAGACAAATGGGTTTTGAAGGTCATTCATCAAGGTAAACATGGTAGTGGTAGTAAATTCCTCTATTCCAGAGGGTCATTCCTCATCCTCTTGATTAAACTATTTTGTTTTCACTGTTTTTTCAGCACATGCTCTCCCAAGGAGTGAAATAACTACTTCCTCCTTCCCTGGTGGGGAAGGGTTTTTAATATCAATGATGTTCTTAATATCAAAACCTGTTTGTGATAGTGCCCAAATTCAAATGATGTCACTTCACAAACTGTTACCTGTTCCTCTTTCACGTTTCCTGGTAACACTAGACTTAAAAGATCCTTGTCATCCAGACCTCAGATGTTTCTTAAGGTTTTGTGTGTCATCACAGTATCAGTTCTTTTGAATACCCACTGCACCACCAGAGTTCCCAAACCAAACACAGCAGCTGTATCTCTAATTCATTCCACTGCTGCTAATTACCTAGTCAATTCCAATCCTACTCTTTCCAATAAGAATAGGAAAATTACTGATAGATATGGAAAGAAAGTATATATACTTCTGCAACTTTGATTTTTAGAATTTGGAATTATCAGGCTCATATGTTAAAATTTGTTCCAATTGTGAAAGTGTGAAAAATGTTTTATCTACTGTTTCTTCTTGTAAGGAAAATTTGCTTTAAATAACTTAAGTTTTTTAGTTATAGGATGCAAAGTATCCATATTTTTCCATATTTAGATTACTTGTTTATTTTGCAGAGTTGTTTTCAAAGTGTCATGAATCTCTCTCGGGTGAGAGATCTCTTACACAAGATGGGATTTCAAGAGAACATTCAAAAGTCTTTCTTAACTCCTTCACACAGGATTGTATTCTGTGGATGTCAAGTAGATACTGCGGCTCAAGGAGCTTTTCCTCCACAGGAAAAAAATGATCTATGTCTAGATGTATTTCTAATGTTTTCCACTCAAACTTTGGTCACTTCAAGGGAATACTTCAAGATTTCTGATCTCATGGCTTGTATGATTGTTATGATACCTCTGGCAAGACCCCACATGAGAATGATACAGTGTTATCTGAAGTCTTGTTACTTCGAGCACCAACACCATTTGTCTTTTCAAATCACATTGCTGGGGGTTGTTGGAAGAGGATTATTTATAGGAGACAAGAGATATCCTTAAACCCATGTCTCCCCTTTTCCCTCCCGATCCCATAGCAGTCGGTTACCAGAGAAGCTGCAAATTTTGCTTATGAAGCAGTTTCATAAGGGACAAAAGTGCAAGGACAGATACAAGCACATAAATATCAAAGAGATGCTTGCCCTGATCAAGGCAGTCATCTCTCTGAATCATCATTGGTACCTGGGACCTTTTCAAGTTGTTTCAGATAATACCACATTAATGCAGTACATCAACAAACCTGGGAGGAACCAGATTGTAACCCTTTTTGCAGACTAGCCGTGTTAGCTTGGGATATAGCTTCATGGCACAATCTCAGTCAACAGACATGCTACATTTGTCAGAGCAAAACTGTGTGGCAGACAAGCTGAGCAAGACAAGGGCAGACCCTCATGAATGGAAAAAAGATCAGGGGGTCTTCCAAAATTTGATCCATCTGTGGAGTGGTCCTCAAATACACCTCTGTGCCTGCTCTGTGAACAATCAGCTGGCAAGATTTTGCTCTAGGACACGATGCAAGAAGAAGACAGTTTCCTTTTATTTTATTTTATGTTATTTTATTTTCCGTGGACAGGAATGTTCCTGTATGCTTCTCAACCCTTTTATTTGTATCCAGGGTACGTTTGAAGATTCAGACAGAATCTCCAAAGATCATTGTGGTGACTCTGTTGTGGCCCAGGCAACAGTGGTTCTCCCTTCTTTTTGAAGTGGCCAGGGACAATTGCTACAAGCTTCTTCACAGAATGAATCTACTCACATAAGTTCAGGGGGTCATTGATACACACTGAACCCAATCAACTTTAACTGACTGCCTGAATGGTAGGGTCTGTAAGTTCATAGGATATTGCTATGCTAACGGCTTAAAGGCCTTTACAACTCTAGCCAGTATAACCAGATTTTTTACGCAATATATGGCCACTAGGGGCAAGATGATGGCATGGATTTGTGCCTGTGCATTGAGTATCTTACAGATTGCCCCAGTCCACAAGGTACATAGGCACTACCCCAGATGTGAATTTGCGCTCTCCTATCCATTGATCCAAATTGCGTTTTCCAGGGAAGGGCTCTGCTTAATGTGAATAGGAAGCCTGTTCCAAAGAAGGGGCAATCTCTGAGACACATATATGTCTCTCAAGCTTGTTTTGTTTGAGTCGTTGACTAAGTTAGATCCTTAGATCAGGTGGTGCTTATGCTGTTTGACCTGAGAATGTGTAGCAACTCCATCAGGGCTGGATTTGTGAGTGCCTTCTAGGTCAGGCATAGGTTACCCCTTAATAGTTGGTAGGAGACAGCATAAAAGTTTGTCTGCAAAGTTCATCTTGTTTACACCCTGTATTTTCTTTGTGAGGAACCAATGAGTTTACTCCAGCTGCTGTAAGTGCCTACTCAAGTACTTGCCAAATGGTGCACTGTACTTGATTATTGGTCTAATGAGGGCTGAGTACAGCAAGACTATAATTTCCTTTGATCTATTTTCCGTACCTTTACTTATAAGTTGTGCCACATAAAAGGATTTCTTCACCACTGTGGACACATAGTGGTCAATGTTCAGGCTGTTTATCTGTGTGTCTAGATCTCTTACCTCTGGGTCTACACTAAGGGACGTGCTATTGATGGTGTAATTTGCAGGGATATTTGACTTCCCAAAGGGTATGATAATGCATTTTTTTGCATTTAGTTTTAGGCCATGGTTCTGGCACCATTCATTTGCCTGATCTAAATCCTCCT
The DNA here is from genome assembly GCF_019279795.1 of Protopterus annectens. Taxonomy (NCBI): domain Eukaryota; kingdom Metazoa; phylum Chordata; order Ceratodontiformes; family Protopteridae; genus Protopterus; species Protopterus annectens. The sequence goes on along the minus strand of NC_056730.1, from coordinate 880,827,230 downwards.
GAATGATATCTACATTGTTGGGGGATTCAGTGATTGCCTCCAGCTTGCGGTCATCTGTAAACCTTTTTCATCCAGAGGCCTCCCCATTTGCCTTAACTTCAGAGAAGTATATTTGAATAGGAATAGTCCCAGAAATGAGCCCTGTGACACACAACTAATAACTGGCCTCTTGCTCGATCTGGATTCACCCACTTTAACCGTGTGTCCTGTTTGTGAGCCAGTTGGCCATCCATCTGGTGACATAGGGATTTATGCACAGTTTTATGAGTTTATTTATAATACCAGAGTGGAGAATTGTGTCAAATGCCTTGGCCAGTTCGAAGTACACAGTATGTGTAGTTTTACCCTCATCCATGGTCTTAGTGACTTTCTCAAAGAAATCCACCAGATTCAGTAGGCATGACTAAACCTGCCTTTGACAAAGCCAAACTGGGTTGTGATCAGTGTTTGGAGGTCTCCTATACCATTATTTTTCAGGTCCATGACTATTCTTTCCATGGTCTTACATATAATAGTAGTCAGACTTATGGGTCTATAATTTTCTGGGTCAGTAGATGGTCCCCCTTTATGCAGAGGGATGATTGTTGCTGTCCTTTATTTTATTAGGACAAAGCCAGTCCGGAGTCTGTGGTTAAACAGAGATCCTAATGGGCCCGATAAGTCCAGATGTAAGCTGTCTAAGAGCCAACCTGGTATATTGTCAGGCCCCATTGTAGCCGTGTTTTTAGCTGTAGAGATTTTATTTCTGGGGGTGATGGGGAGATGAAATTTGAGCTGAATTTGTCTTCCATCTGAGTATAAGTGATGCCATCTGCAATTAATTCTGCACATTGTTGGGTGTTGCCTTTAAGATTACAGACATGACATGTCTTATGGTTTTCCTTAGCTTTGGAGGCTATTTTTACCTCAAAGTCTGCTTTCAGAGAGTTGAATATTTCCTCGATTTGCTTATTTAGACTAATGAGGGACTTATTGCTCTGTTGTGCACTTCCCTCTTCTTGACAAGATTTTCTTTCTTTTCTTGTACAACCTATTAATACCAGGGGTCCAGCAGGGTGTCTTGTTTTTGCAGTTTGACCTGGGTTTATTTCAGTCATGTACTGCTCTTTCTATGCAGTTGTTGGTATGGTCATACAGGGATTTTGTGTATGCCTCTGCAGAGTTTTCTGTGTTTTCTGGATTTGAGGGAGCTTGGAAACTAGCTGTGCCGTACCTTAACAGGGGGTAATTTGCTTTAGAGAAATTCTTAAAGTTTTTGGGGTTGGATTGGATGGACTAGTTTTATCTTTATTTCAAAAGAGACTGCTTTGTTATCTGATCTTACCAGTGAGGACATAACACTGGGGGGTGGGGGTGCAGCACTCTTCCATATTTGTGAGTACCAGCTCTAGGATATTTGTTCCCCTAGTGAAATTGCAGACCAGCTTCTCCAGGGCATTTAAGTTTACAAAGTCAAGAAATCTTTGGGTCTGCATGTTAGTGGTCATGTATACCTCAGATTAATGGAGGTGTAGTTAAAATCACCCATGAGTGTGGTAGTAGGCTGGATGATGAGTGATTCTAGTACCTTCAGGTATGATGCATGGATTTCCTGGTTCATGGTGGGGGACCTGTTGATAGCAAGGATATGGTAATGGATTTTTTCTGTGGTTAGTGGGACATGGAGTAGCTCAAGCTTTTCATATTGTTTGACCAGCCTTGAGGTGTCTTTATCCTTTATGTAGAAAGATACTTCTCTGCATTTTGCTCTTTCATGTTCAGTGGGTGGTTGGAATGTATGAAAGGCATTATAGCCATGCACTGCTGGAGTGCTTTACGTGGCTTTGAACCATGTTTCAGTAACTGCACAGACAGCATTCTCCAGGGTGAGGAAAGCTTCCAGAGAGTGCAATTTCTTGTTGAGGCTCCTGGCATTGAACAGTAACACATTTAGATTGTCCTGAGTAGCTTTTGTTATGTTGGAAGATTTGTCTGTTTGGTAATGCCTAAAAAGGCACTGTAGGGGTGGATAGTGTTTTGGCCAATATCCAAAAGCGTAGAGGTAACAGATGAAAACCATCCTTGGCAAAGCAGGAGAGCCTACCTACCATGTCCTCTCAGGCTGACAAGTATTGGACCCCTTTGAAATGACACCAGTAGCTAAGCCAGTTGTTAAAGTCTTTCATTTTCTGCTGGCATTGTGGCATCATTCTTGCTAGGCTCATACCTGCCTGAGACACATATTCTGAGAGCTCAGTCATGTCTCTCTTCAGATAGTCCAAGGAGGTACATCTCAGGTCATTCATGGCCACATGGACTATGACTGAATCATACTGGTACTTAGGGGTAAGTGACTTGAGTTATTGCATGATCTGGCGAATCCTGGCCCCTGACAGGCAACTAACTGTAACCTTCCTCTTATCCAGCCTAGTAAAAAGGACATCATTGTGTCTCACAATGAAGTCTCCTATGACCAGAATATTGGGTCGTGGAGTGTTTTGCATTATGGGCTTGGTAGTTGAGGCTCAGTGACATGTGGCTTTATGTTATGATGGGAATTGTCTTATTTGTATACATGCAGAGTTTTTGAGGACTGCACCTGAGAGGCCTTTGAAGTTTGGGTAAGTTACATGTGAGCACCTCTGCATATGTGGGTCTGTGTGTGTGGTCCTTTGTGCATGCAGTGAGTGATGTGTGTGAGAGTCATTGACAACCTGTTTGTTGGTTTTTATGTCTGTGTGTGAGAGTCTAGCCTCCAATGTCAATGTATAACTACATCTACCATGTACTGTGTTTGCCTGTTCAAGAGTTACGTGGTTGTCAGTGTACATAAAGGCAGTTGTTACATTAGAATACTCATGTCCACCAAGCTGTATGCAGAGATAGCAGGAACGTGTCATCCATAGTTGCAGATCCTAATGTGTACTTGAAAGGATAGGAGATGGAGGGTGTTTGTAACTGGATGAGGGAAGGGTCATTACATGGTATAATCTGCAGCTAACCTAACCAGCGATGCTGCCCAGCACCAAATCAGATGCTCTTTGAGTAGCAATAGTCCTGGGTATAGTAAGGTAAGTAGCATAGTTGAGTTTCACAGCATAATGAAAATAAGCAATGTTTTCAGATGTTTGCATCTGTACAGGGTATTGGCATAGCAATCACCTGTGTGCAAATGTGCCAAATTTAAACCAGTACAGAAAACTGACTGAGCCTTCTGGCCAGTACAGTGACTACACTTAGAGTCCTTTTGTGTGCTTCACAACTCAGATAGATGAGGTGAACACTTATTGACACTATATGAATAATCCCAGTCTTCCTAATGTAAAAGCACAGTAAAGGATTGTCCAGAGTGAAATGCTACCACAAACAAACTTAAAGATACAGATACAGCAGTGCACTTTAAACAGCTTATAAAAGTGTGATTATTTAATAAAAGTACTTTGCTTTATATAAATGAGCCAAGAACCACTCAATTGTACAGAATTTATAAAGGCACAAGACAAGCTGATTAATAACCCTTCCGGCCAGTAAAACAAATACATGCAGTAATCTCTAGTGTGTTCCCCAATTTATAAAGACCAGACTACCATCCAGTGCCTCTAGATGGAAATTTCACTGATCTCTTGATGTAAAAGCACAGAAGATTGCTTGCTAGAGTGTAAAAATACACTGCTTTATCCAGCAGCTAGCTAGGTAATGAATTCAGAGCAAGTAAAACAGACAATGAAAGGCAGAATGCACTTTTTTTTCAAAATAAACACAAGGAAAGGCAAGTAAATAATTCAAGATATAAACATCAGATAAAAAGGGAGGAACTTATAAAGCTCAATGTACAGTAAGAGTGCACATCTTAAAATCACCACGTTTAGAAAGCAGATCAAGGAATGTGAGTGTGGATGAAAAAAATAACTAGCAGGGAGTCACCAACAGTACATGTTCTTCGTGTTTCACTGTTGTAGTCATTACACTTGGTTATCTGCCAGCAGGTAACCCTCGGTTGGCCTGAATACCAGAGACTTAGTATTTCTGCGTCAGATGCTGTCACTCCAGGACTGATGTCAGGAGTATAAAAACAGGCAGCTGACGCCATTACATCAGTCTTTCTTGCCAAGGAGCCCAAAGCAGAAGCAGTTCACAAGTGCCGGTCGACCGCTATCTGAATTTTCATTTACAAATTGATTCATTCTGAAGTCTTCTAAAGCTAAATACCCCATTGGGGATCCTTTTTTCTTGCTCTAGTCGATGTCAGAAAAAGTTGTCTAGCCTGTGGAAAGCAAATACCTCATAGAGATTTTCATTCTTACTGCGTCACCTGTTTAGGCCCAGACCACGACATCCCTCGATGTCGGTTTTGTGCCTTAACGCCCGAGCCATTCATTGTCAAGCTCTCTTTGTTGCTAAATTCTTTCGCTCTCAATCTCCATATTCTGAAATGGATTCAGTAAGCCATCCGACTACCGATACTCCGAAAAAACGTAAGGATAAAGACAGAGACAGACTGCATAGGTCCAAAACTGCCGACGACGCTTCCGTTAAGCTAGTCGCCGGTCCGCCGGTACTCAGTGAGACGCTTTTGCAGCCCCTGATGCCCATTTCAGTGGATTCACAGGCCTCTACCGAGACCCATTCGGAGTCCAGTATACCACGAGACTCTTCTCTGACTATGGAACCTGCGGATGTCTCTACCTTGGATGGGTCCGGAGCCGCTGTGCAGGTACCAGCTTCTGAGGCAGTTCTTCGCTCAACCAATGTTCTATTCAAAATCAACTACTTCTCTTTTATCCAAAACTACAGAGTTTCTTAGGCCCAGAATACGCACTACGCCTGGAAAACCGAAGACCAAAGTGCATGCACCTACTCCCAGGCCACAAAAACACATGCTTAGAATGGCCGAATACTTTATTACACTGATTAGGGGAAGTCAGCCTTCCCCTGCTAAGAGAGAGTCGAGTCCCCTTCAGCTTCTACAGACCAGGAGTCAGATGACTCTGAAATTTCTGATTATGAAGACATGCCCTTATCTGCTTATGAGGATTCAGATGCAGAGGAATCCATTCCCTCTGCCTCCCCTCCAGAGGATTTTTCCTTTGGTGAAACCTTACATACCTTAAGAGAGTATTTCCACTAGGAATGCCAAGACTATCCTCAGTCCAAAAAGAGACTCTGAGAATTTCTAGAGTTCCCTCAGCACAGGCCTTTAGCAATACCCCCTGCCCTGGATGTTGTGGATGATGTTTTATGGAATCCAGTCTTACTCCTGACACTTTACCTCCTCCCCCTAGGAAACCAGACAGGTACTACAGAGTACCTGACACTCACAAATTTCTTTTCAAGAATCCTACAGCTGACCCATAGATCATTTCCTAGGGGCCTAAAGGTATCAAGGCTACTACAGCCAAGAATCCCACCCCTTCAGACAGGAATTCCAGAGCTTTGGACAGATGGGGTAAGAAGGTATATACCCCTGCAACTCTTGCTATTAGGGCATTGAATTGTTAGTTTCACATGCTGAAGTACCAGCAACATATTATGGAACTTATTAAACAAAAAGTGGCAACCTTTTCAGACTGTGCAGAAAATAAAGACTTGCAGGAGCTTATGCACTCTGTAAGCCAAGTCAGCAAGCATACTTTGAAGTGTGGCTTTGATGCCGTAGAAGCATCTTGCAGGGCAGCAGTCACTGGCTTTGTACTGAGAAGACATGCTTGGCTGAAGGAGCAGACCTTGCCAGAACATGTCAAATCAAAGTTACTAGATGCTCCTTTGAATTGTTTGGCACCAAAGCAGAAGAGGTTCTTAAAAAGATGGAAGAAAAAGCTAAGTCTATGCAGACTCTTAAAGAATTCTTACAAGTGCAACCCCCTAGATTCAGTAGGCATTGCCCTTCCAAACACTGGTCCTTTCAAGCCCCCTCCAGGCCTTCTCAAACCAGGCCCAGGGAAAATAGACCACCCAGACTCAGGGTGTGCAGAGGTCTAAGCAATGGAGTGCCCCCACCCCTAAAGCAGGGAGTGGTAAGCCACCACCTTATGGAAAAGGCTCACAATTACATCTTTACTCCACTCTCCAGCCCTGAACAATTGCTTGTGCCCCTAGGAGGAAAACTTGCCCTTCATGCAAAAAACTGAATGTCCCTCACTCAGGACCGGTGGGTCCTCAGCATTGTATCCCAGGGGTACAAATTTTATTTCCATTCACTGCCAACCCCAAGCGGGTTTCCAGACCTTCCTCCAAACCAGTGGGCAGAGGCTCAAAACCAAATACTTCCCTGCTCAATATCAGAGCTATTCAGCTGGTTCCAGTAGAACAGAGGGGTCAGAGATTCTACTCAAGACTCTTCCTGGTACCCAGGAAAGAGGGCTCTTGGCGCCCAATCCTGGATCTTTCAATTCTCAACACCTTCCTGGTGGTACCAAAATTCAAAATGCTTACCCTGCAACAGCTTCTTCCAATGCTAGCCAAGGATGCCTGGTTAGTCACCCTAGACTTAAAAGAAGCCTATCTGCACATCCCCATAAGGGAGACATGCAGGAAGTATCTACATTTCAGGGCAGGATCTATGCATTATCAGTTCTCTGCACTTCCCTTTGGCTTATCTACTGTGCCCAGAGTATTTACAAATTCCTGGCTCCAGTCATTGCATACTGCAGGCAGAGAAATATCCAAATTTACCCGTACTTGGACGACTGCCTGATTCAGGTGGACAGTCAGGAATTGCTGCTGCAGCACCTGACTTTTGTGAAAAACCTTCTCACTTCCTTGGGGTACACCATCAACGAAAATAAATCAAAACTGGTACCCAGTCAAAAGATTGTATTTCCGGGTGCAAGCTTGGACACAACTTCCCAGATGGCATTCCTCACTTCAGAAAAACAAACTTCAAACAAATGGCCACCAGAACCCAGCTATCTGCAAGAAAAATACTGCAAGTCTCAGGTTCATGGCCTCGTGTATACTGCTAATTCCATATGCAAGACTGCATATGAGGAAACTTCAATGGTACTTAAAAAGTCTTTGGTGCCAACATTCTCAGGACCTGGAAACAGTCATTCCTGTCATACCCTGTCTAAGGACAGAGTTCCTTTGGTGGCAGAAGCATGCAACCACAACAAGGAACTGCCATTTATTCAACCCCATGCCTCCCAGTCCCTAACCACAGATGCATCAGACTATGCCTGGGGGCACACATGGATGGCAAATGTATTCAGAGCCACTGGAGCCCACGTCAAGTTCATCTGCACATCAACCAAAAAGAGATGCTAGCTGTCCAGAATGCCCTGACAGCTTTCAGATCCCTACTCTTCCCAGGACAACTGCTAATAAAAACAGACAACACCACAGTTATGTGGTACATCAACAAGCAGGGGGGAACCCATTCCTACCCACTCTGCAGGTTAGCCATGGCCCTGTGGAACATGGCCTTGGACATTCAAGTCCATCTGCAAGTTCAATTCCTGCCAGGCAAACAAAACTAACTGGCAGACTACTTAAGCAGAAATCTCCTAGACCCACACAAGTGGCAATTGGAGTCCAGCACCTTCAACTTTCTGATTCAGAAATGGGGGACCCCAGAGGTGGATCCCTTTGCCACCCCCTACAACCACCAGCTCAGCAAATTCTGCATCAGGAATCCTCACAGCAGTGCCTGGAAAGTGGATGCCCTATCTTTTCAGTGTGTAAATCTCTCAATCTATGCCTTTCTCCCTCTGCCCCTTCTCTCAAGAGTATTGCTCAAGATAAAACAAGACAGACCAAGGACAATTCTGATTGCCCTGGACTGGCCATGCCAGCAGTGGTACCCGCTCCTGCACAGCCTGACATCGGTGCCACTCTGGCACCTACACCAGAACCCAACCCTGCTCTCTCAGCAGGAGGGACAGATTTTGCATCCACAACTGCAAACTCTAAATCTTGCAGCCTGGCTTATTCCTTGAATTCTCCCCCAGCAACCCTAAGTAAGCAGGTGCTGGACATCATTCTTGAAGCCAGAAGACCTAGTACAAGAACATCCTATGCTGATAAGTGGAAAAGGTTCTGCTTATGGATTCAGTCTAAAGGAGAGGACACTACACTACCCTCCCTGCCTCTAATCCTGAATTACTTAGCAGATCTACTCCACGAAGGCCTGTCCTTCTCCTCCATTAAGATACATGCTTCAGCCATTTCTGCTCATTACAACACTGAGCCACCTCTCTTCTCGCACCCTCTTATCAAACAGTTCCTGAGAGGGGCAAACAACTTAAGGCTGCCAAGGAGAGCACCCACCCCTGCCTGGGACCTTAACTTTGTTCTGGAAAAGCTCATGCTTCCCCTTTGAACCTGCTGCATCAGCAGAGTTAAAATTCCTCTCTTGGAAAACAGCCTTGCTTCTTGCCATCACCTCAGCTAGAAGAGTGTCTGAGTTACAAGCACTGATGGGTGTGGGACCCTTCATTATTTTCCATGCTGACAGGGTTTCCCTCAGGACTAACCCTTCCTTTATGCCTAAAGTGGTGTCCAGTGTGGCTCTCAACCAATCCATCCATCTGCCAACCTTCTTCCCTAATCCTCAAAATAAAGGGGAACGGATCCTGCACTCCTTGGACGTGCACAGCAGCTCAGATTTTACCTTGATAGGATTAAGCCCTTCAGAAAATCTGACCAGTTACTAGTCAGCTTTGCAACAGGGGCAGAGGGCAAGGCCATTTCAAAACAAACTATATCAACAAATGGATAGCACATTGTATCCATTTTTGTTATAAGCACCATGGGAAACCAACCCCTCAGGGGGTCAGAATACATTCCACTAGGGCAACATCTACCTCTACAGCATTTCTCAGGGGAGTCCCTACCAGGGACATCCTAGAAGCTGCTACCTGGAGTTCTGTACACACCTTCACCAAGCATTAGTAACTGCCTATCTTTTCCAAATCCAGGGCAGGTTTTGCTGCAGCAGTCCTGCAAGGCATACTAGCCAGCCCTAACTCTTCTTGACTACCTCCATCCTTCTTCAGCTTTGGGAATCCACCCAAGTGTGATGACTGCAACAGTGAAACACAAAAAACATAGTACAGTTGTATACACCTACCTTAAATGTAGATGTTCGAGTGTATTCACTGTTGCAGTCATGATTTCCCTCCCTCCAGCCCCCTGGTTTTCTCTCTCTCTCCTCTCTATGGCTATTACTCACCCCTTCTGGGGTATTGGTATTTACTTTTTTTACTGGTGGTGTTTCCCCACCATAACTTAGCTCCCTATTTGGGGGGCTCCTGGCATTTGGGGCAAGAAAAACTGATGTAATGGTGTCGGCTGCCTGTTTTTATACCCCTGATGACCTGATGTCAGCCCTGGAGCGACAGCATCTGACGCAGAAATACTAAGTCTCTGGTATTCGGGCCGACTGAGGGCTACCTACAGGCAGATAACCCGTGTGATGACTGCAACAGTGAATACACTCAAACATCTACATTTATGGTAAGTGTACACAACTGTACTTTGTAGTTTATGCAGGCTCTGAGTCTTATCAGAAAAGATGAATACCCAGAAATTTCCTGTGTATTTTAGTATCACTCAAGAACTAAATGAACCAATAAAAAAGTGAAATGTGCAGCCTAGATAATTTAGGTATCTATCTCCCACACAGAACAAAAACACCAGACCAAGCAGACATCTTAAAACAGAAAACAAAATGGAGCAGGCAAAACAGAAAGCATTTCTATCAGTTTAAGCAACTCACAGACAAAAATATAGGGTTACTTTCCTCACCCAGCAGGGTGTCACCAACAGTGCTTATAGTTTAGGCATCTCTTTACTGAGGATGTGCAGCAGATACTAATTGAGGCAAGAAAATTGCTACTGATTTTGCAATATTTGTGTGAGTTACTAATAGCCTTTCTTGCTCTTCTGTCAAGGTTCATTTATCGGCCATTTCAGCATGTCATTCCACAGAACTTCCTCTTTCAGTACATTCTCAATGTCAAAAATAATTTTTGAGAAGGGTTTTGCATAAGATCCCTCAAAGAAAACTAGTGTCCCCTCCTTGGGATCTTAATTTTGTGTTAGTGAAGCTAACGCTTGCTCCATTTAAACCAGCTAACCTGGATGACTTGAGGTTCATAACACAAAGCAGTTTTACTGATTACTCTGTCTTCTGCCAGAAGGGTATCTGAGTTGCAAGTTCTTATGGTGAGCTAACCCTATCTCATTTCCACGTTTACTTTATGCCAAACTATCCGTCTCCCCATTTTCATTCCTGAACCTAAAAATAGAAAGAAGTGATACTCGATACTCTGGATGTGCACAGACAGTTCAGGCACTGTTTTGACAGAACTAAATCTTTCAGATCTTTAGATCAGTTGTTCATTTCTTGCAAAGGTAAGAAAAAGTAACAACCTGTGTCAAAACAGACCTTTTCCAAAGGTTGTCTAAGGCTGTTATCTTTTGTTGTACTCACCACAACAAAACTATTCCTGCCAGGGCCTTAGCTTCGCCTACAGCTTTTTGGAAAGGGTTGTGTTCCAGATATATACTAGAAGCAGTAGCTTGGTCCTCTGTACATACATTTACAAGGCATTACAAGCTAGATTCTTTCCCTAGGTCTAGATTAAGCTTTGCTAGGGCCATTCTCCAGAGGCTCCTGGACCATTCCCCTTCCACTCCCAAATGTAGGGTAATCTACCAATATATAGGTAAGGCAACTAAATCAGTGATCAATATGATAAACAAAGTACATTTCCCATAACAATAGATATTCAAGTGATTGCTACTGCAGTAGCCACTCCCTCCCTCTGCCCCACCCCTTTTGTTGGTGTGTTGTTTATGCCAGGTTGTAGACATTTATTTATTTTTTTTGTTGTTGCTGTTCCTAGCATTGGCCTTTCAGGGCTCAGCCTCCCTCTCTCTGTTGGTATGAAAGCTCTGAAGGGCTTGATGCCCAAACCTGTTTTGTAGACAGCCCAGCTTGGGAAGCTTTGGAACCTGGCCAGCTATAATGTCCTTGGCAGGATATAACCCATATAGCTAATACTATTGCAGCAGTGAACATTCAAACATAGACTATTATGGTAAGTTTACTTACATAACTGCACTTTACTTGAGTGCTGTAGGGGCAGCCAGGGGAGGAATGAATTGAGATTGCATGGGTATGGACTTTGTCTTCTAATAGCTAAAGGTAATGGGTTTAGAAGTTCTCTGGCAGCATCGCTGGTGAAGAAATAGGAATTACAATAGTCAGATAAGCTGCGTAGAAAGGTAGATGTTCATGGCACACATGGACTTACTTCTTACATTTCTGTTGCTCTAATTTTGCTGCATTAAGGTGAGGGAAAGCTATGAGGCAGAGTAAAAACAGAGCAACATTTAACTCACAGTATGATGGTGTAGGAAATGTACTGTCTGGGTCCCACACTTCATGGAAGGAATGGATGGGCAGGTTCCTCTGACCCTTTTTCTTTTTTAATTATTATGCACACCCTCCATCTCATTTTTGAAGCTTCTGTTGAAGTTAATGGACAGACAGATTTTATGTCTTTTTAAAGCGGAATCTGCTCATCTGAATCTTGCTCTAACCACCTTGCTTCTCAGCAATTTATCATATTTACAACTAAGTTGATCATATTCCTCAACTGCACTAAATTGTTGTACCTCCTTCCTTTTCATTCTTTGCTATAGTTTTTCAGCCCTTCATTTTCCGTAACGTTTTATTGCACATGATGTCTCTATAGTACTCTTGAATCCTTCATCAATCAGTGTGAGTTGTTAATTTCCATTGCCACATTAATTCTGTTAAATTTATGCAAGTCTGTGCATAATTATCAGTCAAGGATGCCTCTGTAAAATAGACTTTAATGACTTATAGTCCATGCCTAGTGAATTATCTTTAAACAGTAAATAAGCGGGTAAGCAGTGCAATGCAAAAAATAATCAGGGAAATCAAATTAAAGATATATTTATTTTTTTAAATGCCTGAAGCATGCAGCAGCTGTGTCTGAAACATGGAACAGATAGTATCATGTATTTATTGTGACGTTTGTTTTGCTTCATGCTTTTTAGGATACGTCATGACAATGAGATGGTTGATTCAGCTCCTCAGTGGGAAGCAGTATTACGAAGACAGAAAGAAAAGAACCAATCTGATCCCAACTACAGACGCTCCAGCCACAGATCTCGATCGTACGTTCTTAATGTTTTGCATTGTTTTATATCAGATGATACTTAACCTTTGTAAAATTGGTATTATGTACTGTGCTTATTGTCAAGCCTGAACATAGATATTTCCTTTGACTTTTCAGGTAAGCAGTATCCAGTCAGGCAGGAGAGAAAAGCATTCAGGTTGATCTGGATCTCTCCTAACATAATATATCCAAGCTATAGAGCGTGGCAGGGTGGAGGACAATATAGGCAGTGCTAAAATGTGCAGTGGGTATGCTTAATGTTTATCAGAAAACAAAAAAGGATGCAATACTAAGATACATTAACAAATGTTTTTTAGGAAAAAGGGGAGACACTGTACGACCCTAATACCTCTCAGCCTCTTACTGCAAGAAATCTGGACAAAGCCTAAAGTAATAGAGGAAGGGCCAAAAATAGTGGCAGATTTTAAATATTGCTTTTTTAAACTTTAAAAGTTGCTAGACTAACATGATTTGTATTAGCAACCATTTTCTGAGGATATGAAGTTTGAAACTCAAATATATTGCATTATTTAGTGATTTCAGTCTTCAGTGATTTGCCAGAAAACCACTAATTTTATGAAGAATAGACCAGAAATATGAGGGAAAAATCTGGGCACTGAAAATTCAGACAGTTGAGAGGTATGTACCACTGCAGGAGTTGTTTTAGGAGACCACAGATAAATGATGGAAGTTAAAATACTGGCATCAGGTAAGAGACATCCAGAAAAAGAAACCAGAGGAAATGCTGTTAAAACCTCTAGCTGCCTTTCACTACACTACTAATAATGGATAGGGTTTACTCAAATGCCTGAATACAACGACACACATGTTCTTGGAAGAATGGAGTCAGAGAGCAGGCAGACAAATATAGGCTTATAAGTTTGCCCTCAGTAGTAAAGAAACTGGACTCATAATTAAAGATAAAGATGGCTGTTACATTTATGTAGCTTAGTGGAACAAAAAAGGGGTAGAGTAACACTCGTTGTAGTCCTGTCTGTTGAATCCTATAGAGTGTGACAGAGCACTTGGTGGATATAACTTGTGAAAGGATGTTATGTGCATCCTGCCTTGGTCTGAGTAAGAGCTTTTTCTGTCAGCCCCTTGCCTCTAGGATTGTTTGTGCTGTTATGAGAAGACCATATGGAAATCAAGTAAACTGAGAAATTACTTTCAAACAGAATTTTAGATCAAGACAAATACTTTTTCAGCATGACTTTCAAATAGAATTTTAGACTGTTGCTAATTTTTCTTTGGCAGGGTGGTGAATCTTTGGAGCATTTTCAGAAAAATGTTAAATTGGAGTTGTTAAAATAATTCAGGAGTTCAGGAGTATGCTTGCTATAGAAAAGCTTACCTGAAGGTACTCTTGACTTTAAACAGAAGAACAGGCAGTCTAGATGATTTTAATGCTGATTGTTTACTAGTTAATTTGCTGCCATGAAGTAACAAACACAAAACCATGCAACGTCTTGCTAAAGCTGAGTTATGACTACAAGTTCTACTTCAAAAACATAAGAAAATCAGATACTTGTATTATGCGAGATTTGGTTTAGGTCAAAAGTGCAGCAAGAAGTAGAATACAAGATTTTAAAAGTATTTGATACTTAAAGAAGTTAGTTTGCCTGGATGTAACTGTCTGAAAGCATTATATGATGGGTTTGCATTGCCTGAAGGCTGACATATTCGAAGCTTCCTTGGAAGCATGTCTTTCATCAGGTCATACCCATGAAGCTATCGCAAGTGTGTGGCAAGAACAACATAAAGACTTCCTGATGCAGTCTGTTAGTTGTTGTTGATATGATATCTTGACATCAGGGCCATGTGGAGGTTTTAGCTCAGTAGTCTTCCTTTAGGTAAAATAACTAAAATACAGTGGGAAATAACCCACAAATCCCTCAGGATTCTGTGTGTGTGTGTGTGTGTGTGTGTGTGTGTGTGTGTGTGTGTGTGTGTGTGTGTGTGTGTGTGTGTGTGTGTGAAGGAGCTGTTCAAGGGCATTATAGTAAGGTCTGTACATTTCTAAACTGCTCAAGTCTTAAAAATAAATTGTAGCAATAAAATTTTTGCACTGCAGTAGAGCATTGAGTAGAAATGTGTAGAATACAGACAGGATAGTGAACAGCATTGGTTACATTCCAAAAATAAAGGTGTTTTTATGTTGAGCATGCTCAGATTTACCACAAAGTGTGTGTATATGTCTCTCTCTTCTGGTCTGGCATCCTATTCAAGACTGTTTTTATGACTTCTGCCCATTTGGTTGCGTGAAGACATTACTTATACAAACCAGAAGTTAGCAAGTCAGGGTCAGAGCAAGTAACTTTATACACAGAATAGAAAAACAAACAGCACTATGTGTAAGAATTCCAGAGTTTTATTTTAAGATTTTTCAGTCCCAGGCTTCATTAAGGTGAAATGCAACCATTTTTTTGTAATCCTTTAACAGTGAAATTAATTAAAGCAATCCATTGATCACAGGAGTTTAAATTTGTACATACTTATGTAATGCAACTGAAGGAATTCGTATTCACACAGTAGACTATAGTAGTATAAACATTTCTGATATTAAATATTTTTCTTAATTTGAAGAGAATATTTCAAATGGATGTTAATTTTACTTATCACCAGTAGATGGCAACATCATACCATCACCCTGTGCTTTTATACTTCAAATAGAATTTTAATTCAAACGCATCAAGGCCAAGAATTTCTAAATTACTAAGCTTGTTTTTCCAAGAAATCTATGCTTTCGTAGTTTCATTATCAAAGTCTCCTTATTTTCTTGGAAACACACTGTCAGACCATATGAAACTAACTTGCATCGGTTCCTTTTCTATCAGACATTCCTGCAAGGCATAGCTTTCAACCTCTTAGCACAAAAAAATTGACAAAATCAAAAATAATGGGGGAACAAAGACCCAAAAATAGGAACTAATTTTAAATATTACTTTTATAAATGTAGACAGTTGCTAGAATAAAAAGTCTTTTGTTACCAAGCATTTTATGAAGGCTATGAATTCTCAAATGCCTCATTATTTAGTAAATTCAGTTCTCTCTGATTTGCTACAAAAATCTGGAAAACCACAAATTTTACAAGGAAAAGACCAAATATATGAGGCAAAAATCTGGACATTCTGTGAAAATCTGGACAGTTGAGAGGTATGCTGCAAGGCATTTATGTATATGTCACTATTACCATCAGTTAGGTGTTCTTTTATTTCTACTTTAAACTGTTTTCCCATATAAAATGTAATGCTCGTGTACACTACATGTATGTAATTCTGAAAAATTGTGAAACATGAATAAATTTCTATTTTAGATTGTTAGCATGTATTTATTACTTAAAATGTCTTTATAAACTTTTGTTTGTTTGTACTTGTTAACTGTGACAGAGCACTAACCCATGTGAGCCTTTTTCAGACCTAGTGTCTGGTTAAGTGACTTGTCCAGAGTCACACAGTAGACAAATGGAGGCTGAAGAAACCAACACTGGACTACAAGATGAACCTAAGAAATAGCTCATAGCTTTCATCCTCTGCACAGAATGCTATGATCTGAAGTAGTTAACTTCATTTTATCTGCAACCTGTGGGTATCCGTATCGGATCCGAGCCGGCAACTTTTTTTCTAGCATCTGCTCCAAGCTCCTCTCCCTACCCATAATGCACTACAATCTCCTACCTTCCCTCAGATCTCGTTTGCTGCGCCAGTAGTGTGCATCGTGGTCTCCTTTGCTCTGAGCTCAGGGACAGTAAGTTTTATTATTACTTAGTCTCTTTCTGTGTCTGAGTTGATTATTTCCCTTCCTCCCCTTTAGTATATCGCTTGTTCGTTGGTTAGTCAAAAAAAAAAAAAAGTTTTTATTAAACTCGGTAGAGTAGTTGTTAGGCCTGCCCTTCCCCTACCTGTGTTTGTGTGTGGTGTTTTTAGTAGGTAGTGTTTTTTTGGTGCAGGACCATGTCTTGATCAGCCAAAATCTGTGTTCAAGAAATGCATAGAGTGTGGCCATCAGCTCTCCCTGGCTGATGGTCACACTCTGTGTGTTATTTGCTTGGGAGTAGCACATTTGTCCACACAATGTGCTATCTGCACCGGGTTTAATCCTAGGGCCCTCAGAGATCGGAAGGCCAAATTAGTAGCTAAAGGCCTTCTCCCCGTATCCATGCTGGAATCTGCCACGGCCTTGGTACCTAGTGCTCAACCTTCCACCCAGACAGGGAATCAAACTCCATCTTCTTCTGGTGCTGGGTCAAGTAAAGACAAATCTACAGTCAGCGTGGCTGACAGGAAAAGGACAGAGAAAGGCGCAAAGAGGATAGGGACAAGAGAAAGGACAAACCTCACAAGAGATCCCCGGACAGGGAGCTCTTTCTTAGTCCCCCTTCTAAGGCCATGAGGCCAGTTTCTCCATGGCTCCGACCTCCTCATTTCTCACCGGAGCCGTTGGAACATTCAGATCCAAGGCCTTCCTCCCCGTCATTGTGCAGACCAGCCAGATCCGAGTCAGTGGCCTCTTCGCGATCGACTCGGAGCTTATCAGACTTGGACATGGACAGGATGATGTGGAGATTCATTCAGACCCAAATACAGATGGGAGTCTTGCCAGGCCCCTCTCCCTCTGGAGGGGGAACCTCCATGCCCTGTTTCCACCCCATCTCTCCTTCCTTTATCCGTGCTTCACCTTCGGGGCTTTTGGATCCGAGGTTTTTCGGAGCTGGTAGCTCGGCACCGACGGTTCCTCCAACCTCAACTTCGGCTGTTACCTTGTGTTCCTCGGATCCGACTAGTTCGGATCCAGGTGACTCTCAGGACCGCGGACAGGGAGTCGGACCCGAGGGAACAGATTCTTCGGCTCCACCCTTTTCGGATCCAACCCGTTTCCACGGACCTCAGGCTACCCTTGATTTGGCTCAGGTCCTTGCTTCGGATCCAGGGAGGATGTCTTCCTTGCTGGGTGCCAAGGAGGTCTGCTCTCCTCCGGCCTTCAAAGTGGTTGAGAGGGTTCTCTCCCAGGGATTGAGACTCCAGCCCATCCCCTCGGATTCCACCCAGACACCCCTGGATTTGGCGACGGCTCCCTTCATCCTGTCTCAGGGACAGCCCGTGCCAGGGGATCCCCAGGTTATTTTCCCTGAGGAACCCCCTGTGGCTCATGAATCCTCTTCTGAGAGTCCCACTGAAGAGGGTCACCGTAAGTGCAAGTGCAAAAGGAGGCACTTGGACTCCCCCCCCCCCCCCCGAGTCCCTCAATACAGACACTGACTTAGATGAAGGAGAAGGTTCCCCAGGTCACTTCCTGAAGACGTCTCCTTTGGAGAAATCATGGAGATCCTCTGCCAGAGGAGAGGTTGGTCAGCCCCAAAACCTTCTGGGGATGAGTCAGTGTTCCTGGAGGCCTTTGGCATGGGCCCATCTACTACCTGGGTGTCCCTGCCAGCGGACCCCTTGGTGGACTTTATCACCACGTGGGCATGGAAGGAGCCTGACACCATAGTGCCCATCCCCAAAAGCCCTGACAATATTTTATCTCCCCCTTCCGACAGACAACCTTGGTCAAAAGGAGCCCCAGTTGACGCTACGTTGGTCGCAGCAGCCACCAAGAAGGAACTAGCACAGGAGAGTTCCTCAGTCCACCCTCCAGACAAGGACTCCAGGTCGGTGGATAGGTTTGGGAAGTGCGTCTATTCCTCAGTGACTTTTTCAATCTGTGTGCTGAACTATTTGGCACATGTGATCCGGCTTCAGTGAGACCTTGCATCGGAATTCACGGAGTCGCCCCCAGAGTCTTTATCGCCGCAGGACAAACAGTTGTTCTCTGTGAAAATGTCTACTCTGAAGTCAGTCTCAAGCACGACTATGCGGCTCCTTTCCCATGCCAGGGAAGGAGCAGCTAAGGCGGCTGGGACAGGCATAGCCATGAGGTGTCATGCCTGGCTCAGGTTGTGTCAGTTCGCGGACCCTTTCAAGGCATTTATTAACGCTCCCTATGACGGTTCTTCCCTTTTCGGCAAGAACAGTACGTGACACACTTGTCCAGAGTGAAAAGGATGGGAAGACTTTGTCTGCTGTCGAGATCCGCTTCTCTAACCCTCAGCAGTCCTTCTCTAGGAATCAGAGAGGGCAGAAGAAGATGTGGTTCCGAAAATCTCAGTTTTCCCAGGATTCTCAGGACAACTATTCCCCCAGAGGCAGAGGGGACAGGATCGACACCGACCCAGAGGTAGAGGGGGTCCCAGGAATTTTGGGTCTAGGGAACCTTTTTTTGATAGACCCAGTCAGCAGCCCTGAAAGATTGCCCGGCTGTCCTACTCTGGAGGCAGTTGGGGGAAGATTGTCATTACACCCAGCGGCATGGGAGTCCATTACAACAGATCGCTGGGTGTTACAGATTATATCCAGAGGTTACACTATCCCATTTGTTGCTCCTCCAAATATTCCAAAACACCTCCTGGATGTTCCACCTGCTCACAGGGAGGCCGCAGCTCTAGAAGTTTCAAAGCTGCTTCTCAAACGAGCCATCGAGGTTCCCCCCGATCAGTCCGGATCAGGCGTCTATTCAAGGTTCTTTTTAGTGCCAAAAAGGACAGGGGACCTCAGGCCCATTCTAGACCTGTCAACATTGAATCTGTCTGTAGCCAAACAGAAATTCTGGATGGTCACCCTACAGTCCATTCTACCTTATCTCCGAGAGTGCGACTGGATGTGCTTGTTAGACCTCCAGGATGCTTACTACCACATCAAGATCCACAGAAGCTCCAGGAGGTTTCTGCGCTTCTGGCTGGGAGCCAGTCATTTTCAGTTTAGAGCGCTACCCTTCGGTCTCACCACAGCCCCCAGGATGTTTACCAAGGTAATGGCAGTTGTAGCGGCTCACCTGAGGCTTCAGGGTATTCAGGTGTTTCCTTACCTGGATGACTGGCTCTTCACTGCGCCCAACAAGCATCACCTTTGTCTTGCCCAAGATTATTTCATTCGGTTGGCAGATCTACTGGGAATTACAGTCAGTGTTCAGAAATTCCAATTGCAACCAGTACAAGTTCTAGACTTCACTGGGGCACAGCTAGACACTTTGCAGATGAAGTTATTCTTAACTCCAGACAGAATCTTACACCTCAGGTGCCACATAGCTCAGATAGCAAACTGCAAGTCTCCAAAGGCGAGCGAGGTTCTCCAGGCACTGGGCTCCATGGCTGCCTCCATATCAATTCTTCCTTGTGCGCACCTTCATATGCGGGTTCTTCAATGGACTCTGGCTGTTCAGTGGTCTTAGCTAGACCTGCCCATGGAATTTCCGATCAGGATCAGTCACGTCTGCAGGACGTCCCTTCTTTGGTGGTTAAATTCACCAGAGATATTAGAAGGACGCCCCTTTGCGTCATCTCCAGTCCAAGCCACAGTGACCACGGACGCCTCCCAATTCGGGTGGGGGGGACACTGTTTGGGAAGGACAGTCCAAGGCATGTGGTCCCAGTCAGAGACCAAGTTGCACATAAATGTTCTAGAGATGAGGGCAGTGCTTTTAGCGTTGGAAGCCTCCCACACTGTCCTTCCTCTCGGATTGATTGCAATTCACTCAGACAACATGTCGGTTGTCTGGTATATTAACAAGTGGGGGGGAACCAGATCCTACCTCCTATGTCGCGAGGCCATGAGAGTGTGGGAATGGGCGATCTCCACCGGTCAGTTTCTGATAGCAACGCACATCCCGGGGCACTCCAACATTTTAGCGGACAGATTGAGTTGGGCTATTCTGATGCCGTATGAGTGGTCTCTGAAATGGTCAGTAGCGGAGGAGATCTTTCTTGCATGGGGTCAGCCTTGCTGCGATCTCTTCGAATCTCCTTCCAACGCAAAGTGCAGCGAGTTCTTCATTCTGATTCCCTCACCAGGAGAAGTCCCCAGAGATGCTCTAATCCATGCTTGCCCCCTCCCGGGCTTCTGTATGCTTATCCAACATTGCCACTCATTCCGAAGTTTCTTCAGAAAGCTTGCCGACTGCGGTGCAAAGTTATCCTCATTGTCCCGTTCTGGCTTCATCAGGTTTGGTTCCCATTCCTTTGGTCTCATCTTTTAGCTCCTCCGTGGGTTCTGGATCCCTGTCCAGATCTAATCTCCCATCCGTCGGGTGCGCGTCCACCCGAGCTGGGCAGCTTCAATCTGACAGCTTGGTTGCTCCAGTTCCGTTCATTGCCAGAACTCCCGGTAAAATCCATTTTGGTAATGTCTCTTAAAGATTCCACTAGGAAACTTTATCACAGTAAATGGAAGCGGTTTTCCATTTGGGCCTCACAGAGAAAACTAGATCCCTTTACAACCCCTGTTCCTGCGGTGTTGGATTTCTTGTCTGGCATTTTTCAGGAAGGAGCTAGCTCCTCCACAGTGAAAGTACAATTGGCAGCCATTTCTAATTTTCATGTTGGTGAAGACAACATTGCCTTAGCCTCCTCTAGGCTGTGTAAGGCTTTTCTTAAAGGCACTTTTCTGCTGCGTCCTCCTATCAAGGATTCAGTGCCTCCTTGGGACCTTACCTTTGTCTTACAGGCATTGGTGGCTCCTCCATTCGAACCTGCAGCTTCGGTAGATTTGAAATTTTTATCCTGGAAGACAGCTTTCCTAGTCGCCATTACATCTGCTAGGAGGGTTTCTGAGCTTCAAGCTCTGTCTGCCGTGCCTCCTTATTTGGTCTTCCATAAGGATAGGGTCTCTCTCCATACTAATCCTTCCTTCTTACCCAAAGTGGCATCTGAAGCAAACATAAACCAGTCCATTAATCTGCCTGTTTTCTTCCCTAACTTCCAAGACTGACTAGTTGTTTGTTTCCTTTTCCAAAGCTTTTCTGGGAAAAGCTATTTTTAAAGTTTCTTTGGCTGACCAGTTGTTTTCCTTTTCCAAAGCTTTTCTGGAAAAAGCTATTTTTAAAGTTTCTTTGGCCAGGTGGATCACTCTTTGCATTTCGCATGCCTGCAAAGTAAAAGGTTCATCTCCTCCTGGTATTGTTAAGGCTCACTCTACCAGGTCCATGGCGACTTCTGCTGCTTTTTGGTCTAGGGTTCCTTTGGACGACATTTGTGCAGCAGCAACCTGGGCCAATTCCCATACCTTCATTTCCCATTACAAATTAGTTCTGATTTCTAGGGGTAGAGTATCCTTTGGCTCTGCGGTGCTTAGAAATATCCTTCCATAAGGGCCTCCCAGGATTGGAGTAGCTGGGGACTCTGTCCCACAGGTTGCAGATAAAATGAAGTTAACTACTTCAGATAAAGAAGTTATGTACTCACCATTACGTTCCATCTGAGTAGTTATACTTCATTTTTCTGCAACCTTCCCTCCCTCCCTCCGGACCTTGTCCTGTTCTGACAGGTTTTTGATTCATTGGGCTGAGTTGCTTATGTAAATAGTTGCAGCAAACTCGATCTGAGGGAAGGTAGGAGATGATAGTGCATTATGGGTAGGGGAGGAGCTCAAGAGCTTGGAGTAGATGCTAGAAAAAAAGTTGCCGGCTTGGATCCGAATACCCACAGGTTGCAGAAAAATGAAGTATAACTACTCAGATGGAATGTTATGGTGAGTACATAACTTCTTTTTTACATGTAGTGCAGTGTTCATATGAGTAACAGCCTCTCACATTTATTTTATTTTATTTTATTTTTTATTTATTTTATTTAACATTTGTTAACCGGGAAAATCCGACTTGGAACAAAGCCAGTTTTCAGCGGAGGCCCGGGGATAAACGCTCCAGATGCATGTCTTTGTAATTTATCTTTATTTTTCTTCTGCCTATATTATGATAGTTAACTAATCATTTCTAAGTGCTACTATAAAATTTACACCTATGGTGTTTTAACACTGTCTATGAATAAGGTAATAAATACCAGGTTCTCTCACCACGAAAATGCAAGGTTTCAGTAACAGATCACAAACAGCTACTAAGGTTCAGTAGTATGTCCCAACAAAATCAGCAAAAACAGGCTAGTAAAGATTCGGCAATAGTCCAATAATAGTGCAAAAAATAAATTTATTGAGTGAGCGCTTTCGCGTAGCACCTACTACGCTTCATCAGACAATATAAAATCTTATAAAATTACTGCTTATATATCAAAAAAGGGCGCCAAAACTAATAATCATAATAATCATAATAAATTAATTGGGTAAAATACTTTCAATTAAACACAATTAGGTTGAATTCACATTCAGTTATATACAGGCTAAAGTAACATATTCAAGTTTATATAAACAGCAAGAAATGTCAACTGATTAATACTATAAATCTCATTCAAATTAGGTTTAATTCTCATTCAATTATATGTAGACTAAAATAACATATTTACTTTGTGTGAACGGCAGGAAATATCAACTGATTTTTACTATAAATCACATTCAAAAGATGCTATTAACTAGAATATTGTAACTGTTGTAAATGACTAAAATATATCATTATTAATAAAATATATGGATTAAAAACTTTCATTAGTTAATGAAACATTAAATAAAATAAATAAATAAATGGATGATGGGATGGAAAAAGATGGAAACCAGCCGATAAAGGTGGAGGGGTGGTTATATTAGATACTACTGATTATAACATGAACATGTCTATAATGCTTGAAGATGATGCTACCTATATTAAAGTGACGCCCCATGACATTTATAGAATAATCAGAAATGTGCACGATACACTTTATGATCTTCTTATGTGTGGACAAGTTAGTGAACAGATGTATAATTACCTTCTTATTGATAATCCCATTATACCTATAATCAAGGGATTACCCAAAATACACAAAACCAAGTGCCTATACCACTTAGACCAATTGTATCAGGAGACAAATGGGTCACTGCCAATATATCATCTTTTATTGAATTCCTACTTAGACCTATAGTTGACTCTGTTTCTTCTATTTTGAAGGACACTTATCAACTTTTAAACTATATATCAGACATACATCTTACCCCAAATGAGCATGAGTACCTCCTGATTACCTTAGACGTGAAAAATCTTTTCACCTCTATACCCAATGACATAGGGGTTGAAGCAATAAGAAGTTTATTAACAAAGGAGTCTTCCTTCACTAATAATAGGCAACTATTGATAGGTCAACTTTTGGAGTTGGTACTTAATAACAATGCCTTCTTGTTTTTAGACAGCCTTTATTTACAATGGTGGGGGGTGACAATGGGCACTCCGTGTGCGAACACGTATGTCAATCTGGTTGTTCTCAGTTGGGAACAAAGTTGCCTATTCAACCACCCCACTTTTGCTAAAATAAAAGTATACAAACGTTTTGTAGATGATATTTTTATCATCTGGGAAGGCACAGAAATTGATTTTAAGAATTTTTTAACTTACCTAGAAACCACCTCACTTTTTCTTAAATTTACCATGGAATGCTCCCATGAAAAGGTACATTTCTTAGATACAACACTCAGCATTACTGATGATGGCTCTATTGTTTCAACACTTTATAGAAAGCCTACTTGGAAGAATACTTTACTAACCTTCGACAGTATGCATCCCAGGTATATTTTTCCGGGTATAATAAAAAGTCAATTTATTAGGCTAACTAGACTTTGTAAAAATAGTAATGACTTGTATTCTGAAGCTGTTGTATTCTGAAGCTGATTATCTGGAAAAATTGTTTATTGAGAGAGGTTATCATCCAAATTTAGTCAATAGCATCAAAAATAGCATTATCAAGAAAACACCATTAACCCATAAGACCTCCACACCTCTAAATACAGAACACAGAGATATAAAAATGAATTATGTTGCCATCACTATGAACTATACTAGCAACACAAATCATATAAAGGAGGTATATAACAATAACTGGAAGATTTTAATTATGGATCCAGACACTAAAATTATTGTAGGAAATAAACCCCATTTTATGTACAGAAATAGTCCTAATCTTAAACAGATATTATGTAATGACGTTCACATTGCACATTCTACACCTATTTTGACTAGTAGAAGAATAGGCACTTTGCCTTGTTATAACTGTAATAGATGTAATTTTATTACTGAAGTACAAGAGTTTCAACATCCTAGCTTAAATTATGTTTTTCAACCGAGGTTTTTTGCAACTTGTACTACAAAAAATCTAATTTATCTTGCAACTTGTAAAGAATGCCAGGCTTTTTATGTTGGGCTAACAAAGAGATGTCTGAAGGATAGAATATATGGACATCTCTATGATATACAAAGAAAGAATGACCTGAATGCTCTAGCAAAACACATAATAGAATTCCCTTCGCATAAGTTTTGCTTTAGAGTCTTAGAGATAGTCACTATTAATAAGAGAGGTGGGAATAACAACACACATTTGAATAATAAAGAATTAAAATGGATCCTACGACTAGGTGCCCATATACCTCCTGGTATTAATAGTTATATATCTATAAAACCTGTCCTAGAAACTAGATGAGTTTCTTCATACACTATATGTTCAACACTATTTGTTCCCATGATATTTTATGAGTGATAAATATGTATATGATGCATCTATTATGTTATATTTTACTTCATATAGAATTGTAAATGTCATGCCTTATATATATTTATTTATTTTATCTAGGAGACATATTTATGTATCCATTTATCCAGTTGTTAGTGTACTTATTTATTTATTTATTTATTTATACAATCACTCGATATAGATTTATTAACCAACATTTTTAGTATTTATAGATCTATGTACTTTTTATTCAATATTTTACTCATGCATCTATTATATATTTTATGTGCTTATTTTATTCATTTTACTGCAATTCTATGAATTTATATTACTTGATGTTATTCATTTACTTACAACTGGCAAAACTAGTAAAATTGGTGATGTGCTTGCTCCCCCTCCCCCCCTTCTATCTTTCTTCTTCCCTTTTCCTTCCCATTTTCCTCTTTTTCCATCCCATCATCCATTTATTTATTTATTTTATTTAATGTTTCATTAACTAATGAAAGTTTTTAATCCATATATTTTATTAATAATGATATATTTTAGTCATTTACAACAGTTACAATATTCTAGTTAATAGCATCTTTTGAATGTGATTTATAGTAAAAATCAGTTGATATTTCCTGCCGTTCACACAAAGTAAATATGTTATTTTAGTCTACATATAATTGAATGAGAATTAAACCTAATTTGAATGAGATTTATAGTATTAATCAGTTGACACTTCTTGCTGTTTATATAAACTTGAATATGTTACTTTAGCCTGTATATAACTGAATGTTAATTCAACCTAATTGTGTTTAATTGAAAGTATTTTACCCAATTAATTTATTATGATTATTATGATTATTAGTTTTGGCACCCTTTTACAATATATAAGCAGTAATTTTATAAGATTTTATATTGTCTGATGAAGCGTAGTAGGTGCTACGCGAAAGCGCTCACTCAATAAATTTCTTTTTTGCACTATTATTGGACTATTGCCGAATCTTTACTAGCCTGTTTTTGCTGATTTTGTTGGGACATACTACTGAACCTTAGTAGCTGTTTGTGATCTGTTACTGAAACCTTGCATTTTCGTGGTGAGAGAACCTGGTATTTATTACCTTGTTTGTTCCGTTTTACAGGCTCTCTCTTTAGCTATCGGGTGTTTTTTACATATACTGTCTATGAATACAAAATGTGTAAATGTTTATTGGTGCTTTGCCCATACCTGTCAACCTGTTAGCACATGAAATCTGGACAAAGCCAAAAACAATGGAGGACAGAGGCCCAAAGTTAGGGACAAGTTTTAATTATTGTTTTAAGCTAGAAAGTTGCTAAAATAACAGGTTTTGCATTAGCATGCATTTTCTGATGGATATGAAGAGCGCAACTCAGATGTCTGTAATTAGTTAGTTCATAGGTAGGTACTAGGCTATTGGCCCTAGGGCCTATACAAGCCTAGCCAAAAAGGTACCCTGGCTTTCGCCACCCAAGGAAATTATTTTCCTGTGCCCCTGTCAAGCAGAACCACAGAAGTGATCCCCGGGGTGAATTTTCTATTACCCATCCAATCATCAAGCTTTTTCTTGAAAAGTGTTAATGAGGAGCTCTGTTTGACATAGATAGGTAGTCTGTTCCAGAGTATGGGAAGTCTCTGGGACAGGAATCTATCCCTCCAGCATGTTCTGTTTATTGTGGTGACAAGGTTTAGGTCCCTAGAGCGTGTAGCTCGGAGGGATTGGGATTTCTTTAAGTGGAGTATGTCCAACAGCTCTGGGTTTGACATAGCTTTGTATGTTAGGCAGCCTCTGAGTAGGCGATATGCGATGGAGTAAAGCTGGAGTTTTTTGAGACGGTCTTCGTAAGGCATCTGTTTGAGGCCAGTAATCCTCTTTGTGAGGTATTTTGGCAGCCTTTCCAGTTGTTGTAGATGTCTTGTGAGGTACATACCAAAAGGCGCATTGTACTCTATAATGGGTCTAATGAGTGATGAGTAGAGGGGAGCAATGACCTCTTTTTTTCCTCGATGAGAAACCTTTTGTAATGAGGTGTGCCACGTAGAAGGACTTCCTGACCACTGTGGCAATGTGATTATCAAAGGAGAGACTATTGTCCATCTTTGTCCCAAGGTCTCTTATCAAACTTTTGGTGTTAAGTAGACTACCGCCTATGTGGTAGTTCATGGGTACAGAGTTTTTACCAAAGGGGATGACAATGCACTTTTTGGCATTGAGCTTGAGACCATGTCTTTGACACCAGGCATCTGTCTCAGTGAGGCTCTTTTGTAGGATGTCCACATTGTTAGGAGTTTCGATTATGGCCCCTAGTTTGCATTTTAGAATTTAGTTAGCCAACGACCTTCTGTGTTAGCCTGTACTTCAGAGAAGTAGATACCAAACAGGAGAGGACCCAGGATTGAACCCTGTGGTACTCCACTTGTCACTGGTCTAAAGTCTGATTTGGAGTCTGCTACTTTCACGGTGTGGGTTCTGTCAGTAAGCCAGTTGGCAACCCATCTTGTGACATAGGGATTTATACCTAGTTTAGTGAGTTTATCTATAATTCCAGAGTGGGGGATGGTGTTGAATGCCTTGGCGAGATCTAGATAGGCTGTGTGAACCACCTTACCCTCATCTATGGCTTTGGTGACTACTTCAAAGAAGTCTATCAGGTTTAGGAGACATGATCTGCCTTTTACAAACCCAAACTGTGTGGGGTCCAGAGTTTGGAGATCTCCAATGTCTTTGTTTATGAGTTCCATGATGATACATTCCATGGCCTTGCAAACGAGGCTCGTCAGGCTAATGGGGCGGTAGTTCCCGGGGTCTGTTGTGGCACCCCTTTGTGGAGTGGGATGACTGTCGCAGTGCGCCATTCAATGGGCACAAAGCCTGAGGTGAGGCTGTGATTGAACATGGTACTTAGGTGGGGTGCCAGTTCATTCTGTAGTCCATGTAGAAGGCAGCCTGGGATGTTGTCAGGTCCCATGGATGCTGTGTTCTTGGCTTTGAAGAGTGAGGTTTTTACCTGTGCAGCCGTGATTACAGGAACTTTGCATTCTTCCGGTATAAAGATGGGCCCTTTAGGGGGTGAGAGGGGGGTAAAGTTAGCACTGAGCCTGTCTGCCAGGATGTTGGCAATATCAGTTGGTTCTGTATATTTAGTGTCATTGGGCTGTAACTCAGAGCAGATCTGAATGTTGCCATTGAGATTTTTGACATAGCTATAGAATGCTTTGTGGTTGTCTTTAGAATCAGTGGAAATGTTGTTTTCATAACTAGCTTTAGAGGATTTTATGAGGGATCTCAGCTTCTTACTGAGGCTGACCAGGGAGTTCCTCCAATCGTGGGATTTTACTCTTTTTTGCAACAGTTTCTTTCTTCTGTTGTAGAGTTTGTTTATGGCAGAAGACCACCAGATTGGCTTCCTTTTTTTGGAGGATAGCATCTTGATTCTGTTAGGGATAGCATGATCCATGCACTCGTGTAAGTGCTTATAAAGTGCATTTGTGTCGGATTCAGCAGTCGTACCTCTATTGTGCATCTGCATGGGTGTCATGAAGTTTGCCACTTCTGTCTTAAGAAGCATGAAGTTAGCTTTGGAGAAATTTTTTACGGTTGTTTTCCTAATTGGGGGGGGGGGGAGCGGGATGTGGATGTCTAGGGTGATTAGCTTGTGGTCGGATCTGACCAACGAGGAGCACATCTGGTGTGGAACACCGGTCACCCATGTTGGTGATGACCAGGTCTAAGATATTGCTACCCCTGGTGGGGATGTGGATAAGTTGATCCAAGGCGTTGGAATTGATAATTTCCAGAAAACGTTGAGCAAAAGAGTTGGTACATGGGTAGTTTTCCCAGTTAATGGTAGGGTAGTTGAAATCACCCATTATTAGAGTGTTGGGTTGTACCTTAATATTTTCCAGTGTATCAAGAAAAGAGAAGTGGGAATACTGGGGCATGGTGGGGGGTCTGTAGCAAGCTACAATCTGGATTGCAGTTTTGCCCAGAGTTAGGTGAACTTGGATAATCTCGGATGCATTATGATGAGCAACTAGTTTGGAGGTGTGGATATCCTTAATGAATATGGACACGCCTCCACCTTTAGTGTTTCGGTCCGGGTTTGGTGGCCGAAAGGTGTGGTATGAATTATAGCCTGGTAATGCAGGGGTGCTCTCTGGAGCTTTGAACCAGATCTCTGTCACTGCACAGATGTCAATGTTCTCCATTTTAAGGAGTGCCTCGAGTGAGTGCATTTTGAGCTTTAGACTTCTAGCATTGAGTAGCATTACCCTCAGATTTTGCTTGCTTGTACCTGTTATGGTGGTGAATTTGTCATTTGAACCTTGCCTAAAAAAGGCACTATAGGGGTGGCAAGAGCCTTTGCCAGTATCCGGAATCCCAAGGGTGACAGGTGCAGGCGATCTCTGGCAAAGCAGTGTGGTCTGTCGATCATGTCATCCCAGGCAGACAGATACTGGATTCCCTTAGAATGACACCAGAAGCTTAGCCATTTGTTAAAGTCAATCATTTTGTCCTTTTACTGTGGTGTCATTCTGGGTGATGGCAGGATGCTACTCAGGGCTAGGGTCATACCGGCCTGGGCTACAAGATCGGAGAGCTCCTCCATGTCCCTTTTCATGTAGTCCAGGGAGGTACGTCTCAGGTCATTCACACCAACATGGACAATGACAGAGTCATATAGTGACTAATCCTCAGTAATTTTATTTGGAAAACCACAAATTTTATGAGGAACAGACCAAAAATATTAGGCAAAAACGTAGACAGTCTGTTGAAATCTGGACAGTTGAGAGTTATGTACTATTATGTAGGTGTTTGTTGTAGAAATGGTTATAAATCTTATCTTATCGGATTTATTTTAATGATTTATCCTTCTTTCCAATAATGCTGCCCTATCCATATTCCAAACTTTAATGATATCATCTACAATCTTTTTGCTCCCTAGTGCCTCGTATGTCAGTGTGGAGAATAAATGCATTCTTATTCCCCCTGGACTCAAACTTAAGTGTATGCCTTCCCATTATTTTCACGACAGGAGAAGTACTATTGAAAGCAAAGCAAGACAAAGCCAGTGTCATCCTAATATCTCTGCATTAACCAAGTCAGTCATGGTTCCATCCCTTAATGAACCCATATGTTTTTTATTCATGGTCCTTGCCTCCATGTAAGGCATTACTAACACAGCAGCATGGCAGGACATTACACCCCCACTTTCAACATACTGAACCAGTCATCTTTGGGGGCAGAATCGTAATATTCCTGATAGTGACTTCTCATTGTTGTTGCATATTGTAAATAAAGCCAGAACACTAAATACAAGGAAGTCTTACATACAAAAAAAGAAGAGATTTGTATGTTGTACCACATTAATATGCCTAGAGCCATTGAACTGTCCTAGTTCAAGGGTGTTAGACTACCTGAGCCATCTGCTTTTACCAAACAAGTATCTGCAGTTTCTGCCTGTGCTCCATTATGTTCTCAAGTATTAACAACTCAGTTTGTAGTACAAAAAATATAATCTGATGTTGTCAATCTTCACTTAATCCTTGACTGTGAGTTTGGTTCCTTCTAGCTCATGCCTTCCAAAAACTCTTTGAGTTTAGCTTTACCCATAATGTACTGTCAGGATTACGTCAGATCTTGTTTGCCAGATTTAATGCCAGACGCTTTTTTCCTGTCAGCTCTCGAGCAAACTCTTTCATTTGAACTGTAAGTCTCTTTTTTGTCAAAAACATTTATTTCTTGCTCTTTCTCTTTATCTCGCTTACCCAGTTCCTCTAAGCTGCCTTTTTTTAAAGACTTTTAGTGTTTTCTTAATACCATCATTGGTAGTCCCTTGCTTTCACTTTCTCTCTATCGACCTTTATGGTAAACTTTCAATACCATTGTTGCTACTTCTTCTGTTTAACTCCTCTTTACCGCTAAAGTAAACCTTCCATACCATTGTTGGTATATTTCTTTCTGCCTAAATGTGTGTGTGTGTGTGTGTGTGTGTGTGTGTGTGTGTGTGTGTGTGTGTGTGTGTGTGTGTGTATATATATATATATATATATATATATATATTTATTTATTTATTTATTTATAAAACATATAGCTTGCTTTCCCGTGTGTGTGTGTATGCCTTCTGATATGACAGACAAAGCTAGAGGGACTTCTGGCTTCAAAAGATGCCAGAAATGTGATAGAAAGTTGCCTAATTCTGATGGACAACTCTCTATGTGTCTACTGCTTGGACCCAGTGCATCTTCAAGAAGACTGTGCTATTTGTCATGGCTTCAATCACTGGTCTCTTGTGGAAAGAAAAAAGTAAATTTTAAAGGGATTTATAAAATCTGATTTCAGAGAGGCCATATCTGCTTCCTTAAAGTCTAAAACTGATGTTAGCTCCCCTTCTTCTCCTTCTTCTAGTAAACATGAAGGAGTAAAGAAGAAGAGCCACTTGGTTCCAGCAGTTTTGTTAGCATCACCTCCTAAGCTAACTACAACTTCCCAGGTTCCTACAGTTTCTTCAGAACCAAAAGGGGAATTGATTGAACCTTTGGTGCCATCGGTGTTGGTTACTGCACCAAATATGTAGGCGCCTAAAAGTATTTTGGACACAGTACCTTTAGTGCCGCCTCAGCCCTCGGTTCTATCTGCTTTGGAACCTAAGGAATTTTCTTTTAAAGATAGGCCCTGAACAAGATACTCCCCATCTGTAGACCCCTTCATAGACCGACTTCCAAGTCCTTTCTTGGAAAGACCTAGATCCCCGTCAGTCTGTTCGGTACATTCCACTAAGACGCTTTACGGAGTCTGATGTTATGAGGCTGGTGGACTAGCTTCTGGCAATGAATGGGTTAACTTCTTCATTGGTTCCTAGCCTTCATAGCTCTGGAACCATCCCTGTCTCTTCACCATTTTTTGTTCCTCCTCTGACTCCAGCTGAGCCTTTGGAGATCCCAGCTCTGACAGTCTCGGTTTTGACTGTATCAATGCCAGTTAGATCATCATCTCTGGCACCGGTTACTACCAAGAGCTCTGCGGTTCTATTGGATCTGGAGACCTCTTAGGGTCAAAGCTTCATTGTCAGTTCCAGGGAGTGTGGATCCACTCTGGTGTTGTCAGAGCTGTCATTACTCCTCCGGGCTTCGGCACATGTGAACTTGACTGCGGCTTCAGGGGCGGCTTCCATGGTGCAGGGTGGGACCATGATTTTGAGGGAGTCTGTCTCGGTTCCGGGCTACCATTCCTCTGTCAGGGGGGGGGGGCTGCTTTCCAGGCCATGGAGAGGGTCTTGTCCTCTGTGAGCCTACAATCAGTATCACTTTCGTCAAACCCACATCCTGGTCCTTCCCCTTGCCCAGAGCTACCACCAGCCTCTGACTTGGGACAGCTGGCACAAAAACCTCAAGATTCAACTGTGGTGGTTACGTCCTATTCAGACATCTCCCCGGCCAGTCCCACCAAGGAGGTGCCCCTGAAGAGAAAATGCAAGAGGAAGCACTTGTCTCCCCTGAAGAGTCTTACACAGAAAATACTGATTTTGATGAAGGGGAAGGTTCCCCAAGGTTACCCCTGGAAGATGTCTCATTTAGAGACATATTAGAGATCTGGAAGCAAAGGGGTGGCTGGACTTTCCAACAGCTTTCATCTGAGGAATCAGTATACCTGCAAGTGTTCCATGCCCAAACATCTACTGCTTGGATCTCTCCACCTGCTGATGATCTGATTAAATTGATTGCACAGTGGGCTTGGAATATTCCTGATTCCATTGAACCAATCCCAAAGAGACCAGTCTGCATTTTGTCAGTTCCTGGGGATCACCAATATTGGGCTAAAGGGATACCAGTAGATGTCATGGTGGTTCTAGCAGCCGCAAAAAAGGAACTTGCTGATGAAAGCCAAACTATGCATCCTCCTAAAAAGAATCTAGGATGATGGATAGATTTGGGAAGTACGTATATGCTTCATTGACCTTTGTGCTTAGGTCCTTGAATTTCATGGCACATTTTACAAGACTATAAAGAGCCCTGATAAAGGAATTATCAGATATTTTGACAGGATCTGTAACTGATGGAATGCAAGATAAAGTAGTTTCCCAACTGGCAACCCTTGAATCCATAAGTAATTCATCCATGAGGCTCATTGCACACGCAGCCAAAGAGATGACTAGGGCAGTGAGTTCTGGTGTAGCCATGAGGAGACATGCCTGGATGCACTTATGTGAGTTTGCGGAGCCATTCAAGTCTTGTTTTGCCAACGCTCCTTTTGAGAGAACATCCCTTTTTGGCCACAAAGTTAGAGAGACCCTTGCCAGATGTGAGAAGGATGGAAATACCCTTTCTGCCATGGGCGCACACTTTTCCACTCCTCAGTGGCCTTATTCCAGGAATCAGCAGAGTGGGACACTATGGTTCAAAAGGTCTCAAGAACCTTTCCAGGACTCAAGTGACAAGTACTCCTCCTGGGGCAGAGGGGGGAGTTATAATGGAAGACACCATCCACGAGGCAGAGGTGGCCTGAAGAATCAGAGTTCCAGAGACTCGTTCCATGTTCCATGGTAACTCCTGTCAGAGTTCCTGAATGGAAACCTGATTGTCATCCTCTGCAGGCATTCAGGGGACATTTATCCATGCACCTATGTGCATGGCTAGCTGTAACAATGGACAATTGGGCGAAGAGGATTATTACCAGAGGTTACAATATCCCTTTTTTCAAAACAACCCATACAGCCAAAAAGGATCCCAGATGTTCCACCTTGTCTCAGGGATGCAGCAGTCTTAGAAATTCAAAAACTGCTCGACAAAAGAGTCATCCAAGCAGTCCCGCCAGACCAAATAGGATCAGAGTTTACTCAAGATTATTTTTAGTGCCAAAGAAAACAGGGGACTGGAGACTAGTTTTGGATCTCAGTGTGTTGAACAAGTCAGTTCAACAAACAAAATTCTGGATGGCTACAGTTCAGTCTATATGTCTGTTCTTGAGAAAAGATGATCGGATGTGCTGAATAGATCTTCAGGATGTGTATTATTACATAAAAGTTCATGAAGAACTGGTTGAGAAACATCTGACTGATGTGATTGATTCACTGTCTGTTTATGAGAGGAAACTTATTAAAATTAAACAAAGAAAAATTTTTATTGACCGTGCTGATTTTCATGGTGGTAACGTATTCACCTGGCCCAGAATGACTGTGTCTACCAATCAAATGCCAGTAAATTACCAGTCCCTGGTTACCATGACAATGCCTACTGATTCTGCAGTGAATTCCAATATTGAACCTCCACTGACATCAACAAATGGTTCCAAAGGGGCGTCAACCTTGAAAGAACTTGGGGCAAGGAAGAAAACATTCCTTATAGAAGCACAAGTTCATAAGCCTCAAGAATACAATGGTAAACCAAGGAATGGGGAAGATTTGGGCTTGGGGCAGCCCATCTCATCTGTTTCTACTTCATGCCCCCCTTTTGTTCATCAGACACTAACCTTTCCACTGCCTATCAAGAATTGGAAGGCAGAGGAAAAGAGACAACAATCTCGGAGCCGTACTCATATGAAAAGAAAACCGGAAGGGGACTTTATAGGGACACTGAATATCAAGAAAGCTCTGAGTGCAGGAAAAGTGCTTTAGTATGGAATTTGTCATCTTATACTTTATCAGACACTGAGTTAAAAGTCTTAAAAAACGGTCTTTTGTTTATACCAATGCAATGTTCGGACTTTGCATAGGTAATCCTAGACATAAAAAGTTTTACTAGGAACTTAATGCTGAAATTGAATTATAAGAGCAATAATGACCTTAATGCAGTTACTACGTTTAAAAAACCAAGCACTTATGTTCCTGTATTGAATCCTATTGTTAAGCTTTTCAGAAGCTCTGTATAGATGAAGTGTGTAAGATGAACGCTTCTGCAAACAAGTCTATTAAGCATTTTAATTTAACTAGAGATGAATGTATAGCACTAATGAAGTTACAAAATAATGACAATATACTACTTTGACCTGCGGATAAGGGTGGACCTATTGTTGTCCTTGATAGTGAATGGTATGTAATGGAAATGATTAGTATGCTGTCTAATGAAAATTTTTATGTCAGAATTCATAAAAGGTATGTTAACTATATGGCAAACAATATTGTATACAAACTGAAAAGTTTATTTAAAAGGGGTGTTATAGATAAATCTTTACTTTATTATTTTATTATTCAGCATCCACTCACACCCATTATACAGGGCCTGCTGAAATTACATAAATATCATTTACGTCCTCCTATGCATCTGATAGTGGCAGGACGTAATTGGTGCACAGAGCCCCTATCAATTTATTTGAAAAAGGCTATTAGACCCTTATTGGATTTGAATATACATAGGTTCATAGGTAGGTACTAGGCTATTGGCCCTAGGGCCTATATAATCCTAGCCAAAAATGTACCCTGGCTTTCGCCACCCAAGAAAATTATTTTCCTGTGCCCCTGTCGAGCAGAGCCACAGAAGTGATCCCTGGGGTGAATTTCCTGTTTCCCATCCAGTCATCAAGATTTTTCTTGAAGAGTGCTAATGAGGAGCTCTGTTTGACATAGATAGGTAGTCTGTTCCAGAGTATGAGAAGTCTGTGGGACAGGAATCTATCCCTCCAGCATGTTCTGTTTATTGTGGTGACAAGGTTTAGGTCCCTAGAGCATGTAGGTCGGAGGGATTGGGATTTATTTAAGTGGAGCATGTCCAACAGCTCTGGGTTTGACATATCTTTGTATGTTAGGCAGAGATCGCCTCTGAGTAGGCAATATGTGACGGAGTAAAGCTGGAGTTTTTTAAGACTGTCTGCGTAGGCTATCTGTTTGAGGCCAGTAATCCTCTTTGTGAGGTATTTCTGTAGCCTTTCCAGTTGTTGTAGATGTCTTGTGAGGTACATACCAAAAGGGGCGTTGTACTCTATAATGGGTCTAATGAGTGATGAGTAGAGGGGAACAATGACCTCTTTTTTTTCTGGATGAGAAACCTTTTGTGATGAGGTGAGCCACGTAGAAGGATTTCCTGACCACTGTGGCGATGTGATTATCAAAGGAGAGACTACTGTCCACCTGTGTCCCAAGGTCTCATCACATTTTCGGCGTTAACTAGACTACCAGCTATGTGGTAGTTCATGGGTACAGAGATTTTACCAAAGGGGATGACATTACACTTTTTGGCATTGAGCTTCAGGCCATGGCTTTGACACCAGGCATCTGTCTCTGTGAGGCCCTTTTGTAGTATATCCACATCTTTAGGAGTTTTGATTATGGCTCCTAGTTTGCAGTCATCTGCAAACTTTGTTAGCCAAAGACTTCTGTGTTAGCCTGTACTTCAGAGATATAGATACCAAACAGGAGAGGACCCAGGACTGAACCCTGTGGTACTCCACTTGTCACTGGCCTGAAGTCGGATTTGGAGTCTGCTACTTTCACAGTGTGGGTTCTGTCAGTGAGCCAGTTGGCAACCCATGTTGTGACGTAGGGATTTATACCTAGTTTAGTGAGTTTATCTATAATTCCAGAGTGGGGGATGGTGTCAAAAGCCTTGGCAAGATCTAGATAGGCTGTGTGAGCCACCTTATCCTTGTCTACGGCTTTGGAGACTGCTTCAAAGAAGTCTGTCAGGTTTAGGAGACATGATCTGCCTTTTACAAACCCGAACTGGGTGGGGTCCAGAGTTTGGAGATTACCAATGTCTTTGTTTATAAGTTCCATGATGATACGTTCCATGGCCTTGCAGACCAGGCTCGTCAGGCTAATGGGGCGGTAGTTCCCGGGGTCCATGGTGGCTCCCCTTGTGGAGTGGGATAACCGTCGCTGTGCACCATTCAGCAGGCACAAAGCCTGAGGTGAGGCTATGATTGAACATGGTACTTAGGTGGGGTGCCAGTTCGTTCTGTAGTTCATGTAGAACACAGCCTGGGATGTTGTCTGGTCCCATGGATGCTGTGTTCTTGGCTTTGGACAGTGTGGTTTTTACCTGTGCAGCCATGATTACAGGAACTTTGCATTCTTCCGGTATAGAGATGGGCTCTTTAGGGGGTGAGAGGGGTGGGTAAAGTTAGCACTGAACCTATCTGCCAGGATGTTGGCAATATCAGTTGGGTCTGTATATTTAGTGCCATTGTGCTGTAACTCAGAGCAGATCTGAGTGTTGGCATTGAGATTCTTGGCATAGCTATAGAATGCTTTGTGGTTGTCTTTAGAATCAGTGGCGATTTTGTTTTCGTAACTAGCTTTGGAGGATTTTATCAGGGATCGCAGCTTCTTACTGAGGCTGACCAGGGAGCTCCTCCACTCATGGGATTTTACTCTCTTTTGAACAATTTCTTCCTTCTGTTGTGCAGTTTGTTTATGGCAGGGGGCCACCAGATTGGCTTCCTTTTTTGGAGGATAGCGTCTTGGTTCTGTTTGGGATAGCACGATCCATGTACTCATGTAAGTGCTTATAAAGTTCAATTGTGTAGGATTCAGTAGTCGTAACTGTATTGTCCATCTGCATGGGTGTCATGAAGATCACCACTTCTGTCTTAAGAAGCATGAAGTTGGCTTTGGAGAAAATTTTTACCATGGTTTCCTTATTGGGGGGTGGGGGCAGGATGTGGATATCTAGGGTAATTAGCTTATGGTCTGATCGGACCAATGAGGCGTTGACTTCAGGTGTTGAACACTGGTCACTCATGTTGGTAATGACTAGATCTAGGATATTGTTGCCCCTGGTGGGGGTGTGGATACGTTGATCCAGGGCATTGGAGTTGAGCGAAGGAGTTGGTGCATGAGTAGTTTTCCCAGTTAATGGTGGGGTAGTTGAAATCGCCCATTATTAGGGTGTTTGGTTGAACCCTAATAGTTTCCAGTACATCAAGAAAAGAGGAGTGGGAATCCTGCGGCATGGTGGGTGATGTGTAGCAAGCTAGAATTTGGATTGCAGTTTTGCCCAGAGTTAGTTGCACTTGGATAACCTTGGCTGCATTATGCTGAGCAACTAGCCTGGAGGTGTGGATATCCTTAATGAATATGGACACACCTCTGCCTTTGGTGTTCCGGTCCAGGTTACATGGCCAAAAAGTGCGGTATGAGTTATAGCCTGGTAGTGCAGGGGTGCTCTCTGGAGCCTTGAACCAGGTCTCAGTCACTGCACAGATATCGATGTTCACCATTTTAAGGACTGCCTCGAGTGAGTGCATTTTGAGATTTAGACTTCTAGCATTGAGTAGCATCACCCTCAGTTTTTGCTTGCCTGTTGCTGTTACAGTGGTGAATTTGTCATTTGAACCTTGCCTAAAAAAGGCACTACAGGGGCGGCAAGAACCTTACATGTATTGCATAATAATGCATGGTAATTAGCTGCAGGTAAATATCCTGTCATCCAACCTGACTTCCTGAGTTTGGACATCCCCTGCACAGGTCTGATGTCTCCCTACTCTGAAGACATCAGCAGAATGTTTTGTAGAAAACTGAAAACAGCAGCTAATCTTTTTTCATTGCTCACAGCAGTGGTAGCCTGCCCATCAGTTCCATCCACGTAGCACATACCATAACTGAGGTTTTCTCTTCTAGTGATTGTAGACTGTTAATTTTTGCATTCTCTTGTTATAGCTGAATTGAATTTTTGTTATGTGTTTTGGAAACAATCAATGACATCCATTGAAAATATTACCAACAGGTGTGACTGTGTGAGGCAAGATCCTCAGGATGAAAAAAACATTCTCTGTTGACTTGTGAGTGTGCACAGTTTTCACAGACCCTGCAAACTTGAAAAAAAAACATTCTCTGTTGACTTATGACTGTGCACAATTTTCACAGACCCTGCAAACTTAAGGTCTTTGTCAAACACAAAAAGATTCAGTCCTTAGGCAAAAGAACTTCTGTTCCTCTGTACAAAGAAGAGCCTTCCACTAAGTGTTACTAGCAAGCAGAAATCAAAGTACCACCCTAAAATGGGTAAGTATAAAAAAAAAAAACTGTGAAATATTCTTCCAGTTTAATTTTTCCAAGTATTTTGGGTTTCTAATACCATGACGGTCACAGACTCCATTCTCAAGTCAAAGTACAATTAAAGTTTGTGAAATTAGTATTGCTTCAGCCTTTGATGTTAGCAAGAAGTGCTCTTCGCAGCACCCACAATGTGCCCAGAATTGACCCTCTCTGCAGTTCATACGGAGTTACATGTATCGGGGGCGTATCTAAATAAGACTGTATATTCTTTTTTATTACTCCTACTAGTATTGGAACTGTCTAGGTATCCATCACCCACATTGCCCTTGTTTCTGCCTGCACATTCTGTTATTTTATGACTTTGTGTCTCTCTGTTCTTAATACACCATAATCAGTGGGTGTTGCAATTTCAGTGATCAATGCTAATTTTGTCTTCTTTTCATGGACTACTGTATCTGGTTTTCTCACATCTGTTTTTTGAACTGTTGGTAATGGGTGATCCCATGTGATATAAACTTCATAATTCTCTGTGATGATTTGGGGCTCAAATGCTTCTCAGCTACTTCAATATTGCAATGTTTACACAATT